>NW_006797971.1:357279-380124 GCF_000442215.2 Lipotes vexillifer | reverse complement strand
CACTCTTTCATGATCAACCCTTTTGAAGTAAAGCCTATATTTTAAAAATGACTGTTGCAGATTATGAGTGCAGTCTAGGATCACATAATAGAGCTAACTGGCCCACCTACAAAGTAAACATGAGACAGAGGCCTCAGGATTACCATACTCTAGACAAGTAGGGCTGACAGACACCAACAGATAGAAACAAATGTTACACACTTCTCTTGCTCACGGGACAATAGTTTTCTGACAAATCTATATTTTTGATGCTTCAAGTTACAAGATTAAGTGTAAAAATGTCTTTTGCACTCATCTACATTACTTAATAGTATCTATTTGTAATAGCTACCTGTTTTACACCATTTTAAGAGAGAATCAATTTGTCATTCCATTCCATTTCTAATGCAGTAGTCCAACCCAAACCAGAATGCATTATTGATATGGAAATGAGTGTAATTAGCAGCGTAAATGATCTGTTATTTATGATACAAGTCAGAGCAGTAAATCACCATAGGTTCACTATCATTACTATGCAAATAGAAGAAGGCAGTTAATGGTCCATGTGTTAAAAACAGGCCACTTGCTTGCTCATTTGCATATGAAAGGCAAGGGTAAGGGTTTAAGGTACAGATGACAGTTTATCACATCAGTCCTAGTTCATGGACTTAAGAAAGTCAAAACACACAAATAGTTGTGCTAGTTTTCAAAGTTACCCCCTTTCTCTACTGCATATTCCTCCTTGAGTCTATTCTAATGGCACCTTCAAATGTATTTTTAGTTCCTTCTAATTTGCACAACAGGAACTGGGAATGATTGTGAGAGTGCGTCTAAGTGTTCTACAATATATGAGATACACTTTGCGCCAGCAGGGATAAACACCATAAAAATTTCCTGTTATGAAATAAACTATCATTATTGGTCATATAATTCACTTCATTTTCCTACAAACATACTTTATTTACTTGTAAGGAGGAAGGCAAACTAGCAATGATTTGAGGACTCAGAGACTAAAAAAAATATTGGTGGGCCTTACTGGAAAGTATTCAGTATACTTAAATTGTTCTGCCTTTCTTGCTTGGTCCCTTTTGTTTAATTTTCTGGAGAATGTCTGCACTTAGTGCATTAGCTACAAGCCAATTCTTGCCTAGTGCAATGGGAACAAAGGTAGGATGCGTGAAAAGCTAGAGGACGAAGAGGGATGGAGGGTGACTGCAAATTCTGCAAAGCTTCCCTTGTATACATCTGGTATTTTTGGAAGACTTACATAAATAAAGAACTTAGAACGATAATGTCTTTAATTTGGAAATGTACAAAATAGATAAGATTTCAATCTCACTTAGATAAGTTTGTTCCATCTTTACAACTTTATAAATATAACAAATATAACTTTATGGATATAAATCACTTATGAAATATTTTTTTGTTTACTGTTAAGTTTTATTAAGCTATGAGTTCAAGAATGACTTATAAACCGGGCAAGTATTTTATGTGAAGGAAATGAAAACAATATATTTAAATATAATGATAATATAGTGAAAAACATTTTTTGTATACCAGTTTTTTTAAAACTATATACGCACAGTAGTTGGACCTGTGTCTTAGTTGATCTTTTTGAGGTATCAATTTACCTTTTGTAAATACTATATTTTTCTTCCTTTAATTCCAAGGAGATAGATAACTAGACCGTTGAGTTCCCTTACCTCACTGGAGTTTTCAAAGATAACTTCCTGGCTTTTGCTTTTAAAACCTTAAACTCACTGAGAAGATTAAACTAGAGGAAAGGTAAATGGTTTTGAGGTGAGCTCATGCATTAGCATCAAGAAGAGAAGAGACAGATGCATACCTTCTAAACTTGGGAAGGAGGAGCAGTCTCAGGCATTATAGATAGAGTGGCCCAAGTCCCATCCCCTGACCACAATTTTAGGAAATGTCCTGACTTCAGGGGACTAGTTTATTCCCCAGTTAACCAGAGTCCTAGCAACTAAGAGATGACACATTCAGATCAGGATAATACAAGGAAAGCGAATATAACAGTTATTAATTTAACAGTTGTAGGCAGTTAAATAATAATAATAAAGGATAGTGCAGGAATGGACCAGCTCTTCAGAGCTGGCATAAGCCCCAGGCCCAACACAACTAAACCAGAGAAGAGGAAAGTACAGACCTAGGAGAGCCTTGCAGAGTCATCTTCCTTTAGAACAGCAATAACCTTCCGTTGAAGGACACAGACCATACAGATCTCACAAAGAAGGAACCAGGGGAATAAATAGTCAGTCTAGCTATGCTTTCTCACTCTAATTTCCTGCTGTAGCTTCCCAAAAGGATCACTGGATAAACCTAACCAAAACCCAGAAAGCAGAAGGGTCCAAGGATAATTATCCAAACATGTCAGCCTTCTACCAAGTGGTAGGACAAAGCCAGGATTCCCAAGGAACTAGTGGAGCCTTATGTCTTCAAAGGATCATATACATTTGGATAGATAAGCATACCAGAGGTGATGGTCATTGACCAAAAAATAATAGCCCCCCCCAACTATATAGGACATTTTCCAACATTTATTAAATTCTTGATATATCTAATGGATTGTAATAAGCACTTTATATAAATTACCTTTCTTCCTCTTTACAGTATTTTGAGGTAGGTCCTATTATTCTCATTTTATAAAATAGGAAACTGAGCACAGAGAGCTAATTATCTTGCTAAAGAAGACATGATGAAATTATAGCTGTTAGATTCAAACCTGTATGGGTCTAGTTCCAGAGCCTGTTCACTTAACAACCACATATAATGCTTTCCAATAGTAGACTGAGCCCACCTAGCCCGGGCTCTAGGCACACAGGCTTCAGTAGTTGTGGCAGGTGGGCTCAGTAGTTGTGGTGCATGGGCTTAATTGTTCCGTGGCATGTGGGATCTTCCTGGACAAGGGATCGAACCCATGCCCCCTGCATTGGCAGGTGGACTCTTAACCACTGTGCCACCAGGGAAGTCAGAAAAAATGCTGACAAATTCCCAATTGTGGAAAGGAATTAAAACAAAATACAAAAATATTTAAATTTACTAAATGTAATTTGAATTAACAGGTTCTTATAATTAATAATATGTATTATAGTTTTAAGTTTTATTGCAACTCTGTAGCATTAAGTTGGAGGGGAAGCAGAAGTAATGGGATTTAATACATAGAATTGCACCATTGCTTTAAAAATGAGATGAAGAGGAAGGAACCACTTGGATAGATATACTCATTGGATAGATTAAATCATCCACTTTGCTAAAATCTAAAAGGTAAATTTTATAAATAAATAAATAAATAAATATCTTCACTGAAAGTAAACTTTGCCTTAAGATTTTGAGAACCTGAAAGGAATTCCATTGAAATGTTAAAAATATACCCCTAAAATTCAATAATTTACAGAAAGACCTTTTGGAGAACTATTTTGTTTTCTGTCACATTTCCACTTAATATCAAATGCTTGAGAAATTTCATTTATAATGAAAGCAAAAGTTAATAAAAAGTTGACTGTATTAATGGATGTATGAATGAATGGAGAGAGAGATAAAGAGGTAGATAAGGTTTGGTGTGGTTGGGAGAAGGCATTTATTCTTTTCACATTACATAAATTTATCTTGAGTTGCTACATGGTTACTGGCTTCAAAGAAAGTCATGCCAGGTCTAGTATTTATTATTTAGGTTGGATTTAAATATTAATTTTTTCTTATATTAATACTTGTGTCTAATACACTGATATAGAATGTATTTTACTTAAGTAGGACCTGTGTATGTAAAAACCATGTAAATGAAATATAACTAGTAACCAATTATTGAAATCTACACTGTGTACACATCTAATCTTCTTTAAGGCAGAAGCATTTTTTGATATAAAACCTGTAAACAAAGAGAAATTACTCAAAATAAGAATCACTTTCTAAAGTCAATTATGTCTCTTTGTAGGTTATATATACTTTGCATGCTTTTTTATATACAAAGACTTCACTTTTATGTTGACAATATAAGAAAATCAGAACATTTTCATTTTGTTATAAATACAACTCACTAATGGAAGAACTATGATTTTTATCATCAGAATTTTAAGTGCCATAAAGATGCTGGTGCTTACTAAATAAGATTCCTTAGCACCTCATAGATATCTTGTTATGTACATGTTGAGATTTCATTACAAAACCTTGTTTAGTCTGAGGCAGCTAAGACAAAGGGTTGAATCTTTTAGAAAAAGATTGAAAAAAAGAGAAATCAAAAGGGAAAAGGTGATGGGGAAGGAGAGGGAGTTGAAGAGAGAGACAGAGAGACGGGGAGAGAGCTAGAGAGACAGGGAGACAGAAGGCAGAGAGAGACAGAAAAAAACAAATGAGAGACAGACAAAGATATTGAAATTGAGGTGCTGAACTTTAATGACCTTCTGCTCCTGCCTCCAAGTCTGGCCATATCAGTGTAAATAATAAATGATGTGGTGTCATGCCTACTTTGCCTTTGCTTGGAAGGAGCTGTGGACTTACTCCTTGGATGACTTTTCATACCTTGATGATGTCATGTGAATTTACGGCAGTAAATCTATATAATAATGACTCCCTCTTTAAGAGACCCTTTTCCAGAATTCCAGGCTTATACATCCAGCTGCCTACTCAACATCTCTATTTGGATGGCAGGTGGCATAATAAGCATAACATGTCAAACTGAGCTCTATCTCCTGGGCCACACTCTCACCCAAAGAGCTCCTCTCAAAATCATCTCACCTCAGCTACTGGCAACATCATTCGTCCACCTGCTCAGATCAAAAACCTTGAAATTATTTTTGTATTCTTTCTTTATAATTCCACATCTGATTTCTCAATGATCCTCCTGGCTCTCTCTACTTTTAAAATGTATCCAGAATCCCACTCCCTCTCACCACCTCCATTGCTGCTACTCTGAACTGGGTCAACAATCTCTCATCTAGATCACTGCCCTTGACGCCCTTCAATGTATTCTCAACCAAAGAGTAATCTTCATGGAATGTATGTCAGATCAAATCACTCCACTTCTCAGAACTCCCCAATGGCTTTTCATATGCCTGAAAATAAAATCTAATAAAGCCTATTACATGTCTTCTTTCTCCTGTTATTTCTATAGCCACATCTCTAATGACTCCTGCATTTTCTTATCCCACCATACACATAGTAGTTCTTACTATTTCCTTGAACAGAGCCATCAGAAGTCCTTTGCATTGCTGTTCTATCGGCCTGCTTTTCTACCCACCTCTTTACTTCCCCTTGATCTTTACTCAAATGCTACTTTTTCAGTAGGTTTTCCCCTGACCACCCTATGTAAAATTACAGTTTTAATTTCCCAACGTTCATTGCCCTCTTTGTTGATTTATTATTCTTTGTAACACTTACAATGTAGTGTTCTATACATTTAATCTATTTATTTAGTGTCCTAAGACAGCGGTCCCCAACATTTTTGGCACCAGGGACCAGTTTTATGGAAGACAATTTTTCCACAGACCAGGGAGGGGGTTTGGGGGGGATGGTTTGGGGATGATTCAAGCACATTACATTTATTGTGCACTTTATTTCTATTATTATTACATTGTAATATATAACGAAATAATTATACAACTCACCATAATGCAGAATCAGTGGGAGCCATGAGCTTGTTTTCACTTGCCACTCACTGACAGAGTTTTGATATGAGTCTGCAAGCAATTGATTTAATATGGTCTCTGTGAAGTCAAACCTCTCTGCTAATGATAATCTGTATTTGCAGCCGCTCCCCAGCACTAGCATCACTGCCTCAGCTCCATCTTAGATCTTCAGGCATTAGATTCTCATAAGGAGCATGCAACCTGGATCCCTTGCATGCGCAGCTCACAGTAGGGTTCCCGCTCCTATGAGAATCTAATGCCACCACTGATCTGAAAGGAGGTGGAGTTCGGGTGGTAATGCGAGAAATGGGGAGCAGCTGTAAATACAGATGAAGCTTCGCTTGCTCACCGGCCAGTCACCTCCTGCTGTGCGGCCCACGTCCTAACAGGTCACGGACTGGTACCAGTCCATGGCCTGGGGGTTGGGGACCCCTGTCCTAAGACAATATAAACTCTACCAGGTCAAGAATTTTGTCAAGGACTTTTAACTGCTTTGTTCATGACTGTTTTCCAATGACTAAAACATTTGTTGAATTGAATAAAAAGTCAAGGAAAGACTGGACCTCTTTGTAATCCAGGTAATCTGCTTCTTAGATTATTCACTCTGTTAATATCCCCCTGAAGGATGGCTTTCCCTGAAAGGAAGTGAGATCAAAGACTCAATCATCATAATAAAATATTAATGTTTATGCTTATTAAGAGAGATAAGTAGAATTTTATAATTAACACAGCCATTTTAGACTATAATTTAAATTGTCTTTTCCCTCAATGTGTAATCTTAAAAAAGAACTCACAATTTTATGTTTCTGTGCAATGCATTACTGGTTGCAATTTGCTTTTCAGTTACTTTTAATATGATTAAATAGTTAACTAACCATGATCATGCTTCCATACAAATTTTGCACCCAACTGTGAATCATAGTCTAACTCTAATAATTTAATGGGTGCTGTCTATGTAACGCTGTCAGAGATGCACCCTGCTGAGTGTTAAATAACTCAGCTTCTGTAAATATAGCCTTACATTTTCTAATTTAAAGGCAAAATTAGACTTCAATGTGTCTAAATGTCACCAATAACAGTAATTAGCAGTTATATTAGTTTATTGAGAATTAGTTGATTAGGATCCAATTTGATTTTAAAATCATCATTGCAAATTATTAAGCTCTATTTTCAAGAAACATATTTTACATCATTAATGACCAAAAGAAGTTGTGGAGGGTAACGATTTTTTTTTAAGAATGACCTCGAAGAGACCTACTTTTAGTTTGCCTATTCACTGAAGAATCACTCATATAATTAACTTTTCTCATCTCTTTCCTGAGTTATTCAGATGCGCAGTGAGAAAGGTAATGGCAGGTACAAACTCCTGGAATCATCTCTAAGTCTAACCATACAGCACTGTCCTCATATGTTACACAGTCTTGATTATACAGTAGAAAAGTTTCTTATAATATATGAGTCCAAGAGTTACATATCGTTTATTCTTAAAGCATAATATTTTAGAAACTTTATACTGCATTTAGCTAAATTACTTCACTTGTAGATAGAGCAGCCTTCATGGGATAATTAATATTTTCTAAAATACTTCCTAAATTCTACTAACTGGAATTTTCATAATGTATATTGTTATTCAAGCTCCAGTTTGCATCCATTATCAGTATGACAATTAATGTGGAAGCTATATAAATAAGAGAAAGCTTTCTTTTTACTTTCCTATTAGATACAGATTATTTTTTTTCCTAAGACTAATATATGCTTTGTTAAATTTGAGAAACAAATGAAGTAAATTTAACAATTCTCACTCCTGCTAGAAATTATATATTATTTCTGAAGAGGCTAACATGTCCAACCACTTGTGTTTTTATATACAGAAATATCTACATATCTAAAAACTGGAAAAGTACAAAAAGTTGAAAATTGTATCTCCTCTTAATACAAATTTCAGACTTTATTCACTTCACAAACAGGTTTTCAACAAAAAGAAATGATCTAAGAAAAAAATGGGAACTTGACAGAAGTCCTTTCTTAGATGAATTTTGATCTATATACAAATCATTGGCAGTGAGGAACACATATATATCTTGAAGAGTTAGAAAATATCATTTATTATTTCTTCGTTCTATAGTAAGTCAATAGGGAGACACAAATTCTCAAGATAACAAATCAAACACATTAAAATCTCCATACTTTGGCGTGATGAATTCTGTGTGATGGAAGTGTGCCTTCTAAAATCAATGCCTGTGTTTACTGATGATTTTGTCATACACTCTAGCAGAATCATTACCTGAAGGAGGATGCCCAAAGAGATACTTTAAATTTGAGAATTATTTTTCTCTGTTCAGCTGTTAAACTGCCTCTCAGGAAACCAGTAATTTACAAAGTGAAATTAAGCAAGGTGACTCAATTATGTAGCTTTATGTTCCAGTTCCTGTACATGCTTTAAAAACACATGTTAAAAATCATTTTACTCCTTAGTAGTCAGCAAGAGCATAACTAACCCACAATGGAATTTCATGGTGTGGATTCATGGTCATGCAATATGCATTGCGCCCTCTGGAGTTCCAGGGATCGCTGACAGTTAAATCATAGTGGTTATGATGAATTCTGAAATCTCATGACTATGTGAATACAAATGTGATTTCATGTAACCAGCAAGACTTTGAATTTGAGAGATGCCAGAAAGACAGAGACACAATCAAATGACAACATTCTGTCCCTAAAGTATTTAGGTGACGCTTATGGAAACTACAGATTTTCTTTCACACTTCAGAATATTGTGGATTGAGAAAAAGTGCTAGAATTCTTATTTTTTCCTTGTATCATATATTTGGAAAATCTATCAGATGGGTTACAGGAGAAAACAAAGATTTTCCTGACAAAGACTCTCAGGAACCTTTAAGGGGTATGGGAGGAAAACGTGTGGAAAAAATAACCACACTCTTTTTACTACAACTTGGAATCAGTGGAGTCAAGAGACCTCATCCAAACACATATACACAGACATACTCACCTTAGTAAACTTCAAATTCTCAAAGGAAATCCTAAATTTTTGTCTTGTGCCAGTAGCATGACTAGTTTTAAGAATTAAAGCAGGCCCCATCCTCCTTTTATTTGCCAGCAGTAACTTTTTGTAGTCTCCTTATGATATGAAATCAAACACCAAGGTTCACCTGCTTCTATTATGTAAAGCATTCTCATTACAACTGAGAAAAGAAATGTAAAGTATGTGCAGCTATTGTAATCTGCCATTAGATAAAAAATGTAAAATATTAAGAATTTTACTGCTCAAAATTTTTCCATCTTTCATCCATTTGCAGAAAAAAAATTCAAAGAAAAGAAAATGATAAAAAGTCTGAATTTCTCTGATGTAAAACTGAATTCAAACTTTTTTCTACTTAGAAGCATATTTATCAAATAACTGGAATAACTTGCTATTTACTTATTCATGTTTCTTGTAGGAAAATAACAATGTTGTTTCTAAGTCTCACAGGACTTTTAAAAAAGGCTAAAACCTTAGAAGTAAGGATTTGAAACCAAGTTATGACCAGAAGAAATTATGAATAAGATGATGTTTATGTTCTGCCTGGTGCCTTCCTGTTTTCAGTTACCACCTCCTACCATTCCACTTAAACTCCAGGTGAAAGCTTCCCTAGGTCCATTACCACCACAGATCTCTGATCTCCAAACACCTTTTTAATCCTGGGCAACACACAGGTAGGGAAGGAAAATTCTGCAGTTATCAGTATCTGCTTACTTTGAATACATAATCTTGCCTTTCCCTGGAATTCTAAATTAGTGATATCAAAAAATCCCTCCCATTGAAACTAGAAAACTAACAAATTCTTATTAATACTCCTATTAAGGGAAAATGTAATAAATAAATGAAGGAAATAACTGCAAGAAATTTATACTTACAGGAATATAAACATGCATAAAGCTAATGCTAAAAGCTAACATTTATTGATCACATACTGAAGTTCAGGCTCTAGACAAAGTATTTCCATATATTTCCTAATTTACGTATATTGGATCCTGAAACAGATGTTAATATTATTTAGATAAGGAAACATAGTATTAAAATTATACTTGACCCAAGCTCCAGAGCTAGGACTTACTCCCATGCCTCTCTGATCCCAAAGTTCCAGTATTAATTAACTTTAGCACTAGATACATTGCTTAACACTTATATATTTATATTTATATATACTGGTGAGAAAATAAAAGAAATAATTCTTTCTTGGTATGTTCCAGAAAGTTTTCAGATATGTTAGGACCGAGAAATGATTCTCTGTTGAGAATCTTGCACGATGAATAAGAAATTACATGGCCCAAGACAACAGAGTAATTATAATCATAAAAGCAAAGAGAAGATGTGCTATAAAAATTTGTCAATCATTGTGTATAATATAGAGAAGACCAGAAATTGATGAATAAATTAGTACATGTAATCTCTAAAAACCAGTTTTTAGACCAGTTTCTAGTTAACATTGGCAGCAATATAAACAGGCCATGAGGGCTTCCCTGGTGGCGCAGTGGTTGAGAGTCCGCCTGCCGATGCAGGGGACACGGGTTCGTGCCCCGGTCCGGGAAGATCCCACATGCCGCGGAGCGGCTGGGCCCGTGAGCTATGGCCGCTGAGCCTGCGCGTCCGGAGCCTGTGCTCCACAACGGGAGAGGCCACGACAGTGAGAGGCCCGCGTACCACAAAAAAAATAAATAAATAAAATAAATAAATAAAAAACCTCAGAAAAAGCAATCACTAAGATCTTAAAAACAAACTGTCAATACATTTAGAAATTTAGAAGTTTATATCAGTTATAAATCATATAATGAAAGTAATAAATATAACATCATTATACAAATAAAAGACAGAAAATTTAGAAAGCCACAGTATCTCCAAAGAGCCATAGCTGACATCCCTCAAATATGATAAGAAAATATAGTAATTAAAAGACTCAGCTTGCTTACACAGATAAGATGGATTTCTCCAGGAGAAATGCACTAAAATGCTCTTAAGAGAAAAAAGAATGAATAAAAGAATGAATAAAAGAAATAACTAAAAGAAATAAAAGAAATAACTACTAAGTAGCCATATGACTAAGTAGCCATATGATCCATCTCTCAGAGACGTCCTTTCTTCTCTCTGGGTCTCAATTTCTCTACATTACATTCAAGTTTTAAATACCACAGTTTTACAGACTTTTCTTTGCCTTTTTGACACGTAGGGAGAAGATGTATAAGTGAATTCTATCTGTATTGATTTCAAGTAAGAACAAAAGTTAACATTAACACATTAAGACTCACACCATACTTGTCTGTCAACCTTAAAGTAGCAATGCCACAAACATATTTGGAATGGCCAAGCCTTTCTCAAACAAAAAATACTTTAACACACTAAGACTTGAAATGGAAAATCTGAATGCCTCATCATTAATGGTAGCAGGAGAAGAGATGTAGGCAGAACACACCAGTGACAAGATGTCTTAAAGTTCAGACAAATGAAAAGTTACAAATATAAGCACTAGAGTAAAGGCTAGAGACCCCAGGCCAACATAAAAACCAGGGGTGGCTTGTGAAGCAAATCATATGATCTCAGGGTAAGATAACTGTCAACAGTAAGGAGATCTAGCGAAAATGAGCAAAGAACAGAAGAAAGGTAAAAGAAGCCTTGCACAGTGCCCATCCTTGGTGGTCTTTATTCTCATTCACTCATCAAGAACACTCCTAAACAAATTTGGAAAATAGAAGATTACTTAGGACAGCTGTCTGCTGGAATTTAACCGAGCTCGCTGAGACACAAGCATTTCCATAACTCTCACTAGCTTTCAAATTTGAGGAACACAGATCACACGTAATGGTCTTAGCTGAACTTGGCAGTAAACTTACACAGTGGTTTATGTAACAATTTTTAAGTTCTAAGATCTGTGATAACTAGTATTCTGCCTTCCTTTGTGATATAAATAGAAGACTCTCAGAGGGTAATAAACCTTTAATCTGTGCTCTTCATATACTTTAAGTCCTGGTATATAGAAAACTTAAGAAAACCAGGAAGGTTGGTCAAAAGTAGGTTTTTAGGAGACACTCATTTTTCTGGCCAACCATGATCCCTCCTACTAAAGAGTCTTAAGTTTTCCCTACTATCCACACTATAGAATAATGTTCAAATGCCTTTACAGATCACACAAAGCCCCCCATAATCTGATTAGTGTCTACCTCTTAGGCCTGATTCTCTAGCCAATTTCTGCCTTGCTCTCTGTCTTAAAAACACCATATTGTGTGCTAACTTTTGCCCACACCATTCTATTTCTTGCCTTCACGCAGTTTTTTTCTATGGTTCCCTCTATTTAGAATACCTCCTCCTTGTCTTTATCTGATTATTTTATTTATCCTTTAAAACTGATCTAAAATATCAGCTCCATCAGGAAACCACCCTGATATTTCATCACCATTACTCCCTGGTTCACTAGTGAACCAACCCATTTGCAACTTTTGCTTAGGAAATATTCTAGGCATAAACTTAGACTATCTTCTGCATTATTTCATGAGTATCAATTTGAGCCTCTTCAGAGTTTTATGTCTATGACACCAATCCTAAAGTGACTGTTTATTTTCTTCTAGAATAGCACTTACAACTCAGATAATATCCACCAGGTAAACTTAATGTATTTTTATGTCTATAAGGACAGATGTGATGTAGCATTGTGTAATGGGAATTAAAAATGTGTTTTGGAACCGGGCTTAGATTCTACTCCTAACTCTATTACTTGCTTTTATAAGCTTTGGTAAGTTACTAATCATTTTCAGCTGTTTTCACACCTATAAATACAGAAGAAAAATACCATTATCATTGGGTTGTTGTAAGATGTTATATAAAAAGCAACTGGCAAAATGCCTGGTGAACAAATAATATTGATCATTTCCTTTCAACTGTAAGCTCCTGGAAGAAAAAGGATGATGACTTGTGTTGTGTTTTTTTTAACACCTTCAACAATTAGCAAGCACAGTATGTAATATGAGTACTTTGTGTTTGTTGAATGAATAAATAATTATGAATAAATAAACACATATACATAAAATGCATCATTGGTAAATTATGTTTCTATAATCTCAAGCTCTTAAAATAAAGTATTTCCTAAATAGTATCGACTAGAAAAAAATGTTAAGCAGTTTTGAGGAAAATTAGTTAGGACATGGTTGAAAGAAAGCCCAAAGACATGAAATAAATTAAATGTCTTCTTGCTTACACAGGAGTTCCCAGAAACTCATCACTTGCATCTGTATTCTTCATCCTATGTTAACTGTTCTGGCAAAAGAAAGATACTTATTATTACATCATACCGAAGGCAGAGGTTTATAGGTTCCCAAGCCTATTCATAAAAAAAAAAAGTATTTTATAAAAATCACCTATAATTTCAACATTAGATATTCTGTCCTTCAGTTTTTAATCCATATTCATACATGATTTTTCCACAACACAGACACTATTTGTTTTCATTTTTGCAGTACATATCATATAGATTTTCTATGTTTATGTGTAGTTTTCATAAATTCTACATTAAAGGCTAAAAAATATTAATTACATTGAGGTGATGTACCAAACTTATTTAAACATTTCCCTACTAGTAGATATTTCATAAGTAAGATGCAATCCAATATAGATTGTTCAACAAGAACCTCCTTTGTATGGAGGACAAAAAAATCCTGCCTTCTGTTCCATGTAATTTTCTTTAGGAAAGAGAGAATGGTAACATCATGATTTGTTAACCCTTGATGTACATTTGTTGTACAGAATACAACAGAATACAGAATATGATAACGAGTTTGCAACTCAAATAAAATCCAAAGGGAAATCAAAGAGGATTCATGTGAGCCATATTTAACAGATATATAATAACAACACCATCTCTAACTTCTCCAAAGAGAAGAGGATGTCCTAAAGCAGACAGGGTAGTTGAAAACCTAGCTTATCCTTCATTTTATAGAAAAAGAAAAGTTCAGCAGATTTAGGTTCCATATTCTCACTAGTTTCTCTAAAATCTGGTAATTTTACCACTGGAGTAATTATGATTTAAAATTAGTTAAACCTGAAGTGCAAATATTGGATGGAAGTGATAAACAGTAAGTCTAACCCATATATCTCTATCTAACATATTTGAAAAGAGACAGTATGGCTTGGTCAATTATTTTATCAGGAAAAAATACAAAAGAAAGAGAACTAATTGGTATCAAATTTTTCAAAGTATTGAAATAATACATTCCACCTAAAGTCTCTAGCTAATTCCTCTAATTTGTCCTCCAAAGACCTATTCTTTCTCCTTTTGAAAAACTGTGACTTATTAAAGCAATTAAGACTAATAATTAAATTTCCCCAGAAACATTTTCAGTATGGTCCTGTCTTTGTACCATGGAAAATGTTTTCCATAAACATCATCTTCGCATTTCCTTAAAAGTAAGTTAGTGTCCATTCTGAGCATCTTGCCTTTCATTTGTATGCATTTAATCCAAGTTTTAAAGAAGGAATAAATATAATAAGCACTATGATAGAAGTTTAAGAGTTATAAAAGTAGTAAGAAACTCTCTGAATGTTTTAATAAATATTCTAGCAATGGGCCAATACAAGTAAAAGCTAACTTTCTATCACTTACATAGCATATTAAATATCTAACTCCTCATGAAAGATGTATATATATATTCAACATGTGTGTATGCACTGTACAATGTTTTTGCTAGTTGCAAACATTTCTTTCTTTAACTTGGCTTTTTAAATGCCAAAAACCTTACACAGTGTCTTAATTATTTTCATATGCTTATCTGAGATTTTTCACAGAAAAAATTAAGTGCTTCAGAAATGGTTATTGAATTGAATGGAATCACACCATCATTTGTCATGAAGTATAATTTAATATCACATAGAATCTGATGTTAAGCTATTTTGTTTCAGACTCAAATCTAGTGGCTTCAAAAATGTCGGTAACAGAATTATTCAAAACATTCCATCATGAGAAGGTTCAATTAAAATATGGCCCCTTTACCATGATCACTAAGATAATATCATGATGTTCCAGTTTGCAGGCACACTGTCAAGGGATAATTGCATGCAAAAAAAAAAAATTGTAATGTTTTTAATCATTCAAGTCTAAATTTTTGTTCCTGGGGTTTTGTGTACTCAACAGAGCTCAGTTCTAAGGGAGAAGACTGGAAGAGATATGCATGTAAATTTAGTATTAGAATGAATTCCAAATAAATGCCAATACAATTCAGAAAATCAAACTATTTCTAAACATCTGGTAAAAGATTCATTTTGACTTCACATTTGCTAATCACACAAGATGTTACAGAATACCACCATTTGTTATCTACAAAGCAAAAGAACAAATGAATAAACTGTATCCAGCCATGTGTATAATCCTCCCTCAGTTGATCCTCAGTGCATTGTACCATAGTGGGAGTGTGGCTTTTTCTGCCCCTTCTCTGTAACATATAAAAGGTATTAACTTTCACTTAAAAAAGAAATAATGAAAGAAAGAAAAAGCAGCTTCTGTTTGTACATAAACACTAGGCATGGAGATTCTATACTGCATCCTAGGAGAAGCCAGGGAGCCAAAATAATGAGCTTAAAACCTCAGAAATCTGTGTCTATGATTCAATTATTTGAAAGCAGTTACTAAATAATCTCTTACATGATACCAACATATTTTACTTTGTAATATGTGCTACTTTGTTTATCCACCCCAGAATTCTGTCTTTATTTTACTTGCTGTTAAGCTCTTTGCTCAAGGTTTTATAGCTTCATCCTCTTACACTCCCAGATTCTCTTTCTATTTGAGTTTGTAGCATGTGGCCACTGAGGTTACATTCACTTCTCCTCTTTCATGTTTAGCCTCATTGCCTCAAACTTTTCTTCTCAATGAATACATATGAGGTCATTTATCTCTTCATATTTCTATTCAGTCTAAGTGCTGAATTTGTGTGTGCACTTTTTTCTTTCTCTAATTTTTCTCTAAATCATTAAAATGTTCAGATTTCTTTTCCCAGTGCTTATTTCTTCTTTACTACTGAATAGCACAGAGCATCACCACTATGTATTACTTTGAAAGAGATTTACTCACCAATTTATTGTACCTTAGAAATGTACTTCCAGTTTTTTATGAAGTCAGATGCGCATTAATCATCTACAGTGTCATTAGCAGAATTATTTTATTGCCAATGATAAATATCAGCTGACTTCTAAAATTCTGATGGTGGGAAGAGGTACAAAATACATCAGACACAAGCTGCTTTTGATAATTTATGATGAAAAATACCACAACTTCTATAATAAATAATATTTATTGAAAGAAAAATATAATTAAGTCAAATGTGCCTTTTTGTTCAAAGAATTAAGGCTATACTTAATTACATAGAGTGTTCCCCCAATGAGATGATACTGATAAATATCACTTCAAGTTACACTTGCTACCATCTATTTTCTAAACTGGTTTTAATATATTTCACACTATTGGTTTTTATTATTGCTTTTATTTTAATTATCAAAATTTGCATTAGTATTATTATTTACCTAAGCTGTTTTATAGACTATATTCACAGTGCATTAACTTTTGCACTATTCACAGTGCATTAATTTTTGGCCCTCAAGAGCAAAAGGTATCAAATTCTGTCTACTGATCCATGACCAACATGAAAAATCACATTCACAGGTATAAAATATTTAATTTATTCACGGGTATAAAATATTTTCAAACAGGTATTCGGACTAGATATCCCATTGTCACAAATTTTGTAATTATAATCATTCCTAATTATAGGTATTAATTTATAATACAACTATAATAGACACACTGTAGATTTGGAATATGTGGGGTTTTTTAAGTGTATTTTAACACCCATCTATTTCTTTCCCATTCAAGAAATCATTAGCAGAATGAGAATAGTTATGGGAATAACCTTGCCTATACTTTAATTTATTTAAAAAGAAGTAAACCATTAAAAAAAACTTGGCACTTAACTATTCCTGGTTACAAATTACTTGGGACACACTTCAGAGGTGATTATGACATTAGCTCGGGAACTGCTAAACTAGGGTTTTATTTCAAACCTGACAGAAGTCAGGAACAATGGTAGTAATGATCTAAATGATAACAGTGTTGAATCTGGCTATATCAAATAAAGTCCTTGTGGTAAGCAGAATAATGACTCCCAGAGATGTCCAGGTCCTAATACCTGGGATTTGTTAATATGTTAAATTCACATGGCAAAAGGGATTTTGCAGATATGATAAAATTAGGGTGCTTGAGATGTCACAGTGCACTGGATCAACTGGGTGGGCCCAATGTGATCAAAAGAGTACGTACAGGGCTTCCCTGGTGGCGCAGTGCTTGAGAGTCCGCCTGCCGATGTAGGGAACACGGGTTCGTGCCCCGGTCCAGGGAGATCCCACATGCCGCGGAGCAGCTGGGCCCGTGAGCCATGGCTGCTGAGCCTGCGGAAGCCAAAAAAAAAAAAAAAAAAAAAAAAAAAAAGAGTACTTACAAGGGAAAGTGAAAGACAAGAAGTTCAGAGTTAGAGAGGGAGATATGAGGAAGGAAACAGAGATTGGAGTGATGAGATAGCTGGCTGAGCACCATAAACCAAGGAATGTAGACAACCAGAAGAAGCTGGAAAAGACCAAATGGATACTTTCCTAGAGTTTAAGAAGAAAAGCAATGCTGTTGACACCTTAATTTTAGCCTAGTGAAACCCACTTGGACTTCTGACTTCCAGAACTTTAAGATAATAAAATCTGTGGTTTTAAGCCACTGAGTTTGTGGTAATTTCTTACAGCAGCAATAGCAACAGTCTTTAAACAGTGGAGGCATATTAGTATACACCAAATATGTCTCCTGAAGCATCTGACTTACTGCCTAAAAAAACTTAGTTGGTAGTGACTCAATTCCAATGCTAATTCAGGGAGAAAGGAAAAAGAAGCAAGACAAGATTAAAAATCTTGGGACAAATAATATATGAATATTTGCCTTGTATAGATGGAGATTTAACTGACCACTTTCTTCACCAAATTATAACCATCCATTTGGTTTTTTCTTCCTATTTTCCCCTACCTGCTACATAAAAGGACTCTTAATGAATGAGAATAAGTGAAAATTTAGGTAATGAGAAAGTGGATAAATAAAGAATGTAAATAATTGATATTATTTTCTTTAAGAATAAAGCTAATCACGGTCTTAGTTACATTAACTTTATGTATATAGTGATTTTTACTTAATTATAATCTATTTCCATAGTGATTATCACTTCTACAGAAAACTGTATCTATTTAATTAAAATGACCAATTCCAATTTTTTTAGATAAAGACCTATCTCACAGTTCCATTCTTTCATTTTAAAAAGTATGGATCCTTCTTACTTTCGTTCTAAATCATTAATTCTTCATTATATGATCATTCAGCAGAAACATAAAGCAATAGCACAGAAAGTGTTTCCCAGTTAGTACTATATATAACATACTTTTACACTTACAAAATAATACATTATATTCCTGTTATAGTTCTCTCCAGGAATTCTTTAATTAAGCGACACACTTTAAAAAGAAAAAAATGTTGTTATACATAATGTTATATACTGGCTGCACACCATTCATGTAATACAATGTATTTCATAATAAACAAACCCATTCATTGCATGTTAAAATAACTGATATTAAATAGAATTAAGTGATTTAAAATATCTTCCAATGGAATTGACTGAATTGATATAAACATGGCCTGCTCCTAGGTAAGGGCCTCCTTTCCTTCATCTAATACTCCATCTTTACACTTTTTTGATGCAGTACAAAACAAATTACATAGTGACCAGTAAATATGGGGGATTAAAATAGAGCAGCTCATTTTTTTACTTTTCATTAGTTGGTGTTGCTGCCTGGTCCCCATTATATAAGCCTGACCAATAGAGGTAAACAATGATCCTTCCCATATAATACTAGATAAATACTCAAAAGACATTATAAAACACTTCCGAATGCTAAGGAAATGTTGCTAGACTGAGGCCTATAACCCTATAGATTAGCAGAGAGCTAGATGGAATTGAATATTTAATTGTACATAGTTTTACACTTATATTCATATTTAAAATTTGAGTAAGAAATGTAAATGCACAGCAGTCTCCCTGTAAGTCTATATTATGCTAAGCAAAAGGCAGTTTCATTGTTTTAATAAAACTATCGAGTCTCAGTACATTAAGCTTGTGAATTAATCAACAAATACTAATTGGGGTGATTACTATATCCTAGGCACTCCAATATGCAATAGAAAGTCGAGAATAAGGAATATTTTAAATAAAAGAGAATAAGAAATGAATCCAGCCTTTTTATTTTACAGTCCAGCTGCTGAGAAGACCATGACTAAAACATATCAATATAATTGTTGAGGACTATGCCACACATTTTGTATATGAATGGACCACTAATTTTTTGTGGTAAGGTTGAAGAATATTCCAAAGAAAAGTTGATATTTGAGCTATGTTTACAAAATAAAAGTATAAAAAAGGAGTTCTAACTGTCTCATAATATTGTAAAAAATCATCAACTACTTGCTTAAACTCTTTGGTATCAAATAGAATTAAGTGATCTAAAATAGCTCTCAACATGGAATTGACTGACTTGATATAAACATGACCTAGTCCTATATAGAGGCCTCCTTATCTTCAGCTAATACCGCCCATTGTCACATTATTGGATGCAGTACAAAACAAATTACATAGTGATCAGTATACTGGGGATTAAAACAGAGCAGCCTTTTTTTTTTCATTAGTTCATTAGTTAATAAATTTTAATTTAGTATTAAGATTAACACCCACCCAGTTTATCTCCAATAGTTTTATTTTTAAAAGCCCAGCTAGTCTATAAAAGAAGTTTAAGCAAAGGTGGGGAACACATGTTTAAGAAATGTCACCAACTTCACCCAAAATTATTAACTCCAGCATCTGAAGTAGTATCCCAATATTTTCCAACATTTAAGTACAGCTGAACTTCAACCATGCAATAAAATACTATACTTCAGACTTAAGCATACATTCCTTTCATTTCTCTCTAGTTGCTACAGGGCACAGCTATTCATATCTACAAAGACTGTTGGATTTACATGTGAGGGGAGAATGGGTTGAAATGAAGGTTGCATCACAAGAGAAAGCATGAAGCACAATAGAATAGAACAAGAGAACGATTGTCTGAGGCACCTCTTTCGTACACTGCATGGATTGTGAGTGTCCAGCTCTTTTTCAGATATTTATCAAGGGCAGTTAACTACCATTCTTTTTGTTGTAGAAAATAAATGGATAGGGGTGGGGAAAGATGTCATGAGTAGGGAAGAAAGTTATGTGTGGAATGAAGGGGGAGGATGATGGGAGGGAATAGCTTACCAAGGTTCTTTAAATCATGCGAGTTAATGACCTTGCACATTTTATTCACACTTACACTTTCCAACCTCCAGAGACACTTAAGGCTTGTGACAATGTCAGAGTCTGTAAAAATTAAAGTATGTCTTTTAAACTCAAAAGTTTAAAACAGGTAAAAATAAAATGGATCAACGTTGTGATATATTTGTAGAGGAAAGGAGAAAACATATTTGTGCCTGTAATTTTTGGTATCAAAATTGCAAATGCTTTACAAACCACTATATACATCCAAATGTGTAAGTGAATATGACCAAAAAATTGAGAATAAGTTTACCTTTCCTCAATATATAACTTAATAAAATTTAACTCAGGATAACAGGAATGCATGGGAGAATGCTACTGGGAAAAATCATACTTAATTGAAGAGACCAGTTATAGTCTTATCATTTTAACACATTCAAAAGACTTACATGTTTACATATACATTTTAACATGTGGATATATACCAAAATGTATGAATAAAGTTTAGAATCAATATTTTACATGCATCTCATAAACTTACTCTAAATTTACAAACATTTGAGCAATTAATTCCTTTCTATAAGACATGTCAACATGTTACATATATTAAAATAGAGATTAAAAAAATTAAAATTGTTTTTAAAATCTAAGTATATCAGGACAAATCACAACTTTCTGTATTCAAGAAAATGTAAAAACTAGCTATACCAACTTAGTTCTCAAAACTACATAATGTTTAATAGAAAAATTTAGTTCTCCACTACAGTACACTTGAATTAGATAAGACTGTTTAAATTACAGCTCTGACATTTTCTAGCTGGGTAACTTGGAGCCAATCACTTAACTCATCAGAGCTAAGAGTTTTTAGCTAGAAAACAAGGATGATATATACCTACCTACATGACTGTGTGAAGATTATGTAACTGTAAAATAACAGCTGTAACTCTATGGCTGCTAGTTCCAATGTCTTTTCCCTCACCCCCACCCTCATACAGATTTTAACCAGGAAAATCTACTTTGAAAAGAAAGACCCCTACTAATTTAAGGCCTATGGGACAATAAGAGATGTGCAAAGAATCTCAATAGAAGATAAAAGTTATACAAACTCCTTCTGCCTCCAACAGTTGATATTTTTAAATGCACACATGGCTATATCTACCAATTGTACTTATTGATAGAGCACGCAAGACAATTTCCAAAAGCATTGAACATATGATTAATGTTCTAATTGTTAGGCTAGTGGTTTTTTTTAAAAAGGCTCTTATGTAAAGATATTTAGTTCATTGATATCCACCAATTGATATAGCCTAATTTCTTTGTTTTTGTGAGATTTGTGATAAGTAATTTGCTGTCTCTTTGTATAACAAACTTGGTATGGTTTCAACATTTCCATATGATTATTGTATCAGGGCTTTTTGTTGTTGTTTTTGTTATTTTAAAATTAAAAACTGTTTTTATCTAGCTATTGGAGAAATGGATTTAAACACTGCAGAAAGAGATTAAGGAATGAGAATGAGGACTAATGGACTTTATTCATGTTTAGGATATGTAAACCTAATTTTATCAATATTTCAGACATCTCTGACACAGAGTATTAGAGAAAATATTTTCTGCCTTCCTTCCAAAATCACTGGGTGCATGAACTGCAAAGCTTCTATACGTCAACAGATACAATGCTATTTCTTAACTTCTATAACTTACTATGGTGAGGCACTAGAGAGTTGACAATTTCTCTTCTTTTCCACTGAGAAGACAGACTAATTTAAGATGATTTCTCTTTCATACAACCCAAAACATGCTGTCAGATTGAAAGACTCATTGGCTGCTTAGCATGAAAATGCCAGTTTGAAAAGCTAGCTATTATCCAAGAGGTAGCCCCACATACTGATACATTTCAGAGAAACATTTTTATGCATACACTACCCACATGGTTAGAATCTGTATAAGAATATGAAAACTTTTGATTTGTGAGCTCCTGTAGAAAGGTGGAAATTATTTCCACAATAAATAATAGTTTATCTGTTTCTGAATAGCTTAATGATTCCCATGAGTCTATTATGAGAACTGTTCTTTAATCAAAACTTTTAACTTCTGGTAGATGTAACCACAATCTATTAACTGTATATTTCTTCCAGCACCAGCTGCTGGACCAAATCATCAAACAGGAGCAATGTAATAAGTATTGTGGAAGAGCACACTATCTGTGAAAACTTAGTCATTTTTACTTTCTAGGTCTGTCTCCATGTCAACAAGTGAAGGAGGTGGACTCAATTTTTGTTAAGACTTGTTTTGATTATACAATTCTGAGTTTTTCTTTTTCTTCTTCTTATTTTTTTCTTTTTTTTGTGATATAACACATCAGGAAGAAAATGACCATTATCTCATAACAAATTTTAGAGACAATAATATGTGGTATACATTCGAAAACAAAATGCAAAGTGTCAATATTAAGACACTAAGAAATAATATTAATTTAGCAAGGCAAATTTGATCCAAGTTATGAAAAATTCTTAATCCTCTCTCATTTGGAGGTTTAATCATAACTTAATGGACCTTGCTGCTGTATCTGACATTGAGGACCTCACTATCTTTTTCTATTCATGAAAAAGTAAGGGAATGTTTTTACACACTATTTTCTCATTCTTCTCCCACCTCTCTGACAATCTGATCACTATCAAGGGGTTATTCTGTAATACCCAGTTGTGTTTTCCTGGTTGGGTTGTTTCAATCACCCATTATACTTCTTTCCATTCTCTCATTTGGTGATTTTATGCATTCTCTTGGTTTTAATTATCACCCATGTCCTGATGATTTCTAA
>NW_006797971.1:356924-357269 GCF_000442215.2 Lipotes vexillifer | reverse complement strand
TTTCCCTAAATTATAGACTCACATGCCTAGCTGCTTATCCACATGGATATCCCCAGGCATCTCAAACTCAGCATGGTAAATTTATCTCACGCTCCTAACCCTACACTACCTCTCATTTTGGTTGTCTCTATGGAAGGCAACAGGCTTTAGCCCTGAGACATCCAAAGAACTTTCTGTAATGATGAAAATGTCCTGTATCTGCACTCACTAGTACAAGAGCTAGTAGCCACATATGGCCGTTGAGCATGTGAAATAGAGGCAGAGAGGAAATGAATGAGAAAGTGAATGCTTCACTTTGGCACTTTAAATTCACCTGAAAGAAAACATGTTTCAGTGTATACTAAA
>NW_006797971.1:341465-356914 GCF_000442215.2 Lipotes vexillifer | reverse complement strand
TTCCTGCTGGTTTCCAGTAACAAAGATAGGAGAGAAGGAAAAAGATTGTGGGTAAAACATAAACTATAGTAAAGAGAAAATTCTAAACCTCAAATGCCATCTCATTTTTTCAAGTTTCATTGGATAGAAAAAAGAATGAAAAAAAGTGCAAATTTTAGAAATTTTAGTTACAAAGCAATAAAGAATACCAGTTTCTGTTTTATCTTGTAAGAATATAAGCATAAAAGAATATATTGTTAAATATATAACACTTATTCATTTATTTATTTGACAAATATTTATTGAGCACTAACTACATGCAAGGCACCATACTAGGTTCTGGGCACTGTGCAAGAAAACAAACAGATATCATCCTTGCCCCCAAGCATTTTTAATACAGTGGCTTCTCTCCCAAGCTGCCTTCCTTTTTTGGTTTAAAATTTAAGTTTATTTCACCCTTGAAAGAGAATTGGGAAAACAGAATCAGGGAAATATAAGTACAAATATTTTTCTCTTGAGGAAATAATGTTTTATAAAGTAAACTGTAGTATACAGTTTCTTTAGAGCAGTATTTAGTCCTTATTAAATCTAATGTTTATTTTATTTTTATTTTTTGGCCACACCGCACGGCATATGGGATCCTAGTTCCCCCACCAGGGATCAAAACCACACCCCCTGCAGTGGAAGCGCAGAGTCCTAACCACTGGACCGCCAGGGAAGTCCCATAAATTTAATGTTTTTTATAGAAACCTTTTGGAATGAAAGAAAATGTAATTTCAAGAAACAGCTTCAAAACAATTCTCCTAACTCTCTAACATAAGATGAAATTGGTGTAAAGGATAACAATGAAATACACATTTAGAATAACCTATATAGATATACTTTGTTTTAAAATAACTACAACAAAACTATATCACAGTTGTCAGAAACTATGGCATGCCTTAAATAAATGTAAAATATTTTTGAAGTACAAATACTGATGAGATAAATAAGGTACAAGATTAAGTGACAGGTAGAAGAAACAGAAATCTGTAAGAGCTGATTAATCATTACAGAATTATACTCTCAACTGATTGTTCTTAAGTATAAAAAGACTGAGTCTGCTGTTTATAAATGCCACAGTGTTTCTTTCATTAGTTATCTTCTCTTAAAAAAATAAAAAGAATACTGAGGTGATTAATTGTGAAGGTTAAGAAACAAATATTCTGCTAGGAGTTTTTTAATGCAAAACTAACTCATAACTAAAATAACAACAAAAAAGTATAGACTTATTTATACTTAAGAAATACAATTTTTGCAGGGCTTTTAAGGACCAGAAATGTATTTTTTCACTTTATATCAAAACATATGAAAAAATATATATATCCACAAAATTAAAAGATAATCATTGGCAGTGTATTCTATAATGTGTTATCAAAAAGTACTTGTAAACTCTACTTTTCCTATTAACTAGAAAACAAAATTGATTATAATGGCATTTTTTTCCTGAAGCTAAATGTTCCATATTTTACATATTCTACTATACATAAGTTAAGATTTTATTATAACTGTGCCCCAAAGTCTGTATAGTTCAATTCACCACACTATTCACTTCTTATAGTCATGCCAATGAAAATTTCACAAAGATGTATAATAATCTTCATTATACCAACTTCAAGGGGTAGGGTTACCTCAAAATAGCCCAATATCCTTTAATGACCCATCACAGAGTAAATATTTTTATATGTGTGTATAAATAATTCCTGAAACTGTTAACTGTTTTAGATTAATTGAGACAGATGGTGTCTTTATTTTTTGGCTTCAAATATATTAGAATTTATTTTAAAACCATAAAACACAAACAATCGAAACAAAATTCTTTAGGATTTTAGAGTCCTCTGATCAGATCACATTTCTGTCCTTTTTCTACATGAATGTTTTCTGGTTTCATCTTTCTTTACCCAGCCATCTGCACTGCCCTTTAAATCATTTTGACTCCTCCTTTCTGGACCATTCCAAGATTTGTTAAATCTTCCTTGATATGTTACCACACAGAGTATCCTCTCAGCAATGGATACCCCAAGATTTACACCAAGGTGATGATGAGTTTTATTTACTTTTAGTACCTTTTTTCATGATTGTCCTTCGATATCTCTAGAATTAATACTATTAAATCACTACCTATCAGCCTATTGGCATAATATGGCTTAATTATCTCTAAATCTTTTATTTTTAATACCTACCCACATTAAACTTTTTTCAATCAACTCAAACAATTTTTCCCTTGAATTACTTTTTCTTTGGCCAGAAATATTTGAAGTGATGAAAGTTTTGACACTGAAGATGATTTAAAAAATAGGATACTGGCAATATCTATTTTTCCACAGAGCACTCCGGAAACACTATTGAGTTTTTTTTTTTTTAATCATTCAGATGTAATAACGTTATTGCTTATTATATATAAAGTATTCACAACATAATTATCTTTTATTTTACACCATAAAGTAATGGGAACTAATCAACTGTTCTTCTTGTCTTGGCTCCCAAAGCCATTTTTTTATAATTTATTTCAACAAATATTACAGGATACCTACTATATGTCACATATACTGTCATGTGCTGAGCATAAAAGATAAAGCAGAAACATTCAGAAAGCAAATGAGTGTGAGCAAGAGAGAAAGGTTACAACAAAGAAGCGTGATATTATAACTGGTTTTGAAAGTAGCATTCAAAGGCTGCTAAATTCATTTACTTCTGGGAATGGGGAATCAGGAAAAGCTAATGATAGGCACTGTATTTTTAGTTGGGCTTTGAGAGTTACGTAAAAATCTGTACAAAACGCCTGGTGAAGAGAGGTGGAGCAAGAGGACGAGCAGAGAGGGTACACACAGCTGAGAAAGTGTATCATTGGTTGAAGAAAACTGAATAACCCAGTGTGAACATAATAAAGGAATCAGGTATAGATATAGAGGAAGATGAATCTTGAAGAGCAGAATGCAGACAGGCTGTGAAGGACTTTCTAGATTGTGCCCGGAAGTTTGGACTTGATTCTCCAGGCAGTGGAGGTTTTTTAGTGCAAGAGTCCACAGTCAGGTCTGCATTGGGAAAGTCACTCCGACGTATGCAAGGCAGACTTCAGGAGCAGAGGGACCAATCTGGAGACAGTGGACAGTATTTCCAGATAAAAACTACTGAGGGTAAAAAATACGGCAGTGGAAAATAAAAGGGAGAGAAGCAACTGAGCAGAGGAGGAAAAAATATAGAAACAAAATTACTAAAACTTGGAGACAAGAGGGAGACATGAAAAATCAAATATGACTCAAAGCTTCCCAGTTTAAGTAACAGGTAACTGAAACAGGAAAAAAGAAAGAATAATTTTCATGAGTGTCTTAGAGAGAACATATGCTGTTCATTTTTACATCTGTTGTATAACACAGGCATATTACAGGCATTTAAATGGCTGTAGCCTAATAAGTTACATTCATTTTTGCAGTTAGTCATTTACTACAATCTCCATACTTTCACCCACAAATCTGCTTTTCCAGATAAACAAAGTATAAAAGTGTTTTAAGCACAATCAGATGTTTGACTGGTAAATCTGTACAGGATGAAGTTTGGGACCATATATCAGAATGCCTTGATCTTCATATATAAGGACACCATTAGTTTGTGTTCTTTGAGTTACTTTTTCTTGAATGCTGCTAGATTTGCACAGAATACTTCCACAGTCTCACTTTCAGGTAGTTCTTCGCGCATAAAATACAACTGTACATATATATGTACATATACTAATCTCATTATTGAATATTTTTTATTATGAACAGAAAATTTATTCCATCTGCCATAGAATTTCTAAATTATTTTTAGATGTTAAACTTTATACGTGAATAGGCTTATCTGATAGAAAAAAAAAGATCTGAAATATTATTCTGCATTAGTGTTCTCATATGTGGTATAATCATATAATATCCCAATACTGACAACCTAAGAAGCACAAACTAATTATTTTGTGTGTATTCCCAGTCAGTTTCATTCAATCAGCTGCAAGACTCAGTTCAAAAGGTGATTAATTGGTCCCGTTTCATACCACAGAATTACCAGCCCACCTATGATACATGCAAAGACACTGAGAAATTTTAAATTTAAGCTAATCAACTTCTCTAAATATTAAACATAAAGAAATAAGGGGACGGTTAATTGACATTCAAACCTTCCCTGAGATAGAACAATTTCCCACTCGCTCTTACCCAGTGATACACTCTATACAATACCTGCCTGTCAAGAGTCTACACCTCTGGAGGTGGAATATAGAAACTGCCTCCTCTGCTTAACTAGTTGGAGTGATTCGACAAGGATTAGTTATGCATGAGAGGGTATCAGTAACCCCAGGAAGTCTCAAAATAATGACTTTCCTTCTTATCCTGAAATCCAATCATCTTAGCTAGGAGTGACTGAAATGTTTATTACATGGAAATCAAGTAGCCTATTTTGTTTTACTTTTTCCACTATTGCCTTACATTTTTAAGTAGATTTCTTAACAACCTCCAAAAAATGTTGGTATATTTTTATTATACTGAAACCTCTCTTTCTCTCTCTTTTTAATGGGTGAGAGAATATTTCCAAACAAAGTTACATTACAGTAGAATCATTTTGCAGTCATTTCAGGATTGTTGTTGTTGTTCTATACATTTATAAACAGGTAACAACAGGTTTTTTTCATGGTATGTCTGAGATTAATACTTTTATAATTCAACATGGAAGTACCAGTTTAGCAGCCTGAGAATCAATGGGGGAATTTACCTTCCTATGATCATTTTCATATTTTAAGGCTCAAAATTTTCAAGGAGTTCTAGTTATAAAAGCACCAATTCCTGTCAAGTAGTAGTTCAATCTGACACAGAAGTACACTATAGATTTTAGGAAACCATGTCAGTTTCCCAGAAAGACATTTGAGTCCATCTGCCCAAAATAATGTTTTAGTAACCTACAGAATTTTGAATGTTTCTTTCTTCTCAAAACAATTAATAATGATTTTTGCAAACAGCAATGATGTTTTACACATACTAGGCAGTCAAAATATTTGTTTAATTAGTAAAAGTTCACCAAAGTAGTGCAAAAAGGGCAACATGTGGCTAAGAAAAAAAGTTAGAAAGTAACATTTAAATTAATGCAAAGTGAGAGTCAGCAGACGATTGGAAATAATATTAGAATGATAGTCAAACTAGGTTCTCAGCTAGTTTTGCCACCATCTACCTCTGTGATCAGCCACACACTTAAACTAAATGTAAAAGTGAAGCAAACAGTATTATAATGCTGAAGAATGAAAACAGGGAGGCTAAGAAATAAGATGCCTTGATTCACAATCTAGCATTTATATTAACCTCTCTGGACATGTTTTCTCATTTAAAAGGAGAGAGTTGAACTAAATGAACTCCCTAGTTCCTTTTCATCTCTAGAACATTATAATTCCATGAAGGGAACCACAAGTAATGGCATGATCAAAATTGCTAAGGTTAATTCCTGAAAACTTCCTAAATTTGGTTTTAATTGAAATTTGCTGGAGAAGGCTAATATGAATAAGCTAACAGGGAAAGCAAATAGCAATAGCCACTGTGCACCTGTTTGTTGAATGAATGAATGAGGAAGCAGAAATAGAATACAATAAATTATATTTTATATATCTTTTTAATTTACCTAGTGTTGTCCCACAAATTATGCATGTGCCCACTGCATCCTAAAAAGAATCCTTTGAAAAATTTAGTAGGTAAATTACCACGATGACAAAAACATATAAAAGTTGGAGCTATGTTTCAAAGCCAGTCATCTGGAGTCTAGCCCTGTCTCTTACCAGTAACTATCTGACTCAATCAGTGTCTTTTTCCCCACTTCCTATTTTCCTGCTTCTCCAAGCATCATTACCTCAATATTCAATACCTTTTGTGCTTTTTACCACTTATACTTCAATTAATATCCTCCATGTATCTCAAATATACAGACTTTTTTATCACTCTTTTTCCTGCCACATTTTCTTTTCTAGCCTAGCTTGCTACAAACGTTTACTATTTTAAATTCCATATCTTGTATAAAAGTGATATAATAATGTTTAAATATAAAATGGAGACCAGACTTGAGAATTCCCTGAGCAGACAAAACCATTTAAGCCACGTAAACAAAACTAAATCTAGCTTATTTCATTAGCATAAGCAAAAATTTACTCAGGTTATTTCTTGTAAATGCCTCTGACAATCATAAAAGAAACAAGTCATATTCCTAAAAATGGTATAAGATAATTGTTTTTAACAAGTCCCCTGTGATCTGGAAACCCCCATCATAATAGCCAATCACTGTAAAGGTTAACGACTTCCTCATTTCACTTTATAAGCCATTGCGTAACACTTCATGCCCCTAAGCTTTATATCAGTTTTTAGTTTTGAAAGCTTCCAGTTTGCAAACTATTCTTGTATGCACAATAAACTCTTACTAAATACTATTTATTGATTCGGTGGTTTTAATTTTGCTATTTCTGGAGTTTTGACAATAGCTAGTAAGTTCAGCTCAGTACTATAGCTAACCAAGAGCAAAGAAATAACTAAAAATTTTAAGTGAAATTAGATATAAGAACCAGACCTACCAATTTCTACAGACCCTGGAAGGGTTTAAAGCACCCTAAAAATTCCCAAGTCTTTATTCTATTTTAAATAGAATATTTTTATAACAATATTAAAGAAACTACTATTTAATTCTAGAAGTTTAAAAATATTACAATTTCAACAACAGTGATTTCTTTTGTTGTCCTTTGTATACTATTTTATCTGCATTAGATAATAAATTGCTTTTTTTGAAGGTAGGACCGAACACTATCAGTTTAAAAGGGAGTTAAAAACATCCAACATAATTTAAAATTCAACATAACCATCTAAACATTATAGACACCTTAATAACTTATCTGCCATATTATGAATTTTTAAAAAATTGATCAATGGTTACAATTGTGTCTTCTTAAGAAAAAAATTATTTTCTCTCTATTGTATCAGTAGGCCAATGCTGATTTGTAGATCGCTATAGGAATCAATCTTATTTTTCCAAAATATTAACTGTTTCAATATTTTCTTTGTATCATTTAACTAAGGAAGTGCTTTTTTTTTTTTTTTTTTTTGCGGTACGCGGGCCTATCACTGTTGTGGCCTCTCCCGTTGCGGACGCGCAGGCTCAGCGGCCATGGCTCACGGGCCCAGCCGCTCCGCAGCATGTGGGATCTTCCTGGACCAGGGCATGAACCCGTGTCCCCTGCATCGGTAGGCGGACTCTCAACCACTGCGCCACCAGGGAGGCCCTAAAAAAGAGCTTTTTAAAGTCTACATATAATGTAATGATTGCATTTTTCAGCTAATAAACATCTCAGTATTCTAACTACTATAATTAGCATCATCTTACTATTTATAGATGTAGTATAAAACAATGTTTTGAATGTTTAGGGTCAAAAATACTTCAATTACCAAAATGAAACCATTATGCAATTTCTGTATTTGAATGTCTCTCAAAATAACATGGTTTCAGAGAATTAGGCACTTGGAAACACTTAGGGATAATATTAAATGGAGTTTTATTCCTATAGTAATTGTAAACCTCCTTTTAACATGTTTGTCCTAATGATATAATGTGTACTACATATATATTACTGCCACTTTTTGACTATAACTGCTACTTCAGAGCAAAATGACTGTCACTTGTTAGCTGCAGCTGTAAAGCGATGTTAATATGTCTTGGTTTCCAACTATGCTTAGCACTACAAAAAGCTTTTCACATTCTCATTTCCTGGGTTACTACTTTCTAAAGGCAATCATTGCACAGATAAATCTCTTGCAGCTATTCATTGCATGTTAATAGTGTTAATGTTTTTAGGTTTTTTGGAGAATACTACCTCAAATTTGAGACCAATGTATTGATTTGTATATTTGTGTTTTTAAAAATATACATGCAGGGGCTTCCCTGGTGGCGCAGTGTTTGGGAGTCTGCCTGTCGATGCAGGGGACGCGGGTTCGTGCCCCGGTCCGGGAAGATCCCACATGCCGCGGAGCGGCTGGGCCCGTGAGCTCTGGCCGCTGGGACTGCGCGTCCGGAGCCTGTGCTCTGCAACGGGAGAGGCCACAACAGTGAGAAGCCCGCATACTGCAAAAAAATAAAAAAATATATATATACATGCAGATTCTCAATGCCTTCCATAACCTAGTCTCGCCATACATACTCAACTGTTTCTTCTCAACCTTTTCCAATCCTACAGTGAACCAGTCTTATGGTTTTGGACACATCCTGTGTTTATTCCTGTGTCTAATACATTCTCTATGTTCTTTTTTCTGGATGGAGCACCAGCTTTCTTTAGCTCTACTTATTTTAATAGAGCAATCTTGTTTAAGCCAAACTGAACTTCAGAAGACTGTAGTTCATGCTGATCTTGACAGTCTCTGAAATTCAATTGCACATGTAGTCTGCAATATCACATATGTTTACAATGGGTTGTTTTTTGTTTTAGGTCTGTTTGTTACACGTCTACAAGTAGATCGTAAATTTCTTCTGAGTAGAGGTTAATTCTATTATTTTAATATTTGTTGTTATCCCCCTCCAGACCAAGATTTAGCCAGCTATAACCCTTTATACTGTTCCAAAGAAAGCAAAAATTCTTTTCTGACCACACATTCAGCCAGGGAATGGTATCAGCTTCTCTGTGGTTCACCCAAGTCATAGGCACATCATCACTGGTTCCAGTGCAGATCAATAGCTGCCTTATTTGGAGGAACTATTTTCTACTTACTCCTACTAAATAGTAGTAATAGTACTAATAGTACTAATAGTACTATTAGTACTAATAGTACTAAATTCTCCTAGCAATAGATTTTACAAATAATGAGACCTGGGCCAATCAGAGACATTCCCTGGAGATTTTCCGATCGGAATTAAGAAAAAGAAAGAACTCTGAATGGCAAAGTTTAGAAAATATGGGGCTGAAAGCTGCTGGAAGTTATGATTCCACTCTATAAAGACAGTTAATCTGGGAGAATAACACTAACATGGATGAGAAGGACAGATAGATGAAAAATCAGAAAAGTGGTTTCTAGCATTAATCTAGTTCCAGATTCCTTTATCTGTGAGGCCCAAATATGTCCTTGCTCTTCCAGCAGACGAGTAACTTGAACCCTTCTCTGGACATACATTCAAAGGTTAACAATCTAGGAAAAGGAATTATAGACTATTTTAATGTCTTTCTTCTTTAGTATGGACATGTTCAAATTTAGTTCAAGGAACAGGTATCACTTCTGTAAAAAGAAGCAGTTACAAATAACAGCTTTCATTTCATATGTAAATGATGTTACTATTCATAAACAAAATAGTCTGAAAGATCAGATTATCGCCCTTGGTCTCTCCTATAAGTAATCTGCATACTTTATAACATATAGAAAGGTGAGAAACACTACACTTGGCCTAGACCAAGAATAACTTCAACATTCACGTGAATGGTCAGGTAAGATTAGAATAACACAAACATGAGCAAGAATGAGAGCAGTTTACCTTCAATGCAACATTTTGACTGGAGACATATTTCACAAAGAAACTATAGCTGAAATAGTGCCTTTATCGCTAACATTCATCCTCCTACTTGAATCAAATTTAGTATCTTACAATTCATTTCTAAATTTGAGAAATTTTCCAAGCAGTTTTAAGAAATGTACTCTTATTTAAGAAACAGTATCATTTCAGTCTAGGTTCACTAACAAAATTCTGACAAAGAGACTTTTTCACAGTCTTTAACTTTAGTCTTAAGGTATTAGGTCCTATCAACTCAAGAAATAGCTACTTATAAATGACTGTGTATATTTTAGGAAGAGTCTCATATTTCCAAACTACACATAAAATAAAATCACATCATATAACAGCTCATTATTACAGACTTTTGTATATGGCACAGGTTACATTATGCTACATCAAATTTAAGCACCAAAGGTGAGAATATTTTTTAAACCTGAAAATCTGGAAACAAAGATTGGCTCTGTACTCCTCTAGTTAAAAAGGAACTTTTTAATATGTACCTATAAACTTAGCTGAATACAGAGAATTGAGTATTTATATTTGGTTAAACTGACTACAAAAAGAAAAATAGGCTAATATTTAACTTTACCATAAAGTTAAACTATGTAAACTTGATATAGTCATATTAAGCAGATGATTTTAAATAACGTACATTCCAGTTTCATATTGCTAGCATATATAAGACTGCATCTTACAGTCCTGAAGAAATCCATGATTAATATAGAAATATAATAATCTACTACAATTAAGAATTTGTCTGAAATACTCTTGCTATTATTTTTACTACCACTAGTACAATATCAACATCTCTGCGACACTGAAAATTAAGTGTGATCTAGTCCAATGCCACAATTCTGATTCCCAGAGTAGCCCTTTCCTTCTCATCTCTACAAAGAAATAACCTTTGAAATAACCTCTGAAATAAGCTATTTCAGTTGAAAAGACCATATTGGGGTTTTTTTCAGCTTTCTTGAAGTATAATTGACAAATAAAATTGTAAATTATTTAAAGTGTACCTCATGCTTATTAGATATATGAATACACTGAAAGGATTCTCATTATCTACTTAATCTAGTTAACTAACACACCCACCACCTCGCATATATTTAAAAGAAAAATTTGTGAGAACATTTAAGTTCCACTCTCTCTGCAAATTTTAATTGTATAATACAGTGTTATCAACTATAGCTACCATATTTACATTAGATCCTCAGACCTTATTCATCTTATAGCTGAAAGTCTGTACCATTGAACCTTTCCTTTCCCTATCCTCCCACTCACCAGCTCTTGGCAACACACTTTTCAATTCTCTGTTTCTTTGAGTTTGACTTTTATGGTTTTTTCTTTTATCTTTTTTTTTTTTTAAGATTCCACAGATAAGTGACATCATACAGGATTTGTCTTTCTCTGTCTGGCTTAGTTCACTCAGCATAATTCTCTCAGTGTCCATCCATATTTTCACAAACGGCAGGACTTCTTTCTGATGACTGAGTAATATTCTATTGTATATACATATGCCAAATTTTCTTTATCCATTCATTCACTGACGGCCATCAAGGTTGTTTCCATATCTTAGCTGTTGTGAATAATGCTGCAGTGAACATGAGAATGCAAATATCTCTTTGCCACTAACCTGTTTTCATTTCTTTTGAATATAAGGACAAGATTGTTTTCAAAAGATCTGTCACTGTAATATAAATGAAATATATAGCCACTTCTAAAATGATCTATTCCTTCTTCACTTATTACTATTGTTGTCACTGTTATTTTATTTGGAGCAGAAATCATAAAGCAGATTCAGTTTATTTTGCATACATAAATTATCTTACTGGTAATTTATTAAAATTACCAGTAAAAACTGGTATTAATAGGAGTAACAATTTACTAATTATTATTTATATTATAATTACTATATTACTAAATAATTACTATAATTATTATTTTCTGTTTTAATGATAGCCAATAGCAAATCTATTTCACATTTATCCAATTATCCAGACAGTTAACAAAGATGAAAGAGAGGTGTTAACACCTGTTGTCATCACTTCCTCTCACTTAGAGAGTTAGAGACAATGTTACTGGCACTTGAGAAGCTCTACTACTAAGCGAGCAAGTCTAATTCTGTTATAAAAATCAGGTACTCCATCTGTTATGTCAAACATCTATCATTTTATAACTACGTGTAATTTGTTTAATATGTAAATATGCCAAAGCCAACATATGTCAATCAAATATACTCAAATTACTAACAATTGTGGGTTTAATAAATAGGTATAATACATTATAGAAAGTATATCCATAAAAGTATGTATTCCGTATTCAACTTGCCTACTGAAGGGAAAGAACGGAGAGAGAGGGAGCTAAAATGCACTGAAACCTTAAATATATTGACACAACAAACCTTTGATGTAGATATTACTCCCTCCATTGTACAGTTAAGGAAACAGAGGCTCAGAAAGTGCAAATAAATTGCACAGGATTTCACAACTAGAAAGTGGTATAGCTTACTTGAATCCAAATCAACTTGGCTCTAAAGTCTTTCTTTCCTTTGTACTTTCCTTCCTGACTTCTCTTACTCCATATAAACAAATAAACAGAAAATTTTTAAAAAGTATTTAATGTAAGAATTTAATTTGAGACATCTGAAGTTCCATTAAAAAAATCACCTACCTTCAGTAATTTTTAATGAAGGTAAGTGCTGAGACGTAGAAAGTATATATATGGAGAGAGCAGTGCTTCTCACACTACCTACTCTAAAGGAATAGGTTGTTTGTTTTAGTTTCAAACTGCCATTCTGCAATACTTTAAAAATACATAATTACTAGAAGGAAAATCAATTATAGAAAAATGATCATGTACTTGGATGTCACGGCAATGTTAAATTGGTATAAAAATTTCTAAATGCTTACTCTCAATTTGTGTACTTATCTATAAAAAACCAGCACCAGTCTTTGGAGCTCACTTTGAGTAGAACTGAGCTAGAAGACAGGTGATAGAGGCAATAAATTTGACGAATTTTAGCTTATATATTAGAAAAATATATTTCCTCACCTAGATTTTGTTAAAATTTTAAAAATTCCTATGCGCTAAACATTTTTTTGCAAACTCTTGTTACTTCATTAAGTTGCTTTTCACGCTAGTTTAGTACAAAAGAAAATAAAGGTCTGCTTAAGATTAAGAAAGTTGGTAACAAGATAAAGTGTATATTGTCTTACTGAAACAGGTAGAATAAAATGCATAGACAGGCCTGTCAACTCAGAGAGCATTCATTTTTGTTCTGTGTGTATACAAAAAATTGTTATTAAGCATCAACATGCAACATTGCTAATTTCTTTCGAATATGGTAATTATTATTATGTAGTTAAAATTATTTCATCTTCTTTCTGACAGGATCAGGGGATATGATTTGTTCTTACTGAATATACTGATAAAAAAGGCAATGGAGAAACAAGATGATTAATGTTGTATTTATCCTTTCTGTCAAAGCTGGCACATAAAAACAGGTTTCTACACTTGCCATTTTCCAAAATGTGGCAGCAGTTCATAATAGATCCCTAAATACATTTTGACAAAGTGTTCATTTTACATCATGAGATCTGGGCAATGATTCTAGAAAAATATGGAATTAAATTTAGAAAACAAAAACATGAAATAGATTTTTCCCATAGCATAGTAAGTAGTTTTGTGTAACACACTATATAATGACATTGTTATTTAGTTTTTAATTCTCCTTTTCAAATGTTACTAACCATGGAGTATACTTAAGCATAATGGATAGGGTAATGAGATTACTATTTACTGACTACTCTAAATAATTACCCATTTTTTTGTAATTTGGGAATAAAACTATCTTACTACTTTTGGTATATGGACAAAACTACAGCTTACTAATAATGGAATTTTCATTTGTTTAGTATTTTCTTCTCTCAGAGTGCAAAAAGAACATCTAATAAGAGTTTATGGTAAAGTTTTGCATCAGCCAAATAGTATCTATTAAAATATATGCAGAGCTCTTACTATTGTGAAAAAACAAATCTTTCATGACATCATGAAATTGAAATATGATTTTAATATTCACACTAATTCTGAATAGAAAAGAAGATAGCTTTGATAAGTACTTTATAATAGCTAAGAAAAATCAAACAGTTCTAGAAATTTCCTTAAATTATACTTTAACGCTTAACATAAAACAATATAAAAGTTTGAAAATCATAAAATATAAAATAAACATTTTTTCAATTTTTTTTTGATGGCAATATTTCCATTTAATTGCCCTAAATAGAGTGGATAATAAATTAGAGACAGGTGTTGGAAAAGCTAATTAATAAACAGTACAATTTGCTTCAGAAAATACAGGCAAAATAGTGATTTATTAGAGTGCTTGCTCAGTGATGTCATAAATATGGTACACTTGCAAATACGAGTTCAGTAAATGATCGTTTAATTAAGACATGTTAATATAGGAGGCATACAAAAGTAATAAGGTTCAAAGTAGCTAATTTCCTGGTTACTGAAATAACACTATCTGTGCCTGTCTCACAATGGTATTAACTTCATATTGCATTGGCAGAGAAAAGCTTTAATTGATGTTCGTATTACTGGAATAGCCACCAGGGTATGGTATTAGTATCTCAGCTGCCAAAGAAATAACATGTGACATGGCAATAACTTACCCTGAGCCTCAGGGTGGGTATGTGCCATCTATTCTCATGAGTTTAACATCCATAAAACTCTCCAGCCCTGCCCTCTACCAAGAAATTTAAGTTCTTATGTTCATTTGCCTGTTGGTAAGGTATTTCCAATAGAAAACTCCACAGACACCTTAAACTTGCCAAAAGGTAAGCTAACCACCATTCCCTGACACCTGGCCATTATTCTTTTTCTAACTTCTATTTCTGTCGGCGGTACCAACATCTCCCAAGCATTCAAACTAGAATGCTTGGGAATCTTCTTAATTCTTGCTTCTCCACTATTACCCCAAATCCCGACTTTCCTCTAGCACTTCCCATCATGCCATCAGGGACACACAGTCACACAAGGAGCCTTGCGTGGAAGGGTCCCATGCTTGTCTCCTGGTCTATTGTCACTGTCTTTTAATTGTGAATAATTTTCTAACAAGGAGCCCTGCATTTTCTTGCACTGGGCCCTGCAAATTATGTAGCCAGTTCTGCTTCCCATGCCCTTTTATCCTGTGTAAAATCTGTGTGATAGCCTCTAAACGTACCATGAAATTTCTCACTTTTTTGTCTTTGTTCTCATTTTTTCTCTGCTGGGAATGGCGCAAACGCTCAAATACCCATTTCTGGTGCCACCTCCCCCAGCAAGCCTTCCCTGCACAATTAAGTTAGGTCAAGCACTCCCATAATAATACCATGTGAATAACTCTACTATTTCAACTACTAGGCTGTATTATTACCTGTTTTTTTTTTGTATCTCATGTTCTATGAGTTCATAGAAAGGAAGGAAGTAGGAATTACTCTGCAACTCAGTCGGTAACACACAGAAAACACAATCAAGTTTTATTGTATGAATGACTAACATAATAAAAAAAAGTAAAAGTACCTCTGCTTTTTTTGTTTCATGAATTAGTGTGTTTTCAGAACAAAAATTTATTGGAGTTTTATCCTATCAAATGAAAACAATGACTTGTATTATCAATTCTGAATCTACCCACTTCTCCCTAGTTCCTTCTTCACCCCCTACTCAGTCAGATACGGTTCATCTCTGGCCTGAACTATTGTTAACAGGCTCTCTTGACTTTTTCCAATCCATTCTCTGCATTGTAGCTGGAAGGATCTTTAAAAATAAAAATCAGACTGTGTACCCATAACAATTATTCTTTCCCTTCTTTTTACGGCTGAGTAATATTCCATTGTATATATGTGCCACATCTTCTTTATCCATTCATC
>NW_006797971.1:261669-341455 GCF_000442215.2 Lipotes vexillifer | reverse complement strand
TCCCTATATCCTCCAAACTTCAGCTCAGACATTACTTCATTAATAATGTCTAGAAAAATTACTTGGCCCCATAAATTAAAATAAGCCACCCTCCCAATACACACGCACATGCACACACATCACTATAATATGTCATTGTACTTTTCCTTTTAAGCACTTAGCTAAGTTTACAATTCACAACTTTGGGTGAAATAAATTAATAAAATTTATCTCCTTCACAAGATTGAACACTTTGAGTTAGGGACCATGTCTCCTTTGTTCCACATTCTATCTCCAGCATACCTGGCAGATAGTAGGTGCCCAAAACTAATTTGTCAAATTGATATTGGATAGCAGTATTTTGTAAACACACGGCATGGGAACTTCAGAATCTAAAATGAATATACCCTGAGAATAAGTAGTATTCTCATTCGTTTCTGCTCTCTTTAAAGCAATGTTGGTTGGCCTGATTCATGGTTTTTCAAATATCACTTCATTAAACTGCAAGTGTGCTAGGTATCTCTAAAGATTTCTAAGAAGCATTCCATTGTGTATTTGCTTGGTTTGCATACCTGAGTTCTTCCCTGAAGACCCTACTGAACATCTGAGAATTTGAGGAAAATGATGCAGAGAGCCCACAACTTTATAAAGAATAAACACCATTTTCCTCACATATGCATTAACACAAATTAGCACGTTTTATAAATACGCAACTAGAAACCATAAAAATATTTTCCTATCTCAGACCCACAGGGCTTCAAACATTATTTTAAGTATATCCCTTGAAGACTGCCACATGTGCATAAAGTAACTCTCAGAGAATGACTTCTTCGTGAAGCAAAATCTAAAGATGACACCACTTGAGAAGTCTATATTCAATTATGAAGGTCCTATTTAACCATTTGTCTGCTTCTGTTTGTGCTTTTAGGATGGCTTTGGGAACACTGATTTTTATGTTCTAAATCTCTAATCCTCAGTTTCCTCACCTATAAAAATGGTGTGGTAATGGTACCCATTATAGTGTAATTATAAAGATTAAATGAGACAATCTATGTAAAACAGTATAATGTTTGTCAACTTATGAGTGCCCAATAAATCTTAGTTAATGATGATAACTCCTCAAAACTTTGTTAGAGTCTGGAAATCACAGAGATATGAATAAAAATGACAGAGCACTACAGAGTTCTAACTGGAAGGCAAAAACCAAAGCTGAAAGATTCTCTCTGTCAGGCAGTTTGACTGGTTCTCATTAGCTCCTCCCCTGCACTTGTTTTCCTCCCCATACTTCTGCCACTTTGATAGTGATGCACAATTACACCTCCAATGTAATCAGATAAAGAATCCAGTTAACCGTACTGAGTTATCTATCTAGCATCTGTGGCTTGTTGGAAGGGTAGTATTAACTACTTAACATGTAATGGAGTACTTTAACTCTTATCTAGCCTGTTGTCTTCTCATTACTTTGGGGGAGGGAGGGTCTCTGCTGGCACTGTCTAACTTGCTTACCTGCTGAATTAGCAGTTTGCTTGTGCTATAACCATTATTTCTAGGTGAGACTTAGGGTAGGCTTAAAGTGCTAGGTGGTGATTTGAGTTCAAACAAAAAAAAACTGTATTTTTTCAATTAAAAAAAAAAAAGAATCCAAAAGGAACCGCTACAATTAATTGACTGAGAACTAGGCATGGAAGATAAACGTGCAGTACACCCTCAGGACCACAAACATTTTACATTTATCTCTATTTATCCACATGTCAATTAATGAACCAACTGGCTCTCAGTCTTTTAATAAGAAGTAATTGTTTCCATCTAAAGTTGCCAAATTCCTATAATTCAAATCTACATTCTGCGGTGACTTTTAAATGAAAAGAAAACATGTTTTTAAAAGCAATGTTCCCTTCTTGAATATTTCCACTTTATTGCATTTGAATCGCCCAAGTTCAAATGAGACAATTAAATGCTGTGTCGTTTTTTGTTCAGAGCTGAGATGAAGGTAATTTGCTGCTTCATGCATCTGTTTCCTCATCAGCACAGTGAAGACTAGGCTAATTAGGGGATGAAAACAATATGGTCATATGGATAGGCCAGATTGCTTGTCACTCAGTTTTTCAATATGTGGGCTCTGTTTTGAGGACAGGAAACAGATAATGATTCTCTGGTGTCTCTCTTGCAATACATGAAAAGAAAGAACTGGGAAGTGTTCAGATGTTCACCTGCTTAATTTTAGCATTCACCCTAGGAATAATCTTACGAGGCTGTGTCATTTGTTTTGTCTTTACAAGAGTATTCTTTATTGGAAAGCTTCAACCAAGGCTACTGACTTCCATGGAGAATGCTGAAATCAAATCAACCCACTTGAGTTCAATTCACTATTTTGAAATATTCTATGGGCCACAAAACTTCAGACCAAAGACAGGTCAATGTACCTCATTTTCAAAATGTCTAATTTAATTAAATTGATTCAGTAAGGAAAAAGTAATATCTTGAAAATGTAAGATTAATTCTAGAGTTTATACCAGACTGTCTTCTGGCACCAGCCTGTTCTCCGTCACTTTGATCCAGGTCGAATTCAGATACAAGGATGCCCATTCTCAGGCCTGGCTTGGAAATGTCAGCTACTACAATTAGATTCTCTCCCTTGTACATCTGAACTAGGAAATTCCAAAGGGAAGAGTGGATAAAGAAATTGAAAACATTGAGTTTCACAGGTAAGCACAAGTAAAAGTTATGAATAAATATAAAATATGAGTCAGAGTAGTTAGATGGTAGTGACAGAAGTCAAAATAAATGCACAGAGAAAATCAGATATATCATGGGGGGTTGATAAACAGAGGAACTGGCTTCTCTGTTCCTGATAGTTCCAGAATCCTATTCCCCTGAACGTTCCAGATTCCTAGTGGCCTGAAACTTGTACCAGTTCCAATCAAGCCTGATCATTCCCCATGTACTATCCTTGTATTTTCCCCAAGACCACCATCTGCCTTGTTAATAATGTCATAAGCTGAATGTCACCAAGACCTCCAACTGGATTGGGTTACCAGTTTTCTAAGAGTTATGTAAAAATTGGCTAAATACACTTTCATCTTAAATGTTGACAGAAACTCCACATTTCTCCCAAAACTTTAGATCAATTTGGGGGTAGGAATGGTGACCTACTCTCTTCTCTTCAGCCCTAATTTTGAGTTCCCACTTCTGCTATATTCTCTATCTCAACCCTAAATTTCACCTTTAGCATCGTTGTTCTTTTTCTATATCATGATTGCCCAGCTGGGCACTTGACCGATCCCTTTGCTCCCCAAAGTGCCACACATTCAGGAGTGTTTGGATGGTCACCTTTATTCAAATTCAGAACCAGAAAGAGTGATACTTTACAATTAGAAACCTTAAATACCAAAAGAGTGTTACTTTACAATTAGAAACCTTAAATACCAGGAATCCCTATTCTTAAAGTCCTTCAGCCATTCTCATCATAAAAATCAAAATTCTACTCATTATCTTCTTTACTCATTATCTTCTTTCCCACATTTCTGCCATGTTGCTAGACTCTGTTTTACTCCCCTGATTCCCTCCTCAAAACCCCCAAATCTTTGTAATCTCTTAGAGCTTTCTCCTTCTCTTACCTTGGCTTCGCCCAGACTATGACCAGGGAATTTTACTCCCCGCCCCATTACACATGCCAATTAAACCATGTTCCAAAAGATAGTCCTTTCTCTCCCCAGGAGGAATTCCAAGGTTGCAATTTAAGAAAAGCAACTTTTTATGAAAACAAAAGCATTGAGTATTTACTGGTGGCCAAGTACTCGGCTTAAAAGTCATTAACTTATTTAATTCTTAAATTTCCCTAATGTTGAAGGTTCTATCAATACTTTTATTTCAGTGACCAGGAAACTTGCCTAAGGTCCACAATATTAGGAAGTATAGGGCTGAGTCTATGATAGAGTCTGAACTAGAACAAGAAACTCCATTTACAACCACTACAATTCTGCCTCTGCCTGATTCCTCCAAATGGAACCTTACATAAAGGTGATATGGTGATGATAGAACATACGTATAAAATTTCGCCGGGATATGTCTGGTGGACACCATAAGCTCTAGAACTGGTAAAAGACTAGAAGTAGCACACACAGAGGTTCTGATGAAAATGAATTTCACTTTAACAGAGGAGTTTATGATGATTTCTGCCTAACAGCAGTTCAGAGTCTCACATAGCAAATCTCCACAGAAGCTTCATGTGTTACAAAAAGACATTTCCTGCATTTATGATACCTCTATTTTTTTCCTGTCATGTTTAGAAGCAAAGAAAACTTATAAAGGTATTTCTGTATTTCGGGGCTTCTCGATTAAATCAAAGCACTCTTAAATTCTTACTTTTTAAATTTTTGTAGTGATTATTACTTAGGCCAAGACCTTATTTTCAACTCCGCCTTTAGGCAAGTGGATGACATCAAAGGAAGATAACACATTTAAAATACCTTCTAATGAATCAGGAAAAATAATGTGCTTCATCTATTCAATAAAATATGACATTTTATTATATATGTATATAAAACAAAGCTTTCTGATGCTTGTAAAATCAGACTTTATTAATACAGGCATCCTATCAAGTGCACTTTACTGGGAAGGCACAGTATGTAAAAAGAATGGCACGTTGGAGGAACCAAAAGGAGACCAGTGTGGCAGGAGTGCCAGGAAGAGTAGCAAGAGAAAACAAAGATAAGAAGGCATTATTTCATTCACAGTTTTCTCAGACAAAGTGGAGAGTTTCAATTTTGTTTAAAGAGGAGTGAGAAATCTTTAAAGATAATGGATAATGTTCTCCATGAATCTGGAAATAAAAATTACTCTATTCTTATTGCAACCATTCAAAGATAGTGCCTCATGGTATAATACATGTTTGTCATAGAGTATATGTGTAAATACAATGTCTGTGAATTGAACTGCGGTGTGCTATTGCTTGTGCCAATAACAGGGAGACACCACAGAGAAACAAGCAAGCAAGCCATATGTGCTGTTGGCATCCCTGACATCCTGTACAGCTATGGCATATGCCTTGAATATCTTAAAATTATGCTGTTGCTAGCTTTACTGCTGGATTTGATTATACATTTACATTTATTTGGAAGCTTTTAGAAAGAAATGACTTCACACTACTCATCTTATGATTATGCAGTTAGCAACTAATAACAATGTGCTATTTACTCAAAAAGAAAATACATTTGTAGCCAAGTTTCCCGAATCAGCTTTTGAATTTACCTAAGTGTAAACTGCCTTCTCAATTTTTGAGGTTTTAAGAAAATTATATTTTTGAGCAAAATTTAATATGCTGATGTGAAGTCATTTTAAATATCTATTCTAAAACCTTGTCTAATTTTGGACTAAGTGTATACATGCATATATGTAAGTTATGTGTGCTCTATCATTTATACCTTCTATATTATACTTATATTACATGTTAGACCTATAAATTATATATATAACACAAGTTATGTTATGTGTAACTTATATCTTATATAGATATGTAAGTTATATATTACACAAGCATTTGTGTGTATATAAACATATGTAAAATTATTTTTGAAAACATATTTTAATAATTAATATATAAAACATCATCCAAAGGTACAAACTGTTCATTATTTGATAATGAAAATTATTGCATGCAAATTTTATACCTAAAAATTAGGAACTCACATAGAAAACACAAGGAAAGAAGGATACTTGTTAATCTCAGCATAGAGAGGTTCTAGGTAGGAACTTTTTGTCCTAAAAAGGACAAAAGAGAAACTCTAAAAGGCCACACTGGCCTTTGAATCAAATTCTAGTTCCTCCAATATCAAGCATGTGATCAATGGGAAACTTATCCCTTTGAGCCCCAATGTTTTCAACTCCAAAATGGCAATATACTTCACAAAGTTGCAGCAAGATCAAAAGAAATAATACTTGATACCTAGAAGAAACTCAATACCCATTTCTTCCCATCTCTTTTGGAAAATTACTCCGGCAGTATGCCATGAAAGAAAGTATTTACAGCAATGTTTCCCAAAGATGAGGTACCCGCACACAATCACTGCAAACTGTTGCAGAGCTATGAAGTATGTAAGGAAAGCTAGAAAAATAACATTTTCATCAAAATATTTCCAGATCCAGATATGCTTAAAAGCGCTAAGCACTGACATATTGCATTCCGATATTTAGTTATTGGCTTGTAAGTCTTCTCTACACAAGTCTGGGCATGGTAAGCATCAATTAAGCCTGTGAACCCAAAATGCAAACTTAATTTAATAAATAGTGCACATCACACTTCACAATAAACCGTCTGGAGATTTACTCTCTTTAAGTTTAGGCACAGTTCTTTGAACATTTAGAGTTCATTTTAAACTGTGTTGACACTGACTACTACAGGATGTCTATTCATAAACATGTTGGTGAATAAGATGTGTTTTGCTTGGAAATGGTTGTATATTGTCTGAGCAAAGTTTAAACATATAAACCAAAAACAAGCAAACTAAAAATCCCACTGAGCCTTCTGGCTGAAAGTGTTAAGGTCTGCAGAAATAAATCCACAGCCGGATTTTCTTAGGAAAAGGAATACTTCTTCAGTAAGTGAGAGAATACAAACAAGGGTTTAGAGTAAGGTGGAATGTGGTATGACAATCAATGATAACTTCCATAATTTGGATAGCATTTTATAATTAGATTATTTTAAAATCCTCAGTCTCATTGAGTTTTTACCAACATGCTGAGATAAATTTTATTATTTTAAAGATGAAAAAATTGAAACTCCAAAAGATTTATAACGTTTTGGGGAATCGCACAAGGCAAATAAACCTTAGAAGCAGTTCAGCAATATGTCTGTAGCTAGAGGGAAGTAAGACATTTAACTCAACTTCCTTGATGTTTTTTGAGAACTTGAAGACTTGAATAAGATCAGATGGTTAGAATCAGACAGGTACTAGAATGAATATCTACTATTCCCTAGCCTAATATTCATGCCACCATACCATTCTGCCTTACAATGGGAGAAATAGGACAGGGTGAGTGGCCAGGGACCAATCATCCCACTGCTCTCTGTGAGTGTAAAACAAAAAGACAGGTACCCAGAGTGACTACTTAACCCACACTACTCTCAGAGCAAAGGTTGTACCATCTGCTGAGTTTCTATCCCCATCTTCCTGTGAAATTAACTGGAACAGATGACTGACATGATGTTCTCAGTGCTCATCATTTTTACAGGAAGAAAATTAAAAAGATAATTGAGAAATTAACATTCAGGATTTGTAAGGATTCTTGCTTACATTTTAGAGGTAAACCTACATCTATCAGATTAACCTCATGAATTTCCCTTACTAGAAATTTTGTTTTATCTTGATAAAGATTCTTCTGAGTGTGTTTTCCTAAGGCTAGACTTTTGTTTTCTGACACTGTTTTTAAAAACCTAAAAACACATCATAAATTTAAGTCCTTGTATCTAGAAAATCAAGTTCTTAACTGAAATGCCTTCAGGCCCAATAGCCAATTCTCAACATTTCTCCATAGAAAATTATCAATAGTTCAGGGACTAAATGTTTCTTCTCCTCTTTGTCTGAAGATACTGTCCTAATTTAGATGGAAGACCTCTCCTCTTCTTGGAATCTGAAAAAGTCTCTAGTCTCTTTCTATTTCTGCTATTAATTTCAAAATCACAGAATCTACATTTTAGTTGTTTCTGGAGTAGTAATGTGTCAACCCATACAGTAACGATTTGTGCATTCTTCTGTATGTGTGCTATACTTCAATTTAAAAAAACTAAAATACAAAACTCAGTGTCCTAAATCTCAGTTGTGATTTTTGGACTGTCACTTGAAATCTTCTGTAATATACTAGTTTCACTCAAATAAGGGCACAAGAGTAGAATGGAATTAAAATTTTAGCATGTCTTAAACTCAAAAGCTACATTTGCTTGTGAATAGTATTACATTCTCTCCTTGCATGATTCCAGTTTCTAGTATTTTCTCTCATCTTTGTATGAGTTACATGTTCATATGTGTAATAATCATAAAAGATACAATATTCATTGTAAAATAAATATATGATTGTCAAAAAGCATTGATTTTTTTAACATCTTTATTGGAGTATAATTGCTTTGCAATGGTGTGTTAGTTTCTGCTTTATTACAAAGTGAATCAGTTATACATATACATATATCCCCATATCTCTTCCCTCTTGTGTCTCCCTCCCTCCCACCCTCCCTATCCCACCCCTCTAGGTGGTCACAAAGCACCAGCTGATCTCCCTCTGCTATGCAGCTGAAAAAGCATTGATATTTTGAAGTTACTAAGTGTTTTAGTGAGAGGAATTTACTTTTTGTTGCTATTTTGATTTTTTTTCAGCTTCTCATCTGTTCTTTCTTGGTTTTTTAGGGAAGATCATTTTAAAAAAACTAAAGAGGCTTTGAAAATAGTATAACACATAATAAAATAATTATTCGAATTAAAAAACCTTCAGTGTCTCCACCTAGAGGACAAAGAAAATTGCGCTGGCACTGCTTCAAAGGCCCTTCGAGATTAGAGCTACCTTACCTTTCCCATCTTCATCTCTGTCTCCCTCCCATTCACACATTCTACACATCTCGTGCATTTTGGTCACACTAAGCCATTTGCTGTCTCTAAAACTCCACTTTAATTCCTCCCAGTTTCCATTTCTTTCACATGCTGCCCCTGCTGCCTGGAATGGTATGGTAGCCACTGCCTTTTCCCACCCACAACTCCCAAAACATGACTAAGTTGGACCAAGTAACCACAGTGTCCCCTCTGTCTGGTCACAGTGACTATCCCAAAGATGAACATATCACCAAAGTACACCATTGGAAGTCATTCCCCAATATTTTTCCCCTGGAGTAAATAGGGATGCTATAAGGTTGTGATTTCATTAATGGAAAAGCCAGAGAGAATGAAGATGAGCCAGAAAGGAGAGACATGAGATAGAGAGCATTTTGGTAGCATCAGTCATTCCAGAAAAAAATCTTCTATTTTGTATAGCTCTTTCTTCAATTCTCTCAGTTCCAATATCACCTACTCTGTGAAGCCCTGTCTGAGAGCTTCCATCTCCAGTCGTTGCAGAAGTAAAATTAGTCTCTGCCTGCTCTGTAGCACCATGCCTTAGGTAGGATAAATAACACCTACCTAAAGTTATTTGTTTTACTTGTCTGCATTCCCAACCAGAACTATAAACTCTTTGAAGGCATAGATTTATATCAAGGCTAATGTCTCCTTTGTGCTTAGCACACAAGAAACAATTGAATACCTATTGAATGAATTATAAAAATGAACTACCCAGAAAGAGAATATAGAAACTGGATGGGAGTAGCAATCAGTAAAGAAAACACAGGGATGTGAAGTACTCCAACATGAATATGTCAGGAATATCTTGGTGCTATTAAAAAATAAATGTTATAAAAAGCTAAAATACGTTTTATTTTAAAATTACATGATGTGCAACAACAGGCCAGTAATCATACTACTCAAGCAAGACTGGCCCTTAAAAATGCACAGTTTAGTAATCTGGAAACATAATGGGGATGGTGGGAAAGCAGAAGATAATAGAAAAATAATGCAAATAAAATAAGGGAGGAGCAAAAGAGGGTGAAAATGAGTCCTTAAGAACATTAAAGTAACTAGGGGTGCATAACATGGAAAAATGAGGGACGAATGAGTGATAACAAAACATAAAACATCTACAGTAAAAACATGGAGATAAATTTGCTGTAAGATTTTTATTAAAACTAAAATAGTCATGATTGCCATGGATATTACAGAGGTTACCCAAGATGTTATAAATCAATATTCCTCAAACAAGAGGGTCTATGGGTTTTCAATAAGAATCATTTTGTAATGTTTTATTTTGTTTTCAAGAGAATCTGAATGATCAATAAGAACATCATAATGACAACTTTGAAGTGTCAAAATCTGGATGACATAATTTGTTCCACATTTCAGGGACTGAATTTGCAATCCCTACTGCCACCATGTGAAGTTGATTTACTGTAATAGGCTAATGAGAAAACTGAGGGATTTAAGACACATGATCTCTTGATATGTCATATTTTTTTGATTCTACAATGATAAAGACAGTGTTCTGACAGAAATATTTGGTTTGCTTTGATTGAGGAGAGGAAAGCAAAAGTATAACAGCACTAAACATTCTGTTTAAGGCTATAATTCAGTAATATAAAGCATGTCCTAATTATATATTGTCATATTTCTATATAGTAAATATCTTCTTCCATTCATATTTCCCTTAAGGTTATAATAAATGAAAAATAACTTCCATGTTTTATCTCATGGAAAAACACTTTAAAATCCTTATCAGAATGTATAATTGACTTTGGCAAAATTATCTTCTATGGGAAAAAAACTTAAAATGGGGAAGTGAGACAAATAAAAACTAATGCTTTAAATGGGGTCTGTCTGTAAACAGATGAAACACTTTAGAGAAGAGGGAACTAATATTTACTGGCTTAGGCATAATATCCACTGGCTTAGGCATTTATTTATTTATTTACTTTATTCAACAAAGGTATATTGAGAATCTATATGTAGGAGACATATTCCAAGAGCTGGGAATGCAACTGTGATATAATCCATACTACAGGCCATCAAAGAGATTAGAGTTTAGAGAAGGAACTAGAAAAATAGCAAATGTCAATTACCATGATAGCATAGAAAAGGGACATCAAGAAAGTACAGTCTAAAATATCAAGCCCTGAGCTTAGCCTTACATTATCTCTATCTTCACAGATCCCATGTTATGTAGTTACTGTTATTCCAGTTTCACTAATGAGAAAACTATATATGATTCAGAGAAATAATTTGTCTCAAATCATGAGTTTGCTCCAACTTACTTTCTAGCTTTCTTGGGTTTTCTATACTTTGTGTCTCTAAATGATGGCTTCTTTATTTTTCAAATTACTCTCTTTTTACCCTCTTGGTCAAGCTTATCAGAAAAGTAACAACACAAAATCTGCACTTGTCAAGTTGCTTACCTCCACATCAATCTTCTGAAATGTGGCTCCAGCCCTGCCATTTCATCTGCACTGCTCTCAGTTCACTGATAACCTCCAACCTGCCAAATCCTATGGTTAATTTCTAATTGTAATTCTTCTCGACTTCTCTGTGTTATTTGACACTTTGAAATTTTCTTTTTCATGAAACTCTCTCCTCTCTTGGGTCCTAAGATACCACTCTGCCTTGCTTTTCCTTCTACTTATTTTTACTTTTTACTCAGTCTCCTCACTGGGATCTCTTCTTTTGCCCATATGTTAAAGGGTGTCCTCTAAGAAGGACACCTGGAGTGTGTCTTTCTACTTCCTCACTCCTTACCACTGAAATAATCCCTAAAGACTGTGAATTCCCAATTCTCACACCACTTACGAGTTCAGGTCCTCATTCTCTCCCACTTGAAAAATAGCAATAGCCTTTTAATTACACTCATCTTTCCAGCTTTGACACCTACAGTCTATCATCCATATTGTTGTCCAAGTGATTTTCTAAATCACAAATCTGGTCTGGTCACTTCTTCACTCATGCTCAGGAACAGTTTACGGTTTACAGAAATAATTTATAGACATTATATTTCAAATCATCCTAGCAAACTGCACAATCAGAATCCAGTTAAAAAAGGACAGAAACTGACTAATTACCTTGGGCAGACAAGAGTTTATTGGAATTTTACCAGATAACTCACTGAATCAACAGTAATTTTGGAGAACCAAGCTCCAACAAGAACCAAAGAAGGTATATCCCAGGTAAATTCCTACCACAGAGATACTCTGCTTATAATTCCCTCATGGTCATAGTGGCGACTGGACACTAACTTGTGGACATTCATTACCTCATGTCTGAACCCTTAAATTCATTGCAAATACCTTGAAAAAGTTCTATGGAACCTTCCATTTGTGTCAGTAGTATCTGACTGGTCATGCATAGGTCAAGGACAGAGAGAGGAAATAAATTCACTTTGGCTTTCACAATGGATGGCCAGATCTTGCCATCCATCTTTCTTCAGATGCCCCCCAAAGAAAAATTGAGTTTTTATGCTTGACTATTGATAAATGTCAATTCACACGACATACAGCTGCACCAAATTAAGTTCTCTAAAGCAAAAGGGGGAAAAAAAGGCATTAGGAAGTTTAAAGGAATCATTATTAGGTGTAATGGACAATAAATAGAATAGACAGCAATGATCTTTCTCCCTTATGTCCCATAAGTAGATGTGACACTCATGATTAAAGGTATTTTCCTGAGGGTAGATGCAACTAGTGATGTATGTCGTATTAACAACCCAACATGACTTGTCTTTCTGCGGGAGCTCACTTTCAACATGACTAAATAAGCTGGATACTCACCAAAACAACCCCACTGACCAAGATTCAGACTCCTTATCGTGCTCCCATACAGCCCCCTCCCCTAAACTCTCAGTCAGAAAGTAAGGTTAACAGAGTATTGAATACTTTTCCTCAAGTCTATTAAATCAGATGTGAGATAGAAGATGTTTACCTTTCTTTGGCTTATCAACTTTATCCCACAGGGAAGACTTACCAATATCGAAATCAAAATATTTATCTTGCCATATCATGACAGACAATGAAAATTAACTCTTTCTATACAGTTAAATAAAAACATAATTATTATCTAAACCTCAGCTATCATTATAGCTAGGACTCATTCAGAATAGAGGAATAACATATTATTCCATAGAGTAATAAATCTCCATAGTTATTATCTGCTGTATATATTCTAAAAATTTATCTTTCCAAGCTTAGCTAATCATAAACAGGCCTTTAAGAAAATTCTTCTACAATGTACAACTTCCTCTGTGCAACTTAAAACCAAGTCTTGTCATTGTATAAATGGTCATGCTTCTTTGTATGGTCACAAAAGCCTTCTGGCCTACCATCCTTATCCTTCCTTTATCACTTCCCTCATTTTTCTTCCAGTATGTTTCTATGAACATTATGTTCTAAGAATACTGAACTACTTGTAATTCTCCAAACTCATTATACTGCGTCTAGTCCCATTTTTAAAACTACCTGGAACGATTTTGGCTAATTAAATCTTCTAACTCAAATATTTTACAAAAGCATCTTTGTGAAGGCTTCTCTTACCTGTCCCCCAACTGAGGGACAGAACTAATCATTTTCTTCATCCCATCTCTATTCCACATGCATACTTCTATTAGTCTACTAAAAGGTACTGTATTTTGTCATAATAGTTCAAATCTATATTTCATTCACTGTTATATCCCCAGCTCCTAGCACAGTGTCTGGCATACAGTGAACTATCAAATATATAACAACAAACAAATAACTATTTAATAGCATCTCTACTGCTTCTCCTTCCCTCTGCTTTCATTCCTTTTATAGCTCACTTTGATATTCTCATGACCCCATTATTTAGCTCTTTCTGCCTCCTATTTTACCCAGAAAATTACATCTGAATTTTTACATCTCTGTCTCTTATTGGTAAAAGTATTACTTTTCACTAGAGTGTTCTCTAGTTACTGACAGTTTTGGAAGGCAGTTTCAATGCAAATTCAAACTAATTAAAAAATAATAATAATGTATCCTATACGATCTGTATAGCGTATGAAAGACATTTTCTATAAGCAAATTTGATTGCATATTTGATAGGGCTGTAAATCATAAAAACTACCCTGGAAATAGAGTGAAGTTCAACAGTATTCAGGATTTCCATGTAAACCTTTTCTTGAATAATTAACTTTGGCCTACAAATAGTCCTTTATGTTAATAGTCGAAAAGCAACTTTTGTAGTCTTCAGTAATTGATTTTAAGCCCTGCATTAAACCAGATGGCCCTCAACTATAGGTTTTTTTTTTTTAATGTTGGAAATCTGTGGTACCCGTGAAAGTGAATATTATTTTTGTTTTGGAATGGATTCAATTTCTTTTTGTACTAGGGTTGTTCTAAACCTGTTTTACTGGGCTCCCTTTTTTTTTTTCTTCTGCACAGCTATCTTTCTTCCTTTTAAAAGTAAGATAGTCAAGCTTTAAAGGGTGGTGTTGCAGGCCATTCTAGCCTCTACTTGAGACTGGCTCTATAATTAAATCAGAAGGACTGAATGATCATGAGCAAAAGAAAAGATGCAAATGTCTGTACTGTTTTAGCCCTTAAATATGTAAGGTTTGAAAATCAGTTTATTTCCAAACATATTTTAGGTTTGAAAATCAGTTTATTTCCAAACATATCTAGAGCCTGTTGTATAGGAACAGAAAATCTATTATGTATAAAGTTTTTTAAAAAAGGAATAATAAGAATTAATTCTGATTTCTAGATTCATTTTATTTTATTAACATTTAACTTCAGAGAATCAAAGTTGGGACAGCACAAAGTTAGGGGCCTTTATAACTCAGGATCCCCATCATTTTAAAAGCAATAGGTTCTTCTTCTTACAGGTATAATAATATGTTGCTTAACTTGTATTTTCCTCTTCGCCACCAAAAAGAGGAATTTATTTCACAGGGGTTAAAGATGGAATTTACTGCTTTAAAGGGGGTGAACTTGGAAAAACATTATGCTTGGAATAGGACTATCCTGGTAGATAATATACAATTTCATTGGAACTTTTAAATTTCTCTAAAGAATATAGGGAGAAGTAGATTACTGCCTTTCATTGATTCACCATCTAGAATTTTCTTCTTTTGAAACTATAGCTTAGAAAGTTATTTTTATTCCTATTATGTAGGATCTATTATTTTTGGAAAACTCATTCTTCAGTTTCTATGATATCTTCTAATTTACCAACTTAGATGCAATGTTTTATTTCTTTTGTTACCCTAGCAATATGAACATTCAAAACTATTGACATTCCAAAGAACACATAAAACCTGGATTGTATAAATTTCCTGACCCTGGTCTCCATTTCACAGCATTCTTGAATACTCTCCCTGTCATAAGAACAAATATTATTTGTTGCATACACAGACATTTTCAAGCAAATTCTTGAAGCGCTACTTTAAAAAAATATATCAATTTTGGCATGCTCTTATAAGCAGAGACAAAATAGACATATTGGAGATTCAGTAGCAAGGAGCAAAGCAAATGTAAATGTTATGAAAACAAATATGAGGCTCTGAAAAAATAATATAAGGTAAAATAAGAAATTGGTTAGGAGGTTGAAAGCAATGCACCTAAACAAGACTATATATATCTTCACTGAAATGTGGATAGCTAAACAAGAGCAATATTTTGAATTTTAAACAATAGATTTTCAAAGAAACAGACAGAAAAATAACAGTGTTTGATGACAATAAAAAGATGATACTATTTGAATTTTTGAAAATATGTTATAACACTAATGGTAATGTAGTCACTAAATTAAATTTTTAAATAATATTTTAAAACTCCATAAGAAATTTAAATACATACATGCTAGTATCAATTGCTCTGCCGGAAAGAAAGAAAATTAACTGCTAATTTTAATGTTAGAACTGATTTTATAAGTGGGTGTTGATTTAAATGTAACTGAAAATAGTGTGGCTATTCTTTATGTGCAAAAATGCTAAACTGTGAGCGAAATGAAAAAATGTATCCTAATGTAATTAACATACATTTACAATGACCACATGATCAGCTCTATTATCTTGTTCCACCTGTGAAACTCAGATATAAGGTAAAGGTGTCAGGTCTAGAGAAAGAAAATCTATGCTTCAGGTTTACCTCTCTACTTATTACTTTTAGAACTTTAAATAAGTCATTTAACTTCTCTAGTTTGCATCAGCCATTTACTAAAACAGAATAATTGTTCCTTTAGCATGAAGGAACTAATGTATACAGAAACACTTTATAGATTGTACAACACAGAGTAAATATAAGGAAACATACTATTATTAGAGTATAAAGCAGATAGGGCTAGTTTTATTCCATCGAGTAGTCGTTTATTATAATAGATAACACAAAAAAGCTAGTTCCAATTACAATTATTGAATTATTTTTTTAGTGTTAAGAAGTCTGCTAGAATGTTTTCAATTTTAATTTCAATGTTAAATGTTTTAAACAGATACGTGGTGTTAAAAGTATTCTGATTATTTGGTTAATGTTTTTTGAAATCTAGGTCTACCTACACTTGTAAAAATAAAGAACCAAAGTAATTACTTAAATAAGTCAACAACAAAGGAACTACAGTTTATACATAAAATGGCTTTACATTCTTATGGAAAGCTGTTTATATAAGAGTCCATCTAATGTATACATACACACACACAGACACACACACACACACACGCACACTCACTCTATTTTCCACAGTGCCTTTCACCAATGAAAGCATATTATGATACATATTCAAATTTTATTATTAACATTTAATGCAGAGAAATAGACAAGTATAAAAGTACTACATTATTTGGAGATAATGTCCATTTGTCAAGTATTTTTATTAAAAATATATCCAGGACTTCCAAAAATATTAATTATTATGACATGGTAAATTTTTTTGATATTGTGTACATAGTCCTAATAAATTTACATATATATCAATTATTTCACTTCACTAAAAAAAATAGCCTCAATACCAATCATATTTAGGGTACTTAGCAAGTACTTTCCAGATACATAGTTCAAATTTTATAGCAATTTTAATACTAGCATTTTTTAAATTTATGTTACTTGAAGTCAGTCAAGAATTACTGTTAGAATTCACTAAAATCTAATCAGTATAATTGTCATGACACTACCAAATTTTGTGTTGATATTCATTAAATTAAAACTTTTTTTTGGTAACTAAGGCTTTTAGTTTATGTATTATCTAATACCTAATCTAATTACAAAATTAGATTTTAAGTGGTAATCTTAGTATTTTGTTAATCAATTATCCTCTTCAGTCTAAATAAACCCATTTAATTTTTGAATTTTCAGGTAAAGCAGAAATTAGTAACACATTAACAAATCAAAGGAATTGGTATTATTGTTAGAACATGATACACCATTAAGAGAAACACAAGGAAAAATTTTATTAAGAATATATACATTACAAAGAACAATGGCCAATAGAATTAATAAATATGTATTAGATAAAATATTATTCACAGATGACTGATTGATAACAAAGGCAATTTTGTCCAGGTTTAACCAGGGTAAGAAAGATTATTTCAATAAGGAAAAGAATCAACAAGCTCTTGAAAGAAGCTGTATTCTAAGTATCACAGGGATGTTTTCCACCCACTGAGTGTTTACATTCAAAAAGAGGTAACTTTGAAATGGACATACAGCAAGACTCCACAGATCCCAACTATTATTGGATATATTTCAAGAAAACAAAAATGAATAGAATTAATACTAAAATAATTGAATGCATTTTTCTTCTTACCACACACACACAAAAAATGACCTCAGTTAAAATAAATTCCTAGAGATTAGTGACCAACTGAGGTTAATGGCCTGAAACTATATTTTAGGCAATTAACTCCACCCAGCCATTCATTAATCCCCAGGAAATACCCAGGTCTACAATTGTTACTGCTTAATTATAACCCAAATGTAACCATGAGAGATGAGAGCAGCAATGTGATTGGATAATGTACAAAAATTAAGTTTTCTATTAATACCTTGTACATATCAATTAAAATTGCATCACCCTTAAAAAATCCATATATCTATATGTCTTTTCCATTTTCAGTTTATAATAGCAATTATGACTTTGATGCTGGGCATTTTCTTGGAATTAATGGCCAGTGGATGTTAATGGTCCTTGGCTATACCTTGAGCCATCCACTCCTCCTTGTTAGTCATTAATCCCTATGAAATGCCCAGCTATTGCTTAATTAACTTTACAATGCAGTTAATGCAGATATGACATGATAGAAAGATTTTTATTTTTAAGCTTCCAAAAAACAAAACTTTCAGCTCAGAAAAGTCTGGCAAAAATCCAGTTTCAGACTTTTTTTTTTTTGAAACATACATGAAAATAAAGAATTGGGAGGTGATGTAAGCAAGATGGAGGGCTAGGAAATCCCAATACTCATCTTCCCAAGAAAAAACCCAAAAGCAATAAATAAACTACAAACTAGAGAAAACAGCTCAGGGAAAGCTCTGGACTACAACAAAACAGAAGCAAAAAAACCCCTTTGTAGCTCTAAAACCAAGGACAGCATCATAGAAAAGCACATGAAGCCTATTACCTGTGTCACCCCATCCTCCAGTCCAGAGAAGCTTGGAGCCAGGAAGGATAGCCTCAGAGGAATTTCACCTCATGGGGAAAGGAGAGCAGGAGAACCCCAGCAAGACTCACAGCTGTGGACTTTTGCAGCCTTTGCTACAGGGGTCTCCCACAGTCTTCACCAATGCTGATGCCACTGACAGAGCTGCCTAGAGTCCACTCACAGCAGCTACTCTTTGTGGCTGGAGCTGTTGCTGGGGTGGGACCTGCCCTCAGGAGTCCCAGTCCCTGCTGTGTCCTGCTATCCAGGATCTGAACACCACAGCACCTTACCACATACAGGAAGGGGACCTGAGCTGCCACTGCTCTATGCCTCACCCCCATCTCAGATCAGGGCTCTGACTTGTCATGGCCGGGATGTCCTGCCACTGCTCTAAGTCCAGCTCTACTATGGACAATTATATGCCAACAAACTAGATAACCTAGAAGAAATGGATACATTCCTAGAAACACACAACCTATCAAGACTGAATCATGAAGAAATACACAATCTGAACTGAATAATAATGAGTAAGGAGATTGAACCAGGAATCAAAAATCTCTCACCACCAAAAGGTCCAGGACTAGTTGGTTTAACTGGTGAATTCCACCAAATATTTACAGAAGAATGAATGCCAATACTTCTCAAACTCTTCCAAAAAACTGAACAGAAACTCATTTTAGGAGGACAACATTACCCTGATACCAAAGCCAGATAAGGACACCATTAGAAAATTGTAGACCAATATCTCTGATGAATATTGATAAAAAAATTCTCAACCAAACATTAGCAAACTGAATTCAACACCACATTAAAAGACTCATTCACCATGATCAAATGGGACTTACCCCTGGGATGCAAGGATCATTCTACATAGGCAAATCAATAAATTTGATTACCATATTAATAGAATTAAAGATAAAAATCATTGGATTATCTCAATAGATGCAGAAAAAGCATTTTATAAAACACAATATCTTTTCATAATAAAAAAACCTCTAAACCTGGGTATAAAAGGAAAATGCTTCAATATTATAAACGGCATATATGAAAGATCCACAGCTAATATCACAGTCAACAGTGAAAGGTGGAAAGCTTTTCCTCTAAGATCAGGAACAAGACAAGGGTGCCTACTCTGACAGTTCTCACTCAACAGAGTACTAGAAGCCCTAGCTAGAGAGAGAAATCAGGCAAAATAAAGAGATAAAAGGCATCCAAACTGGAATGAAAAAAAGTAAAATTGTCATTATTTACAGATGATATCATATCATATCTAGAAAACCCTAAAGACTCCACAAAAGAACTGTTAGAATTAATAAATAAAAGTACAGTAAAGTTGTAAGATATAAAATCAACATACAAAAACATTTGTGTTTTTATACACTAGTAACAAACTATCTGAAAGAGAAATTAAGAAAGCAATCTCATTTACAATAGCATCTAAAATAATTCTTAAGAATAAATTTAACCAAGAAGATTTAAGACCTGTACACTGAAAACTGTAAGATATTGATGAGAGATTGAAGAAAACACAAACAGAAAGATATGCTCTGTTCTCGGATTGGAAGAATTAATACTCTGAAAATGTCCATACTACCTAAAGCGATCTACAGATTCAGTGCAATCCCAATCAAAATTCCAACTGCATTTTTCACAAAATTGTTTTAAAAACTATCCTAAAATTTGTATGAGGGCTTTCCTGGTGGCGCAGTGGTTGAGAGTCCGCCTGCCGATGCAGGGCACATGGCTTCGTGCCCCGGTCCAGGAAGATCCCACATGCCACGGAGCGGCTGGGCCCGTGAGCCATGGCCGCTGAGCCTGCGCGTCCGGAGTCTGTGCTCCACAACGGGAGAGGCCACAAGAGTGAGAGGCCCGCGTACCGCAAAAAAAAAAAAAAAAAAAAAAAAAAAAAATTGTATGGAACCACAGAAGGCCCCAAATAGCAAAAGCAATCTTGAGAAATAAGAACAAAGCTGAAAGCATCATGCTACCTAATTTACCTAACGTACACACACACACACACACACACACACACACACACACACACACACAGATATACACACAATGGAAATTTATTCACCCATAAAAAAGAAGAAAATCTTGCCATTCCCAACAACATGGATAAATCTGGAGGGCATTATGCTAAGTGAAATTAGCCAGAAAAGGACAAATACTGTATGGTATCACTTATATGTGGAATCAGAATGGGAAAAAAATCTGATTTCATAGAGACTGAGAACAGAATGGTGGTTGCCAGGGGTCTGGGAGCTGGGGGCTGGGGTGATATAAGTCAAAGGGTACAGATTTTCAGATGTAAGAAAAGTAAGTTCTGAGGATCTAATGTTTAGCATGTTGACTATAATTTGTACGGTATGCTCGAAATTTACTGAGAATAGATCTTAAGCATTCTCACCACACACACGTTATCTATGTTACCTATGTGGGGTATGGATGTGTTAATTAACTGGATTTTCGTAATCACTGTACAATGTATATCAAATAATCACATTGTACACTTTAAATATATATAATTATATTTTTCAATTATTCCTCAATAAAATTAAAAATAGTTAAGACAAATTTCTTTCTAGTCATGGGACTAGAAAAAAAGGTACAGTTTAATAAAAGATGATGCTAATGTTAAAAAGTGAAATAATTACGCTAAAATGATATTATACCTACTTTCCCTTTTCAAAATTTTAATAGAAAAAACCTGCTAAAATGCAGTTATTTCATTTGCAGCTTTCATAGATTGCAGCTTTCATAGCTTTCATAAAAATATGATTTTTTCAGTTTTGTACATGTATGGAGAGAACGTTTAGAATTAGGGCTTTAAAAAGTTTTGATCTGGAAAGAACCTAGACATCACTTAGCCCAATGTCTCTTTTACAGACGAGGAAATGAGAAATTCCTAGAGAAGCAAAGTAACTAGCTTGAGTCATGTGGTCACTGCAGAACAAAAGGAAAGAAGCCTTCTGCCTCCTCTCTCCCACTTAGAGCCCTTTCACCTCCTGTGACACTTTGGATGCATGGGTTGCATCCCTACCTATTTGGGGCTTATTACAATAGCTATACTTCTTCTAAACTTGCCAAATGAGCAGCCAGGTTTCTTGAACCTAGGGGGTAATAAGCTGTAATCAAATTTTGCTCCTTTGGAGAGATTATTTTAAGCAAGGTTAAAAAAGATTTGGTTTTAAAAATTATTATATTTCAGTTTATATAGAATTTCAATAGTCTAGCAAGGCTTTTAAAGTTTTTCTTTTCCGTTTTCCTGTAGTAAAGACATTTTAGGAGAACCCAAGTAGTAAATGTGTTCAAGTTATTAAGTAATCACAATTTGTGTTTTACTGTTAACATTATTCAAGCAGAATATATATTTAAAGCATTCAAAATTGATCCAAACTGTAATAAAATCCTACCAGTGATTAATAAAATATTGTTATTTTTTCTCCTTGCAAATCTTGGTTTTGTTTTTTTTTAATTTGAAGGTTAAAATGTTGAAATTAATGAAATTAAAAATTAATTAAAATTAACTTTAGATTAATTTTTAAAAGATAATTAAGAATGGAAAGGACTGTGGGAAATAATGTATTTCAGACGGCACTTCAGAATAACCTCAACTACCTTCAAGGAAGGAGATCTAGCCCATGGTAAATGATTATCCTAATTCCCTCAGTTACTTATTCTGATGCTTATTTAACATTATTATGTTGGTCAAGCCTATTTTTTCCACATTAAAACCTTACTGAAATAAGACAAGAAACAGTGTTGTTTTTATGTGAGAACTGTTAAGAAAATCCCGATCCCCTCACCCATGTGCCTTTTTCTCTGTGTGGCAGGAATAAGAGTTTGCAAACAGATTCCATGAGTGGTAACCACTTATTTGTGTCAGAGTAGTTTAAACTTGATAAGTTTTAGCACCCATTCGTCCTCAAGGGAAAAAAAGAAATTGCCTTAAATTGTAAGCCTACTATTTTATTAGCCTATTATGGGGGCATTTTTCAACCCTACTAGCAGCTAATTAAAGGCACATGTTATCTGTCTCAAACCACCTGGTCTACTAGATGTTGTTGACCAGTGTCTCTGTTTTCATGCTGCATACAGTTAAACTTTTTAAGTTAATAAGCACTTATGGTAGAAACCTACCTGACTAATCACGTGCTGTGGCTCACCTGACAGCACTTGAGACAGCCCCACTGATGCCTAAAATTAGCCCTGGTACATAATTATAGCCTTCAGGAAAGATCAGCTCTATAATATATTATCTTTCCTACAAAATCAAGATCCCTTAAATTATATAGATGAGTGTCCCACATGTACATAACTGGAAAGTTTGGATTGTGTTTTTAACTGTTAAGCATATGGTCTGCAAATGTAACAATGTAATACGTATTACTATTTATTGTGTTTATGAATTTACACAGATTCTTTTCTTATTTTACTGATTTCCCTCACAAAAATAACAACCAGAGATTTAAGTTATGAATCTACAATTATATGACTTAAAATTACACATTAAAAAGTGAATGTAGTAAAAAAAGGTTAATGTTTCCATGAATACAGGTGTCTTGGAGCATAACATTCCAATGCCTATGATAGGGATATGGAGAATATTAAATACTTATGTACAAAACTGATGAACACATTATTTCACTTTAAACATTTTGGGTTGGGTAAAAATTTTTTGAACAGAGAACCAGAAATAGAGGATAAATCTGAAAATGGGAAATAATAAATATACTTGGTTGCCAGTGCACCTGATCAAAAAATAGGTACATCACGTATATTATGCTCCACATGTATGCACCTATGTGTGTGTGTGTGCGCACACACACACACACACACACACACACAGACTCAATCAATTTAAGAGTCATTCTTGAATTTTGAATGGATCATACCACTACTTGCAAATATTATCTTTGCTAATTGGTAAGAGTATCAGAAATCCAGACCCTGATAAAAACTCACTGGCCTATATACTGAACAGAGGTACCTGTCAACCCAAAACTTTTATGAACAATAATTCACAATAATTAATTCACAATAATTCACAATAATTATTTTTCAAGTCTTTCCAACATACATACTATAATGGGAGACTATTAGCTGAAATGTTGTACTAATGTAACCTTGATAATACATTCTTTTTAAATACAGGTAAATAAGTATTTTATATTTTAAGAAACAGGTTTCATTTCCTCAATCTTTACACAATTTACGTATCTCACCAAGTGCTCAGCATCTCCATGCTGACTTTATAATTTAAAAAAGTATATGGTTTAAACAATCTACTAAAACAGTTCTCCTAATTTGCTTAAATTCTATACTTCGCAATTTCACTTTTTTTTCAGATCACAGGTAATATTTTCTTTTGCTTTTAAAATTAACTATATTAGGGACATCTGTTTGAATACTTCTTTTTATTTATTTACTTTTATTTATATTTTTTATACATACACTCTTTTTTTAAATTAATTAATTAAGTTGGCTGTGCTAAGTTGCGGCGTGTGGGATCTTCGTTGCTGTGAGCAGGATATTTCAGTTGTGGCACTCAGGATCTTTTTTTTAGTTGCAGCATGCAGGATCTAGTTCCCTGACCAGGGATCGAACCCAGGCCCGCTGCGTCGGGAGCACAGAGTCTTAACCACTGGACCACCAGGGAAGTCCCCGGCCTTTTACTTTAAATACTGGTTTTCTTCTTTTTTTTTTTTTTTTTTAAATAAAATGAGACTAAGTCTATATGGAGAATTTGTAGACTCCAACTCAAATTTTTTCATCCATTCATTAACTTAAATCAGCCCTTTTCAGTAATTTGGTATTACCTAACTGGTCCTCTCCTATCAGTTATGCAGTACCAAATTACCGAAGACTTTGAAGCAGAAAAGTGTATATATTCTTTACTTGAGGTAACAGTCAATGAAATGCTTTTAAGTAAAGGAATCATGTAAAAACCCAGTGTTTGCTATTCAAAAGGTTATTTAGAGAAATGAGAATATTTTCTCAGCAAAGCCTACTGCAGTTCTTTAGTTGTGAGTCTATGAAACTCTGGATAGGAATGATAGCCCAAATGGAGATAAAGATACTAGCCTAAGAAATTTTTCAAAGGATGAAGGACAAAAAAATGGAAGATGGTAGCACAGAATCAATAACTATAACCGTTCTTGTCTGAAGGAATGTTAAAACAGTAGTTTCTTTGGCAGAGACGAGAACACAAAATCTTGAGAACAAACCTTGTTTGGGGAGAAAATAAGATTGGTTTAGATTTGTTGAAGTTAACATGATGGGAAACACTTAACTAGAAATATTCAGAGGATAGCTGGAGATGTAGAAAAGAAGCTTGAGTAAAAAATCTGAAGATTTTTATAGAACAAGACCAGAAAATCAGGAATTTATTCATGTGATCTTTCTGCCTCAAGTCTCAGCCATACTTCAGGGAGCAAACATCACTCTGTAAATGACTTCTCTTAATGAGATAATACCATTTCAAAACATGGTATGTTAAACATAAAACGTTGAACACTGATTTTATGTTAAACATAAAATGTTGAACACTGATTGCTAACAAATAATACCTTTCCTCTGAATTTATTTTTCCTTACAGAAAAATAATGTCTAGTTCACAAACAGCCAGTTTAACACTTTAAACTCACTTTTTAGTGATGAAATGAGTAAGAGAATATGGACTGCCTCAGGTAAACTATCTACCATTTCATCGAAAGATTCTTTGCATGGCCTTTATTTATTTTATGGGTTTGCATAATAAGGATTCACACACACAGTTTAGTTCTCCTTCCTCTGGGCTGGTAACCTAGCTGTCCTAATCACCCAGTAATTAAAATAAAAAACACTCCAGGTAATTGGCAGTCTTCTCTAATTGAAAACTGGGTAGATAATCATTGTCCCAAGGAAATGCCCCACTCTCATACTGTAATATGAACCACCATCTGTCTATTAAATTAGTCATTATAAAATATTAACATATAAATGACTACTATAAGGATATTATAAAATTGGTCCTAGAATTTAAATTAATTATTTTTTTCATTTTGTTGACTCACCAATTTCTTTCTAGGGAACAATAAGAAAATGTATTCTCGGGCTGATTAGGGAGGAGCAATAACTTTTGTCACGCAACACAGACATGTTTAGAAGGCTTATAATGTCTACCTTTGCTAGGCAAAGTATTTGCTCTCCAGTGAATAACAAACATTGAACCAAGAAGCTAGAAAAAATTACAAAAAATGTTCAATCTATCTATAGAGCTGAGAGCTACCTAATTCTTCATGTAATGCTATGCATTTACTTTCAGGGGAAGTAGAAGGTAAAAGAGGAAAAGAAAGTAAGTTTAAGAAAGCAAACTAGAATCTTAGAAACTGTCCAGTAGGCTAGAAAATCCTGGGAATATACCTGATATATACTGAAGAAATACTCTTAACTTTGTCCTTCCTTAAAGGTTAATTCTATTTGAATGAGAAAAGAGGGAGGAAATTCATAAATATCAACAGACCCTGAAAATAACATTGATAGACATTATGAAGAGGGTAACCTGATTTTCTGCACTGTGTAGACAGTGTGCTACCACACTGTCTTTGTAGACACACTTTTACATAGCACATAATAACAGCAGCAGTATCTTCAATTACAGAGGACAGAGATATACAATGACACATTTAATGACACAAAGTAGACGGAAGCAGCATGAATAGATTCCCCTTTTCCAAAGACAATTCTAGCACTAAAAAACCCTTCCTCCCAAATCCTCTATGTTGACTTATCTTGACATCTTGGGGATGTGTGATTTGTCTATTTGCTGGCATGAAGTAAGCCTTGTGACACGTATAACTGAATTTGAATGTGGACTGATGATGCTCTAGACAAGGTCAAACCCCAATCCACATAAATACTCATCAACTGATTAGGCAGAAATTACTTAAGACACTTGATAAGTCAAACTAGCTCAGTAGCTATCTAACAAATTCAGGGAAAAACAGAATTGCAATAAAAGTGAAAAAAAATTCCCAATCACATACTTCTTTGACAATCACAGAAAATAAGGTATTTTCAGGATTTTGGATTTAGTATGCAAGTACTTATAACAAGGGTAAGACTTTACTCTGGAAACCATACCTGTCTTGAAATATTTACTCTGGTCTAAAGCTGAAAAAATCACTCTCCTCAAACCCTATCATTCACTGCCCAGTACAAAGAAAAGATCAAGTTCAGTCCTGTTTTTTCTTCACAGAAGACTTAGTGGTGACAAGATGTCATTATGTTTCAATGCTAAGAGAAACTCAAGAAATCATTTTATGAATCAAGATGAAGAAAGCTTTTAAAATATAAAACTATAAATGAATAATCTAGAACTATATGCAGCCAAGGATCTGGGGTCTCTGAAAATTGAACAGAAATATGAATTTTATTAATTTTTTAAAAGCACAGTTTTATACTTTCAGGTTTAGTTTCAATATGATTTTTTCTCCTCTAGATTCTTTTACGTAGAAGGAAAAGTAGCAGGTAAATCATGTTATTTCTGTTAAAGAAGAGCTGTAGTTTTTCTAAAAGTGGATTCTCATGGATTATTTATACAGTAAGTCCCATGACGTTAAAGTATGCAGCACATTTTTCTTCTTTATGAATATATAACTGTAATTATATTAGATTTTAAATGATTTGAATAAGCAAGATACAAAAGTAATAAAATTACAAGAGAGATACGTTATCACAGGATAGACATTAGAGAAATGATAGTCTCTTTAGATAGATAGATATATAGACAGATATGAATATAGATATAGTTACACGTATACATATACACTTCATATAGACTTGTATGTTTGTGTTGTGTAGGTTGAAACCTAACCCCCAGTGTGATGATAGGTCCTCTGATAAGTGATGATTAGGTCATGAGGGTGAATTCCTCATGAATGGGATTAATCCCTTATAAAAGAGAGCTCCCTCATCTCTTCTGCCATGTGAAGATATAAGGAGAAGATGGCCATCTATGAACCAGTAAGTGGGCTCTCAGCAGACACAATATCTGCTGGCACCTTGATCTTGGACTTTCCAGCCTCTAGAACTAGGAGAAATAAAGTTTGTTGTTTAAGCCACCCAGCCTTTGATATTCTGTTATAGCAGCCCAAATGGACTAAGGCTATATTTAATTTTACTCTTCTAATTACCCTAAAGGTCTTTAATTTCCTTCCTTATCAAATTCAACCAAGAAGCAAATTTATTCAGTTAAAAACCTTCAAAGTTAGCATCTACTGCCTGAAAAGAAAACCAAGTAAATGTTGAGTTTGTGTCCTATCTGCCCCCAAATTTAGTTCTGCTGCATAAATATTTATGTATTCATTTGCTTTGGACAGCTGCTAAAATGCACAATTTTCTTGGACTGCTATGTTTTATACATAAAATAATCCCTTTTTAAAAATTACTTTGGTATTGAACTAAGCTAATGTTCAATGAAATCATATTTATTATAGACCATCATAGAATATATAACTTAACAATAAAAATTAAAACTATCATTTTTGAGTGTTTCTAATGTTCCTTGCATCGTGCTAAGCACTTTATACACATTTTATCATTTAATCTTTAACAATCCTGTGCAGTAGGTGTTATTTCCCTATTCTATGATTCAGTATACTCTGGCAAATAGAAGATTAATGATTTTCCCAGGGTTTCACAGCTTATAACTGGCTGAGCTACATTTTATCTTAAGGCTGACTGACCTCGAATTTAAATCTCTCTCCGCCATAACAGAGAATCTCCCCAATTAAGGTTCCTAGAGCAGAGGCTGCTGGCTGTTTACCAAAGCCACTTCTAAGCACACAGCTTGAACATATTTCCCTTGGAGTTGGGTATGTCAATGAATTAAATCCTAGCCAAGAGAATATGGGCAAAAATAGTGTATGCCACTTTCAGGTTTGGCTCATAGAAACTTTCCATATGCAACCTTCCATTCTATTTTCCCCCATCTGGCTGCAGACATCAACCAGGGCACACTGACAACCATATGAAGATGGTAGGACCCTACACAGAAGTTCAACCAGAAACATCTTCATTGAATCGTTATGCCAAGGGAAATAAATCCTATTGAGTTAAGCCACTATTACATAAGGGTTTTATGTTCTATCAGCCGGTATTACCCTAACTAATACAAGATATGTCATCTTGTATTACCGAATCAAAATATGATTTTGACTCAAGTTTTTAATAAAAACCATTCAATTAAACATATTAAAAATTAAAATTTATTTCCTGACAGTCTAAACTTTGTCCTCATAACATCCAGTGAGAGTATGACCTCTTCTCCTACTGCAAAACACAGATGTTAAGTAAAAATGGTAACTTGAAGACAAAGTCCAAATGAACTGCAGTTTATCACTTCAAAAGCAAATAGCATCCAAATGCAGTTTTGAAATGATGTCTAGATACTTTTTTTAGCAAACTTCAGGTGTCACGGATAATGAATGAATCATTTATTTGATGCACATAATACTTTAAAGAAATCAGTGTAAGCCCCCAAAGGAAAACAGCAACAGCGTACTCAGAAGCATTTCATCATTTGAAGTTGATATAACAATGCTGACAAGTACAAAAGATAACTACTTTGTTCTGTCATGCCGTATCATGTTGTAGAAAACACAAAGCATTATGTAACCTTTAGAGAAACAGCCAAAAAGTAGCTTGCTTTGTGATGCTTAACGCGGTATTTTTGAATTTTTGAAGGTCTTGATTTTTGCCAATTGTGGACAAAGTTATGTCCTGGGGGATCTCAGGCATGAAGAGAAAAGAATGCTGATGCATGAAGCAAGTGTAAGGGGAAAGACTGAGAGGAAAATTTACTGCTTCTGGAAAACAAAACTAGTTGTTAAGTATCTATGTGTGTGTAGGTTCCTTGAAATGTCCCATCTAATAAATATTAGTTCCAAAATTGGCCTATAATATGTATATTGGCCATGGTTGGCATTGGACCATATGGAGATATTCTCCTAATCCATTATTTTTTATACTCCTTTTTCAAGTATTCACTACTTTTCATGCTCCTCTCTGACTGTGACACTACTACTACAACAGCCCCAAATTCTAGTCCCATCAAACTTCCATATAGTACAGGGTCCTCAGAGATTGGAAAATGGTACATATAACTGATAGATGGTTGTTAAGTCTTATTTTTAGATAAGCATCACTATTTCCAAAAATCAAAGCTATGTTTTACTAGGCACTTCTTCTAGGCTTAACTTCTTACCTCAAAGGAATAACTAATAGAGACAATTTCAGCCCTCTAGGTTAGTATCCCTTAAAGTAAATTTACAGATAATATGCATTGGAATTACCTGAAGTTGTATAGCTTAATCTCCAAAGTAAGCATTAAAAATAATACAGAAAAGTATACTGGAAAAGCCTATAGAGGAGATAGAATAATAATAATAATGTGACACAAGTAATGAAGTCCTTTGTTTCTGACCCAAGAGTCTCATTTCTTCTGACACCATCTATGACACAGTAGCAGGCTACTTATTAGCATGTAAGCAGGGTAAAATCAAATCCTAGACCAAACATATATTATTAAATAGAAATCAAGTTTGGTTAACTTTAATGTCATCAAACTGACCAATTAATGTATAAGGACAAACTATTAAACATAATTTACTTATGGACTGTGTCATAATTTGGTAGTCACATTTTATGAGTCATTTATTCTACAGAAAAATTTTTTAAATTTCTTATATCTTTGTCAAATTCAAAGCTCTCTAAAAAGGAGCTCATTTCACAATATATATGTGTATCAAGTCATCATGCTGTACACCTTAAAATTATACAACATTATATGTCAACTATATCTCAATAAAGGTGGGAAAAATAAAAAGTAGCTAAATGCTTATATCAAAGGCATAAGGTTCTTCATATACTTAATCAAAGAATCATATCATTAACACAGACAGCTGGAATGCTACTAGAGAACCCAAGGCCACCATAAATTTAATGTTCTAAATAATATGTGGAGTCTAGGAGTATCTATTGATAAATATACATTTTCAGAATATATATATATATAGCTATCACAGTGGGTAATGACCCTAATTTCAGCATTCTTGAACATTTTCTTTGGTAGACTTTCTAAAATGGCTCTTAAAATTCACAATGGAAATTATACAGTCTTCCCTCAAGCACTTTCTTGAGCTTTAAAAAAATGAGTATATTTCTGAAACAGTATTGCTTTCATTGAATCTCCAAGTTTCTTTTTTGTCATCTGCCAAATTCCAACAATCAACTGCTTCTTCACTTTCAAGTCTGCCAAAAACCTCTGAAAAAACTTTTGTCTTTGAATTAATGTGACAATTATTTATTTTCTAATATCCTTAGGCCTTGCATCATTTCTTGTTATTCCTTTTCATATACGCTGAAATTCTCGTTCCTTCTTCCTAAAGTTTCTCTTTCCAGAATATTTCCCTAAAAGTAGAAGCTGGAAGGAGCCTACGTAAAACTCTCCTCATAGTATTTTGCCAATCTCTTTGGAAATGATGATAAATAAGTAATTATCTAAAAGCCCCATTCTCCAAGCATAATGAGTCCACAGCAAATAACTGCAAATTTTTTTAAATCTCAGAGTGAAAATATTTAGAAATAAGTGAAATTAGGAAGTTTACCATTTCATACTGTGTTGTTACAATTAACTTTTTTATTGTGACATATAATTTGCCATGTGCTTTTCATAAAATTGCTTTCTTACATAAATAATACTAAGGTCTTTACTAATAGTAATGGGGTCAAATTCTGTTGATGTTATTATTGGTCAACATTCAAATATATTCCTCAGTCTGGCATCGTAAGAGACTAATAATCTTAACATGTTTCTTAAATTTGTTTTATAAAAATAATTGAATAGTGTTTAGTGATCCATTATCATGAATCAACACTATTAGAATTATTTGTAAATAATTTACTTCAATTAAGTTTATGTTCCATATTCCTAATATGGAGTATCACAATGGGAAGAAATATGTGTAGGTTTAAAGTCAGACAAATATGAATTTAAATACTGCATCCACTATTGACTAATTATGTAAGTTTAGGTAAATTACTGTCCTCTAAACATCCTCATTTATTCACTGGCAGCATGTGGATAAAAAATCCTACTATGCAGGATGTTTTTCAGATTCTTAAGAAATATTTTATGCAAAGCATCTATCACAGAGCCTAGTATATAGTATATGTTCCAAAAATAGTGAAAAATTGTTGTTACTGATACTACAAATTGATTATTAGGTGAGGTAGAAGTTGTTGATGTATGCATATGACTTTCATTTTCAATAGAGATCATCTGTTCCTAATTAAGTAGTTTACTAAATTTGGGAGCTTTAGACTACTTTCAATGCTTAATTAACAACTAGTTAATAATGAAATATCCCAAGAATTTGTTACCAAATATCATCATGTAGCATGTGGTTACAAAAACATTTAAAATGTTAACATTATTATATGTGGAATCTAAAAAAAAAGGGTACAAATGAACTTATCTACAAAACAGAAATAGAGTTACAGATATAGAATACAAACTTATGGTTACCAGGGGGTAAGGCGGGGAGGGATAAATTGGGAGATTGAGAGTGACATATACACACTACTATATATAAAATAGATAACTAATAAGGACCTACTGTACACCACAGGGAACTCTACTCAGTACTCTGTAATGGCCTATATGGGAAAAGAATCTAAAAAAGACTGAATATATGTATATGTATAACTGATTCACTTTGCTGTACACCTGAAACTAACATAACATTGTAAATCAAATATACTCCAATAAAAATTTTTAAAAAGTAACATTAAATAAACTTTTAACATTTCTATAATGAGAAACATTTTAAATCTGAAGAGACATGCCATAACTATCTCGGTTCACTTTACTCTCAATGTATTTATTTACATATACCGTTACTTACATAACAACTACTAGACATGACACAAAAGTATAATCATTTAGCTATAGGTAAGATGATTTTATAACTTCTACCATCTAATAGATTAATTCAATAATAAATTTGGTTAATTTCCAATATGACTATTGTGTAATATAAATAAAACTGAAGTGTAGAGAAGTCAACATGTTTATATAAACTACAGAAGTAATAAACTGGTTTGGCAAGGTACAGAAGAAAGGAGAAAAGTCTTTAAAGGTAGGTCATTTTACAGATTAAGATCTTAGTGACCTTGTCACCTCACATCTCAATGGTTCTAAGTTGTAAACAGGATTTGGTTAAAGGATTTTTCATAATCAATGGTACTATTTGTTAAGACATTTAAAAGTTACAGGAGAAACAAATTTTAATGCAACATTATAGCATGGTAAGAATGGAATGAGTTACCAGGCTATGAAATTCCTTAACTAGTAGGAGACTACAGCCTACATTCAGTCTCCATTCTCACAACTCTTTCAGACATGGATTCTCTAACACTAACAGATCCCTAATGTTTCCTTTAGACTTACCTATTTCTTCCTAATGGCCATACAGGGAGTCAACTTAAAGTAAGGAGGAAGACATTTGAATGAATCTGCCACCTTTATAGCTGACCAAGTAAGTCAGGGCATTTCATTTGAACATTTAGGGTTTCTATCAGTTAAAATGGTTTGGCTGTAAATGACTTAAAAAATATGAGATTTAATTTCTTACATATAGGAGGTCCAGAGATAGAGATATTCCAGGGTTGGTTCAGGGACTTGACATTTGTCATTGAGAATCCAAGTGTTTCCTGTCTTTTACTTTGCCTTTGGACTCACTGATGACTTCACCTGGAACCACAGGATGAACTACCACAATTCCAGGTGTCACATGCCGACATGCCGACATCTAGCCAAAAAAAAGGGAGTGTTTCCCCTGTGTATCTCTTTCCATTGGTGAGAGAATCTTTTCCTTAAAGCCTGTCAGATTTCCCTTTTCAGTGACCAGAATCCTATCCCATTTTCATAGCTGAATGGGATGGGAAATGAAATGGTGATAACTAGTTTACACTAATTATGATTTTCCCCCCAGGGACGGGGGACAACTCAACCAAATTTTACTTGAAATACCCACTAGTCATTCCTACCCCCATGTCTTTGGAATCAGGGGAAATTTGACTTAAATCCCCACTTCATATCTTTCTTATGAACTCTTAACTTTATGCAACTGCTTAACCTCTCTGAATATCAGCTTTCTTTCTGACAGATATAGATGTATATATAGGATACAGGTAACAATACAGATGTGATATATTTTTAAAGAGGTCTCTATTGTCAGATATATAAGGATAATTTCTGTAGAAGGTATTTCTGGGTACAGCACAGAGCCTGATACATGGTAGAAGGCAATGAATATCATTTTAATCTTTAATCTGTAGGTCCTCCTGATTTCCCTCCTCCCTATAACCAAAGCCCAATAATGTTCCAAGGAGTATAGCCTAAATTTGATTCTCTCCCCCAAATTTTCAAGTCTAAAAAATCTTTTACTTGGTACTTTAATATTTCATTCTACATATTCCACTATGTCTTAAATATCAGGGTTACCAAATACTAGTTTATTTGAATAGTGGATCATTACCCTGATTATCACACACATACACATACATTTTTTATTAGATGATAAATTCTGTAAATGAAATCAGCATATAAACCCTACCAATTATTTTAAGAAAGGGAGAAATAGAACAAACAAGCAGGCCCCTAGTTGGATATAAAAGGTTCCTTGTGAAATGTGTCTCTACATTTTCAGTCTCAACCTGTGCCCACCCCTGAACATGTTTATGCTTTAATCACACTGAATTAATTGTTCACTGTACTTTCCATGGTAATTTCCAGCTTCTTTAAATCTATTATTACAGGTTCCTCTGTCTGGAATATCCTCTTTACCATTTTTCATTTGACTCATTCTTGTTCGTCTTCATGACTCATGTCAGAAACCATCTCCCCCCAAAAAAATCTTTCCGACTTCCAGGTTGGGCTACACGTGCTTCTTTTTCATTTCAGAGCAGCATTTGCTTACCATTTATCATAAGATACTGATGGTAGCTATTTTTGCATCTGATTTCCTCACTAGATTCTTTGACATGTTCCTGATATAATTCCTGGGACAGAATTGACCACTCAATAAATGTGTATTGAATAAAATTAAGTAAACTTGTTTTGTAAATTCAGCACTCCGAAATGGAATATTAAAGATAAAGCTTCTTATATAAATCAGTGTGATAATTTTTAAAAGAGCATTAAAAATTATCACCTAAAAAGATTTTTATATAAAAAATACAGTAATGTTTCTCAAGTACTTACCATGAGCCAAATGTTACGCTAACTGCTTTATACACATTTTCCTACATAATCATCGAAATGCCCTTAGGAAGAAGTATTTTAAGTATTTTTTCCCATTTTAAAGATGTGGATACTTTTTAAAAAAATTTTTATTGGAGTACAATTGCTTTACAATGTTGTGTTAGTTTCTGTTGTGTTAGTTTCTGTTGTGCAATGAAGTGAATCAGCTATATGAATACCTATATCCCCTCCCTCTTGTACCTCCCTCCCACCCCACCCCCCTATGCCACCCATCTAGGTCATCACAAAACACCGAGCTGAGCTTCCTGTGCTTTATAGCTCGTTCCCACTGATCTCACAGCTAGCAAGTCCCAAACCTGGAACTGGAACTCAGGTTTGTTGACCTAAAGCTCATGTTTTAGTTATTTTACTCTAGAACAGAGACCATTCTCCATGTTACCTTATTGGTTACCCATTCTTAATTGAAAATGGTCTCAGAAAGCACCAAGACAATTAAACTTTATAGTAAAACAAAAATAATAATAATCACTTCTACAGACATAAGACAACAGAACATTTTACTTCAACTAACTTCTCCCTTTATTTAAATTCATGATTGTTCACAGTCAACAGCAACTGTGTAGATTTAATGCACTAAAACTGTTAAAAGATGCTTTGCTGCACTGTGATAAAACCTCCTAAAAGAATTACTGACAACACATTTCCTTAAATAAAATGTCCAATTTTTAATATTGTCTAATGGTACTGTCCCCTCCCTTTTAAAACAGAATTTTAATGACTACATTTGCTACAAAGAAAGTTAGAAAGGTGCTCAAAAGCAATGATATCCACATTTATTAAATTTTCACTTTGTTTAAGTACTACCATTGTTTACATAATTTTCATCATTACTCAACTGCATTAGTTTTCATACACACCCTTGAAACATTATATACCTACACCAAATCTAGTAATATGTGTTAAAAATCACTGCTGCATTTAGAAGTAACCTGAAGCACAAAAAAATAGGAGAAAAGCAACAACATAAGTTGAGTCATCTAAATGTGTTACTGTAAATATTTCATGAATATTGGAAGATTAACAGCTTCCCACATAACTTTCCCAGGCTGCTGCCGAAGATGGCGGAGGGGCAGGTCCTGGTGCTTGATGGCCGAGGCCATCTCCTGTGCCGCCTGGCAGCCATCGTGGCCAAGCAGGTGCTTCTAGGCGGAAAGGTGGTGGTCGTGCATTTGTGAGGGCATCAGCATTTATGGAAATTTCTATAGAAACAAGTTGAAGTACCTGGCATTCCTCTGCAAGCCGATGGACACCAACCCCTCCGGCGGCCTCTACCACTTCCGAGCCCCCAGCCGCATCTTCTGGCGGACAGTGCAAGGCATGCTGCCTCACAGGACCAAGCGAGTCCAGGCCGCTAGGGACCGCCTCAAGGTGTTTGATGGGATCCCGCCACCCTATGACAAGAAACAGCGGATGGTGGTTCCTGCCGCCCTCAAGGTTGTGTGTCTGAAGGCAGTGCGGAAGTTTGCCTACCTAGGGCGTCTGGCTCGTGAGGTTGGCTGGAAGTACCAGGCAGTAACAGCCACGCTGAAGGAGAAGAGAAAGGAGAAGGCCAAGATCCACTACCGGAAAAAGACGCAGCTCCTGAGGCTACGGAAGCAGGCCGCAAAGAACAGAGAGAAGAAAACTGACCAATTCACAGAGGTCCTCAAGACCCATGGATTCCTAGTCTGAGCGCAATAAAACTGTTTTTTTTAAAAAAAAAAAAAAAAAAAAAAAAGCTTCCAGTATAGGGGACAAAAACTGTGGAAATATTTTTTTAAACGAGTATATAATATTTTATTTCAAGATATATTTAGTAAACATTCATTTATTTCTATACTGGAAAATATAAAATGATAAAAAAAGAAATAACTGCAACTTCAGAAGTATGAAAATTTTAGCCTATACAAAGGAAAAGAAAATAAATGCTTTTGAATATATGTGTGACTAAGGCAAATAACTTCTCTCTCTGTGTCTTAAATTTATTTTCTGTAAAATGAAATACCTGGAAAAAATTATCATTTTAAGAATTCTACCTCCAGCCAACAATTCCAAATCTCATATATATTAGAAACAGAACAAACATTAAAATGCATTTAACATGGTAATCTGCAATCTCAGTAGAGTGTGATGAATTTACATGTGTTTGTTTATAAAATCACCCAGAGCTTCTGAGTATCTGAAGTGTTGTTGTTACTGATGTTCTTTTGTGGATGGCAAGTATATTAAATCCTACAGCCCTGACTTTCTTACTGATTGAAATAAAGTAATTGTGGAGCCAGGGCCAAATATCCTTGGTCTTTGTACATCAGGCTGTCTGTTCCCACTGCTGTGCAATGTCTGTTAGGTGTTGGACAAATGAATGGCTAGGCAGAATGTACAAATAAGTACAACGGACTGAATCCCATTGAAGTATTTTTGCATGATTTCCATAAATTTCAATGTGACATAAGTCTAAGCAGAGGCTTTAATTTCAGGCCCAAAATCACTGCAAAATTTTCTATATTCTCTGTGTAACATCTGTTGAAAATCTTAGAATAACTGGGAATCACAGTTAAAAATCAAAATTACCATTTAAATTTTTCATTGAGAATGAATTTAAAGCTCTTAGGTTTAGTTTGTTCTATAACATATGATTTATTTTTTCTTTATTAAACATTTAAATGCTCACAATTAATGTTTTTTTAAGGAAGAGTAGAGTACAATGTGAAGAAAATGATATTCTCAGGTCTTGAATTAGAAAAGCTTAAACACATATTGCCATCCTGGTCCAAAAACTATTTGTTCTCAATGCATCATTATGTTCAATTAATAAATTTTTTTCAGTATAATATTTTGCTAATTGATGAAAACTTAACAGAAAAATATGTAGAATTCAGGGAGATGGCAACACACTCTTTATGATGTATCCACCACACCATTATTAACAACAACTGTCTGAATGTTTAGAGTACAAGGTGTTTACCTGCAGTGTGTTGAGTGGTAAATTCAACATAGTAAAAACAGTCAGTGTAAACTTCCTCTTATTAGCATGAGAGTGACTGCGATCCAAGGTCGGTTCTGTCCTTCCATTCGCTTTTTTCTTCTCTCTCCAGCCATGGAAATAGAGATCAGTTATTTCTGCATGGATGCAAGGTGAATGAGGCTGTCGTTTCTCCTTGCAGTGCTATTTATTACAGGTCACTGACATAATGCAGCTATTTTTTTAATTAAAAAAAAGTTATATAGCATTATCTCACTTACTCGGGTATTTGAGAGGAATGTGCAGAGTGTTATTTATTTATACAGAAATCTGCCAATCGAGAGACAGCATCTTGCTTTGAGGGGCCTCCTGCTGGCAAACTGAGCAGCCCTGTTATTATAAGAATTAAAATGCTGCACACTGTATGGAAGAAAACATAACACAATCCTATAGTGTAAAGCTGTCTGGATTTTCAACCTGTAAAAATACGTTATTCCAATAAAGACAAAACTTAGAAAACTTCAAAGTGTATCACAAATTGGGATTATCTATGTAGTTTCATTGTTCTCAGCTATGAGATACATACATTATACATATTTAATGCATAGTTATATTATGCATAATATGACAATATCAGACCTACTTTGATCATAAACCAGTCTAATGCACTAATAAATTAATTGATAAGGAATGATTTTCTAGATAAGTACATCTCAGTTTGCAGTCTGAGAGACAGTGTCTATGCCTACAAAAATAATCTTAGAAAACAGAATTCTAATCATTGTCTCTGATCTCAACTACAGATATGACAGCAATTAGTTCTTCCTGAATAATGCCCTCACTGCAAATTACATTCAAAAATGAATGTTACTTCTCACTTACACATTACATAATTTCATCTCAGAATTTCCCAAGACTCACCTAAGAGTCCTGGGAAATAACTGAACATTTAATAGCATCACGGCTAATAAATATACTTCAACATTTTCATACTTGTAAAAACTGCAGAGCATAACACAATGCATTAAGAGAATTGCAGTGATGCATGGAACCAATGAGAATCAAAATATTTGTGTAAAAATAAACATTTGGGGCGCTACAAGGCTCCAGTAGGTACAATTTTGATCCTTGTTGTGAAGGACAACTTTGGCAATTCACTTATACTTCATTATTTCTAAAGAGTTGAGTGAATAGAGAGCTCAAGTTATTACATGAACAAGTTCATAGTTGAAATACTGTATAGGAATAGGAGGGAGAACTGGCAAAAAGGAATTAACTACTGTGCTGAGGTAATATCTGCTAGCCTAGCCTTTAACTCCTGCTGGAGAAACAGTGATCACGGGAGGGGGTGGGGGGGAATATAAGGTCTTAGGACACGAATAGTTGCATGTCAAGCCCTAATCCTAGAGAAGATTTCTTTCACAAGTACTGAGACCATTCCAAATAGGGATCACAGTCAAAAGGGACAGCTGTTTATGACCTCCTCTGAAAATAGTTATTTGGGACTACCACTGCTGCCTTTCTTGCGTGTTCCCAAAATCATGTGCACTGACGTTCCTAATCAAGACTTCTAGTTGAGAGGAATGAAAAACCTATAAAACCAGTTTTCCTAAATTTTAGTTCTCAAAGTGCAAATAAATCCAGAGAAGCTTGCTATCCTTCCTCTTAGCAATATAATGTACTATAGATCATTCATCCCTGAATTTTTTTTAAAAAGTACAATAAATGCTACTCATATTTTAAAATTTTATTACTATTAGAAACATAAGAAATATGATTTTAACATTTTATTACTTTAGAAACATAAGAAATATGATTTAAACTATGAGTTACAAGGAGTTTTATGTAATATAGGTATACCAAAATTTAATCAAACAATGCATACAACTTTCCAACTCTCTTCTTGGCAAAACTGCAAAACATCATGTTCTTTTTCAGGAATGTATTGTTGGTGACAGTAGCCTTGGTGATATTAAAGCTACCGCATGAGATGATAAAGGGTAAATAAAATGGCTATTGGAAATTGGCCTCACTAAATCTGAGGAAAATAATTCATTTTAAAAATCAATAATTTTCTGCTTTTAAGCTGTATTCATTTCAGGCAGATATGTCTACAGACAACCCATTTTAGTATATTTGCAAAAGCTAAATAAAGGAACAAAATGATTTCAAATAAAACAAAATAAAAGTTAAAAATCCAAAGTGCTATACCCAGGTAAAGACTATACATTAAATGAGCACTAAAGGAAATGAGTGACACAATTAGAATCATAGCAAACTCGTCCTAATGTACAAGTGGAAAAGAGGAAAACTGCTTCCATATTTGGTGATGGGGGTTGGGGCTGGGGGTTAATTCATAAACACATGGAACCCTAACAAATCCTATAGTATTTAAACACGATAATGATATATTTTAAATAAGAAAGGCAAAATTAGTAATAAAACTGATAGAAACTGACTGCCCTTTCTAATGGGAAAGGCTCTCTAGACTGGTTTTTAAGTAGGATATTGACTGGCAGTGAAAGATTAAGACTGCTGTGTAAGAGTAGAACGAGTTGGTTCCTGATTCATGGATGCAGTTAGAACCACTCAGGGGTGGAGGACAGCAGGGTCTAAAACAAAAGCCCGCATTTCGTCTCTAGCATTTTCATTTACCCGTTCAATATCCCTGCTTCTCTCATAAACTCAACATATTTTCTTTCTTTAAACTCAAACCTTGAAAGTTAATTACTCTCATTTCCATTACCTCACCATTGAATAGGACTAATCCAAATTACACCCCCAAATACCTGGTTAAAGGTTACCATAGTAACAACAATTGTCATTTACAGAATATATTCATGAAGTTTAATCTGCTCATGGTATCTTCATTTAAAATATATCAGGGCATCTTAATTGGATAAATATCCTTTAAAAATTTCTTTGATTCAAATATGCAGATAACACTTTTTTTCTCTAAATTTGTGATCGACCATAGGTTAAAGAGAATGTCATATTAATGATAAATAACAAAATTGATGGAGGAAAATCAGTGGTATTGACTTCGATTATAGTTTCATACTCCAGTTTCAGTCTGCATTTAAGAAAAAATTACAGTTGTATCTACATGAAATCTCAATCCCAAATTCGACACCTGCATCTAAAAATCATATAAAATTTAAGAAGATTCTGGCATGTGACAATTATTTTGTGTTACTATCTTCACATCTGAATTTTTAGTAATTTAACTGCTACATTAAAAGGTCTTAATTGCAAGAGTATAACTCATAGTGTGTCACAGAAAGTCTGATAGAACTTAATCACACATCCCCACTGTCTATATTATTCTGAAGCACCACCTGTCAGCTGAGCAACATAATGGCATGTGACAGAGCTTGTGAACAAAATTTCTATCTGTCTCTCAGTCTAAAGACAATAGCCTAAATAAAAATATATTTTTTTATTTCTTATGCTGCAATTCACAGCATCTTTGAAAGTTTCCAGACTGGTAACTAAGAGAAATAACTATTTTCTTGATCTAACTCACTGGCAGTAGGGAGGTTGAGGTTGTTGCCAGAAAGGAAGCAGTCAACTTTAGAAGAGCAAAAACTGCCCTTCCCATTAGTAATACTGTTTTGTGGTGTTCCAATGTTAATCAGCAAGTGAGCACAACTGGCAGAGCCCTGTGAATTAAAAATTTTATGATGATATGCATAGCCTTTGATTCCTTAAATATCAAAATAAATGTATAAAAACCATGATAGAGGGAAAGAATTTAATAATCACAACAATTTACAGACTGTCTTCTATGTGGAAAAATCTGTTTAGTATTCGTAGATAGATGTGAAGATTCTGCTCCAGCGTGCAGAAATTTTTCCAAAAATACATTCAGTCATACATTACATTAGTTGTGCCCTATCTTGAAAAGTTTAAATGCCTATAAAATGTAACATAAAAAGTTATCTCATGAATTTGATTAAAAACCATTTTCTCTTGAAGGTGCTTTAAAAAACAATAAGGATGAAAGGACAGAGGACTTGAGTTTGCCAGGTAACCATAAATCTTTGGAACAAAACTGTCTCCCTAAGCTCTTTTTTTTAATACCAAAACTGTAAAAAAAAGAATATGAAGGAAAAATGATTTCAGAAAACTGCCCCTCACAGGGAGCCAAATTCTTTCCCAAATAGTCTACTTACAGTACTCATGCCTATCCATATACACAATGATTCTGAAAATCAATACTGCATCACCTGTTTATAAACACAGGACATAGAATTGCTGTTCAAATTATGAGAAAGGGGAAGCCCATGGTCTGCTCATATTTAACATTTTGTAACTTTAACTGTATGATGTTTCTTTTTTTTGCTTTTAACTGCCTTAGCTATCATACTACTAATACTATAGTGTACCTAATGTAATTAACTACTGAGCATCTATGTGATAGATACCATTTTATATGTACTACCTCATTTAATCCTCATAAATATGAGGTTGATCTTAATATTAGATGCCCTTTTTAGATGAGAAAATTGAAGCTTAAAAAGATTAAGAAATTAACCCATCTTCACATGGTTAGTATGCAAACCTGGGCTATTTAATTCTTAAGTCCCTCTATTTAACCTCTACTTCAACTCTTTGCAATATTTCACTTGATGTTATCGATTTTAAAAAGTGATTAAACTGGTTACTCTATTTGAAGTGTTATAAATGTACTGAAATTATAATGTGACAATAGAAAAGTAGCATATATTGTTAATATACTTGATCATGTTTCCAAGTTTTGCATATTCACAAATATACCTGGTTATTAACAATTATTATGGGTATCAAATAAAATAATTGTTAATGGCCTAAAATAGGTAACAAATGAATCTAAAATATTGCGATTTGGACCATGGAAAATTGATAGGAGCTTAGGCATTGCTGATTGGCCACCTGCACAGATGTTTCCCATTTGGTAAATTATAAAATCTCTCTAAATTTCTGTCTTCTTGACTGTAAAATGAGGACAGTAGTGGCCATGTTGTGTAGATTAGTTGAGATATTGTATGAGAAGTGCTTTAGCACACGTCCTGACACAGTAGTCCTTTAGTAAGTATTAGATATTATGACTTGTTGGCTTTTTATCAATTAAGAATTAGTTGTGTAGTATAGAAATTTATACCAATTAAGATTTAAAAAGCACACTACATAGTGAAAAGAGAAAAGTAAAATGTTGGACTGCTTGAGTCAGAGATACTGGGTAGATCCATGTAGAGATATCCAGCAGGCAGTAGCGACAGGAAGGAGGGGAGCTCTGGAGAGAGGTAAGAGCTCAGAATAACTTACACAGCGTTGAGATGTGGAAGGGATACAGAAACTGAGACAAAAAGTTAATGAAGAGGACCAAGACCAGAGAGAGGCTTGAGAAAGACTTGCTGAGTGGGTTATCTTCATTCACTGCCTCTTTAAAGATGGAAAACCGAAATCTTAAGTCTAAAGTATACCCAATAGCCAAGTAGATTGTTAGAATATTATCTCTGTTGAGGACTGACTCTGTGATCTTGGCCAGTTATGTCATTCTGAGTCTCAGTTTCCTTATCTCTAAAATGGAGTGAATACCGCCTACCATGCAGATTTTAGGGAACACCGGAACTAATGCGTAAAAGTACCAGCACAGTCACAGTGCTTGCTGCAGAGGAAGCATTAAAATGGATATAGACTGAGACAGGAGAAGTAGCAAATCAGAAAGACTTAAGGCAGAAGGTAGTATATAACAGGAATGCAGTTTTCATACCAGGATAACCTAAAAGAATGTTAAAAGAATGGCAACAAAAGAAAAAAGCAAAACATTTCATTTAGTGTAGATCTTACAGTATAGATCCAAAATAGGTAGTAAAAGAGACGGAAATGTCAAAGGCCTTGAAGAAAAATATTTCCTAAGCAGACTGAGAAAGGTTTACTTTATTTGTAACCAACTGAAGCATGCATATGTGCCTTCATCTTTTTATTTCTTTTTGATTTTTCAGTCCCTTTAGAAAAGTGCTTCTCTTTTGCTCTGATTTCTTAACACTTTATCCTCCACTCAGAACTAGAGGCCTATTTTTCTAACTGCCTGCCCTGCCTATGTCCTCACCTTCTTATATATGTTTCTCCCCCCGGTTAAGTTAAACCCAGTCTTATAAATACCTGCTGGCATAAACCCAGAAACACAATGAAACATTTGTATACTTTTATCCTGTATCGTGTGGTTTTTACAATTGAGAATGATTTATTTGTGATAGTACATTACATTAGAGGTATGGAGGTCTAATGTAAAGACTACTGAGAAAAAATAAGAGCAAAATATTTTATATTTAAGGAAACCAAACTTTAAAATATCCTTCACATATCCACAAATCTATTAAGGACAGGTAGATGGTGAAAAGCATTTGGGTGGGAATCCTAGTCACAGAGACAGAGAGTGTGGCTTTCACTGCCTCTATTTTTCAGAGACCAGGAAAGGATATTTGGGCATGACGTGCTTGTGACAGACCCTCAGGGTGGGAAGGGCCCTCAGTGGCTACGGAACCCAATCCCTGCTCCCAACATCACTGACCAGTTGTTCTTCAGCTGCCTCACTCATTCTTTATCATCACAGAAGAGGTTAGATAAGACTTTACCACCCCACAGACATGAAGGAACTCACCATCTCCCAGGACAGACCATTCCAACTTTGGGACGCTCTAACTGTGAGAAACTCCTTGATGGTGTTCAACTGAAATCTGACACCTTACAATTTCAAACAGCTGCTAATGTTTCTGTTCTCCAAGGCTACACAGAACAGTGCTAATCCCTCTTATGTGTAACAGCCCTCCAACTCTTGAAGATAGTTATCATGTCCCCTTCCCAAGCCTCCTCTTTTCCATGCCTGGCATCTCCTTCTTTCTTTAATCATTCTTCAAATGAAATGGAACGCCATTATTTTGTTATAAATATAGTTTTCTTTGAAAAATAATAAATCACATGTCCAAACAAAGTTACCAAGAGGATCATAATTAAGCTGATGTTCACAACTTCTTTCACAATATTACATTTTAATCATGTAAAAGAAATTTTAATTGAGTGTTTTCTTATCCACCACAAATGAAAAGAGTATATGCAGTGGCCTCAAGGGACAGACTCATATCTTATCCGACAATACACACTCGTGGAGCAGCTGACACCTTGCCAGATAAGCTGTTCATTCTGATTAATAATATAAGCATGTAATATGTTTGTTCCCACATAGTTATGGCAATCGCAAATTCAAATTGTTGTGATTCTTCAGCAGCCCAATTTGAAGACACACATCACACATCAGCACCTGCCTCACTCACAGCATCTGCTTTATTTGAGTCCTTTGGCCTGCCTCATTCATATGATTTGCTCCTAGGTTAACTCACCATTGCGAACCAGTGACATCTTGTCTATTGTTTTTAAGCCACTTCTTTCCAAACTTCAAGTCAAATCATTAGTACCTAAGCTGTGATACACAACTTAGAAACTGCCTCCTTCATACCGGCTAATACTTAATGGTGGCAAAGTTAGTATGATACTGTCCACATTCCTATTATTTTAAAATACTTATGGCAAAATTTTTATTACGTGTAAGAGTAACATTCATAGTATTTAGTGACCACCCCAGCAAAAACACGTAAGAATGGATCACAGTATATGCCAAAGCAGAGATCTGAAGGTCCCTGATTGTGTCAGATATTAATTCTTTAGTTGTTTGATCTGGGAAAGTCTGAGGGAGAGGTGCCAGGGGAGGGCTCTGGGAAAGCCAATCGGTAGGAATATATTTTAATATTTTATCAACCAATAAAAGCATAAGGAACATAGCACTTGGATACTAGTCCTGGTAATGGAATATACTTTGTTGCTCATACCCTTACACAAAGGTTTCTAGGATTTTGAAAAGGCCAAACAAAAGTCTCAACATTCTTACTAGAAATAAAAAAGACATAAAAGTTATTTTTTCATATATTTGAGTAGGAAGCATTGAAAAGCATTTGATCCTGACCTGCTATGAAATCAAAGACGTCTTTAGCTTAAAACCTTCGTGTGCTATATCAGCATATATACAATTACTACAGACTTTAATCAAGAGAGAAGCTGTCTGAAAAAATTAACCTTGAAATAACCACTGAAAATATGATGAGATGAACAATTCATGAATATGAGAATTATTCTCTATAGTGAGCTTGATTATGGAGAATGCAGTCTTGAGCCATGACAAAGCTCTAGCAGGTATATAAATAATATTATAAGTTTTTAGATACCTTTACAATACACTATGATAGAAAAGACTTTGGGGATGTTTTTTGAGATATTCCCAAACATGGATATTACTGTCCAAATTCCTGGCTTTTTCTAGGATCACGTTTCCATCAAGTGTTACATGTTTTATGACATTTTTTTCAGACAAGTTAGTCTCACTTAGGAATTCATTAAAATTTATTCTTTTGGATGATGACACTTTTTTACAAAGACCAAGATTTGGGTTTTTTGTGTGTTTTGTTTTATAGCCACTTCCTGATAATTACAGTGGATCTCTTCCTGTTGGCTTATCCAGCAGATGAATGACTAGTTCCAGAATATGCATCTAACCACATACCAGATTTGAATCAGAAAATTATCATAAAATGGGACTTCTGATTCACTCACAAATAGTCAAAATCCTTAAATATCCCAAGCCCAGTATATATGTCCTTGAAACAAAGATATTTTGGATGTTTTGACATATTTTATTTTCAGCAGACCTGGAACAATTGAAATGTTTTTGTTTTTTCCCCTTTTTCTCATTAATAAATCTACCTTCACAGTGCTCATCCTGCCAGTGAGAAATGTGGTACTTAACAGAAATTTATTTTTATACAGCCTATAAATGTTGAGTGAAAGCTGTTAAACTGTGGGAGACAAACTTCATCTGTACCTTTCAAAGAGTGGCTGAGTCAATTTGTAGGAGTGAAACAGCATGTATCAGATCTAAATTTGCTAAACAAAATTAGCTGCGTGCCATTCTGTTTGTCTTATCTCTTTCTCTGGCTCATGGTGTGCTAATTCTGGCCACAAGCAATATAGTAAGTACAGAAAAAATAATAAATGTCCTCTTCATCAACAGTTACATAAAATGTTTTGTCTATTTCAATTTATCTCAGAGTTTTTATATTTTCACATTTCATTCTGCACTTAAAAAAAAAAGCAAAGAAAAAGGCCACTAAAGAATTGTATCTGAATACCAATCACTTCAGTTTCCATTAATTCCAAGTACACTTTTAGAGGTTTCGATATATCACCAGGGACAATGGGGCTGCTAAATTTGAAGTTAAAACAACTGGGAAATATTAACTGTTTAGCTGATATTTTTACACAGTAAAAGTGTGACTTGAAATACTAATCCTTTTATTGTTACTTAAATGTGTTAATATATTAGTAGTTAAAATATTACCAAATATCTGAGCTGAGTACTGATTTTAATTTAGATGCATTGTTTCATTCACAGCTAATAATGTCTATTGTAGTTAAAATGGTCACATTTAACATAGTCAGAGGGTAAAAGTCAAAGATAGATTTTTTTTAACTGTGCTAAATAACAAATGATTAAAAATTCAATGAGCTGTATTTCAAGTGGTAGGGCCTTATTGATATAGCTTTTATATACCAAAAGTGACAAGATTCTTTTAAATCACAACATTATAAACCAACCATTATGAACTACAGAATTGCATAAGAGACAGCATTACATGATCCATTTAAAAAACATGGCATCAAGAAAATATATATATACCTGGATGAGGCATGTTCATATTCAGAGTGGAAATATTTTGAAAATTATCTCTACAGGGTACATTATTTCATCCAAAGATATACTGAAGTGCTTTATAGTGTGATTTTACTCTTTATGACAATTTTTTTCTCGAAACAATGCATTCTTCTACATTAATAATAGATGCTAGCTACGTGCAGTAGGAAAAAAAAATTAAAAATTATATAATGACACCCAAAATTCACACTAAATGAGAAATAATATGACTTCTTAAAACGTATAATTTTCAAACATAGGCAGAAGTACCATAAAGCTTTTTGTAAAAGGCTTCAGTTTCAGAGTCCCTCTCTTCCATTGGTGCCTCCCAAGGACCTGTACTTAATTTGTATTTTTATTTCTGTATTGTTTTTAAAGAGGTTCCCCAAACTGCATAAATGCAGGTCCCAACATCTTGCAAATGCCCCTGCTTTGAAGTTTTCTCAAGAAGACAAGGCTTATATGATGATTTCCTTAATACATACAACACACAACACACACACACACACACACACACACACACACACACACACATACACACACACGCACGCACAAAAAGACCTCTGGAGAATAGAAGGGATGAGGAGAAATGCAGAGTAATCCAAAGGAGGACTCCTCAAATGACAGATTTATTGGATAAGTTTCTTCAAATCGCTCCAGGGAAAGCATAAAGAGCTGTTGACCTGGAGGCAGAAGGATTTGGTGCGCTGAGCATCCTTTTCTCACACAGTGGGCCAGGTAGAGTAGAGGAGCCACGCCTTTCAGAGGGTCACTAGCTCCTGTGGCTGGAGAAGGCATGAAAGAGCAGACGGCAGAGGCAGCTGGCTCAGAACACAGCAGACACGTAACTGCACCGACGGATGCACCAGTCAGGCTTCACCCTTACATACTGCTGCTTTATATCTCTACTTCCTCATCTACAAAGTAGGAACAATAATCCCTGACTCGAAGTTTCTTCTCAGGGATTTTTAAAGGAAAAACAATCAGGAAAGTTCTAAGAAATTTTTCAGACAGAGGTACTAATGTCTCCCTACCCAATTTTCTCATTAATAGATTACTCTGCAGACTGTTAGGTAAGTTTTGAAGTTACATTAACTCCTCAGGACATTATAAATTAAGGTACACTTAGGGCACCACAGTGACCTAGAAAGGTTGACAGTTTCTTGGAATCTGATAACCTGAGAAGAAATGTCTGGAAGAGCATTTTCCCTGGTAGAAGCTGACCAGGGAAAATCTATAAATACTATAATCATTTCACCAATTTTCAGAATGCAGAGTGAATCATCTAAAAGAGCAGCTAAGAGAATCCCAGTCACCTCTCAGTACAGTTATGCTGCAAGTATTTCTTTTATAGGATCCTTTTCAAATGGGAGGCATATGTCTAGTTGTCTATTTTAAGATACTGAGAAATCTTAGTATTAACAAAGTTGTGTTATTACATATATCTAGGAATAGAAAATGCCACATTCTGTCTGGAACCCTTTTTTCATGAAATACTTACTAGCATTTCTCTGGAGGCAAATTCCTCCCAAGAGTTTGGAAAAATCACTTAATAACATTTTTTTATATTGTGTTTCATTGGTCTCATCTGTCCTTCTTTAAAAGAAAGGGGAAATCTAGCATCTTGAGCTTCTTATATGTCCTCCTCACGCCTAACACAGTCCTCAAACACACTGATGGGTCAGTACATGTTTACTGCTTAAACTGATTAAAATTTTAAAATAAGAGATAAGTAAGAAAAGCAAAGTAATGGCCACATAAAAATAGTAGGCTACAAGACAGTTACATGTTTAAGAATGGTATTTATATATATTTAACTCACCAAAAATAAAACTAACAAATATACTTGGTACCATATTATGAGCAGACTCTAAAAATGGGAATGAGGACAAATGATATACTCTTGGAAACACTCCATTGAAAGAAATACCCTAGGAAGCTCAAGAAAGCAACTAAGGAAATTCCCAGGGTAAACATGTCTAATATCTATTATTAGGAATTCTATAGTTATGCTTTTAGAACAGCTTACTTTGTGCACTTATATGGTTTAATTATAAATAATAACCATCGGTGAATGAGTTTAAAATTGTTTCAGTAAATGTATGTTATTCTTTCATTTAAAAAATATTTTTAAAGAGCTTACCATGTATGTGGCACCTCATTAGTCTCTGCAGGGTTTGATAAAAATGTTTGCTCTTAAAAAGTTAAAACTATAGAATGGTTTAAGATTAAATGCAGATAGGTGGTACAGATAAGGATTATAGATTAGGGTAGCAAATGAAGGAAGATCTAATGAAGAGGTATGATTTAATACGGAACTGGAAAGATTCAACAGTCTGGACAGGGAGGGCAACCAAGGGAGCCATGAATTCCAGGGAAAGGGGTCAGCAAAAGGAAAGACAGCAAGCAAGGCTCTGGAATACTGACTAGGTCAGCCTGGTTCTTAGACAGAATACATCTTAAGAAACTCTTAAGACTGGATCAAAAAGGAAACTGAAGACTATTTTAACAGGCTTTGAACTCTGCAATGGGAATCCATTGAAGGCTTCTGAATAGAAACTAGGATAATAAAAGTATTATATTAGAAATGGTCATCTGGCAGTGACAAGTAGGAAGTCTTGGAGGTAAAAGGACATCGAACAAGGGGATGAGTAAAGAGGATCTTACAGTAGCCTGCTCTGAGTTTTTAATGACTAGATGAGGTCAACAAAAGTCTTAGGGAATAGCTTTTAATAAGCCATGCAATCAAATTTCCTTTGGGGGGAAAAAAGAACTTGTTTAACTTCTCTAGTTCTAGACAGAATGATCAGACAACAGGAACTCTTAAAAATGAAAGTGTGTGTCTAAAAGAAATATTATTCTGCTTTATTTTTATTTGGTTTTCATAGGTTCCCATAGGAAAAAAAAATCTCATATTCTCATATCCTCTAAGCCTACAGGGAAGAATAGGAAATAATGACAAAAAAAGTTTTTAGTAAAAGGAGAGTTCGCTTAAAGCAAAATGCCATCCATGACTTCAATTAGGCATCCCCTGCTAGTGATGGGGACCCATCTTGAATAGAGGATTACATAACTTATCACTCAAGCTATAACCATACTAGACATAGTCATAGAACCTAGAGAATCTGTTGTCATTTTTTCAGTCCTAACGAGCCATGGGGATATCCTCAGCACATCATAGAAGACCGGCAGACACATTTTTTGAGAGCAGGTTTACAATCCCCATTTGTATCCTAAAAGCTTTAAACTTGGATGTCCACCTAGACCATGTTCATATGGGACTAGACATAAGTAAAGGTCAGAAGAGTAGTAAAGATATGGTAGGTAAAATTTATTATTTACAAGTCTGATCTTTTTGGAAAATAAAGGAGTGCTATTGCACCCTTCATTTTCTTCAATGTTCCAAATGAAATATAGAACATGCATAGAGCCTTGATTCCTATTACTTTAACTATCTGGATTGAGAAACTGAGTCTTATATATTCTTATTCGTGTTTAGTATGCTTCAGTAACCCCCACAATATTGGAAATAACGTGATTAACAGTAATGATCCAGAGCTAGCTCTCAAGGGAGAAGTTTAATGATAACTGCAGAGGATGTTTCCTCGTGTCTATGTTAACGTTTTACAGAGGGGGGCCCATTTTTATCGCAAACTCCTAACAGGAAGTGACTCTTCCTGCCAAAACAGGTTTAAACCTCCCTTCTGTCACTATCCCCCATGAGAATGCTGATCATGTCCAAGAAAGCTCTGGCGCTTTAGAGAAGTCAGGGACAACCAGAGAGAATTAAGGTTAAATCAACAACGTTCAAAGTCACAAGGACCAGAGGCAGCATCTTGCAGAAGCCAACTAGAAGGAGGCAAATGCACCACAAAAGTAAATTTATAAAGTCTTAGTACTTAAAGCTTAGCTTATGCACTTGTGCAAAGAATAACTGTGATCCTAGTAGGGCCTGAAGAAAGATGAGGACCCAACAAGATAAACATAAAGAACCTTGAGTCTAAGGATGGGCCTGGATGAATCTGAAGTATTCCCATGGATTTGCTAGTTAAGGATCCCAAGCAACTAACTGGTCATGAAGAGCCCATTGTTTACCCTTTATAATCCATTTTCTTAAAGCATGCATACTACTTAATACAGATGAAGAAATAACCATTCTCTGCTTATTGGTCATCTTCACAAAGTCACAGGTAAAAGAAACTCTTGAAGGCACTATTATAAACAGATACTAGCATCGGCAACCCTTACCTGACTTACAGGGTCAAAATTCTATGTCCAGAATAGGCACTACCAGGTGAATAGATCATCTTACAGAACTACACCTTAACAAAGTTTGCTATATTTCTTTAATCTTAAGGTTCTGTAAGTTACAAATGCAATCAATGATTATTCTTAAATATAAATTAAAGATGATGATCCTACAGTCTTCTGCTTGAAAAGAACTTCACAGTCTGATAATTAAGCCCATGGCTCCAATCCATTTGTTTTCATTCAATCTTCCAATACTCTTTAAAAATAACCCAACCTTAAACTTTATTTATTCTTTTATTTTAAGTGTCTGCAACTTTTCAAGTACTTCTGTGTATGTTAAAATGATAGGAGTGTTGGGAACTGCTAACTAATTTATATTACCTAACTTCTCTGGGCTCCCAGTTTCCTCAGCTAGAAAATAAAAGGTGTGGACTAGATGAGTGGCTTTTAAATAGTGCTAGATTTCTGCAAAGCCAGCGCAGGAGAGTAGACACCAGAGTGGGAGAAAAGTGGGAGAGTGCCAAAGGCAGAGGGCACAAAGCCGGCTTTTCGACAAAGCTTTAACAAAAGACTTCTCCTTTCACCCTTTTACCTGTTTTAGATACCAGGGTTACACACATAAATTCACTTGAAAAAGAAGAGCTTCCTTTAAAAAAATAATTGAAAACCAATGCATTTCTTTTTTCTAAAAAGTCTAAACATTCTTTTTCTGTCTAGCTGAATCATTAAAAACATTCAAGATGTTAACTCCTTCAGTATTACTTTCAGCTATACTGATAGAGATGAGGAAATTGAGACACAAAGCAAGAAGTCTAACCTAAGATCACAGAGACAATGATTGTATGACCAGAATCGAATTCTCCTAATTTCTATTCTGCTGCTTTATTCTGTAGCGTTCCACAACAGCAGGGCTGCTGCTGCACTACTGATAGCTCAGGCGCGCACCATTCCCATTAAATTCTATGTGGCTGCCGCCCCCTGGAGTTGTGCCAAGCAACAGGCCTGCAAAGCAATCACGTATTTAAAATGAAAATAACTATAAAACAATTAATACCTGTTCAAAAAAGCACTTTAGAATTAGGACCCCAAATACCATATATTTCACCTCTATGTTATAAAAGTGAGACAGTTCTCTTCCCTCTTGAAAAATTAGTACAAATAGAAAGCACCAGTTGAAGTGTCAAATATTACAACAAGAAAGTGGCTTTAAAGCTTTGATTAAAGCATTGGAAAATAGGTCAATTTATTTAATAAACATATCAGAATTATCAACAACTCGGAAAAAGCCAAATAAGACAAAATCTAAAGAGACCATAGAGCAATTCTGAAAAGTAGTATTTTGGGGAAATGGCCTTCAAATACAAATTCTTTAGACTTAATAATCTCTTTATTTCCTTTAGGCAGGTGCTCTTCTGACAGCAATGGTCTGTTAGAAAGCTTACATTATGTTTATTAACATATGTGTTCATGTTTTAAATATATCAGTTAACTCATTACTGGGATGTATCTCAATATCACAGAAGACTTGAAAGCCATTTTTCAGAAAACGGCTATAGAGTGGAGAAATAGAGAATGCATTACATGCATTTCCCCCTCAGGCATGCAAGCCAAGTCACAAAGACATGGAGTGAGTTGCTCAAGGTATTAAAAAGAAACTGGAGGAACGATGTCCCTACAATATAGAAATCCTGATTTGAACCACCTGGCTATGTCTTGTGTCACACTTAGCCACACAATAGGTAGGAAAAATCTCCTTCAAATTACGTAGGAAAGCTACAGTTTCAGGAAACACTGATCTAAGATATTTTTTATTTAAAAAAATAAGATAAAATTGAGGGATTATTTGTCATTATAAACTGTAAATTTCAGTCAGTAGGAATACTAGAAGGCATGAAAAGTAAGGTTTTACTTTAACTGTCTAATATTTATATTAATTCAGGAAATGAGTACTAGATAAAGATGCAGTTTGGTTCCATATGGTCAAATGTAACATAGTAGAACATTTCTAAAATGATATAACCTGGAGAAAAGTTTATAATTTGATTAAATTCTGCCCTGCAACCATACTCAGTAGATCACTGTCAAAGATAACAGTGGAATATGCTTGACAATTAACTTTTGTAGAACAGCTATAGTCTTAAACATTCACAAGCTAATTTCAACATAAATATTAACATCTCGCCCTATAAAGCAGTATCTCTTAAAGGGGTGAAATCAAATAGCAAGTGCCAAAAAGTCTGCAGGTAAGAGAACATCTTTTTTGATCATTTGCTTCATTTATGTTATAGGCACTCACAATTTACACATGGATATCCAACAGCAGCAGGACACTGTAAAATAAAGCAAAAACTTGTTGCTATTTTTAATATATGCTAAATTTTTTAAATAACTGGATTGAAATAATACTAAAAACAATACCACTTTAAAACACTGCCATGTTTAAGATACACTAATTCAATTTATTTTCTAAAATGTGCACCTTACATAGTCATTAATCTCAAGGTGGCTCTAATCACAAGGCTTCAGAGCATATTTAGATAGAGCACATTTCCTTGCACGCCTAGCATTTTTTAAATGGCAGCAGTCTACCTTCCTTCTTTGGTCAAGAGGGGAAAAGAGGAAGAGAGAAAGGGAAAAGGGGACTTCTCTGTAGAAAGATTTGGCCTTGGAGTCAGGGTTTTTGAGATGTGCTAGTGATCTTGGATCGATGCCTTTTTATTTTCTTTCAGGAATAAATCTGAGCAATGGAATGGCTTGCGATTGTCCAGCCAACCAGCCATATCAGATTTATCAGAAAGAAAGAATGAAAACTGACTCAGAGGACTCCTGCAGTGCCTGAGTGGCAGGTTGCTGGGAAAGACACACACAAAAAGAATATCCTTAGTGATGATGTGGAAAACATATATTCATATGTGTAAACTCAATAAACAATAAGACATAAAAAAGAATCTATAGTAATGGAAAAGGTAAATGCATAAGACAGATGATAAATAGAACTTCTATTTAAGAACCAAAGGGATGAAAGCTCATGAATACTAAATATTTGAATCCACTTTAAGGAGAAAATATGATTTTTCCTCAAATGAATACAAACTCAAAAAATCAGCCAATGCAAACTTAGTGTTTTCAGATTAGAGCAAAAAATACGTAAATATTCCATGAAGGGCATGCCCTGGTAAATATTCTAATGTAATTTCTTAATTAAGACACATATTCAGTGACTAAATGAAAATTATACATATAAAGGAGTAAGTACCTTGATTTTCAAAAAATTTGACTTTCTATGCATGTATGATTAAAAAAAAATAAAAGGAGTTTGGTTTGAGAGAAAAAATCAGAAATCAAGAAATCATGACACAACCAGAGTCATTCAATTTAATCATATCAGTCCACATTATAGTATATTCAAGTGATCTGCAGTCACAATACTAGGTATAAATTTATTTGGAAGCATTCTGAAGAAAAAAAATTATACCTTAGTCTAAAAAGCCGCCTTTTACATATATAAGAATTTCAAAATTGAAAGAAAAAAAAAAAAAACTATACCCATGGGTGTGCTTACAGTAAATACATGTAGGGAGAGAACTGATTTTTTTTTTTAATTATATTGAACATCTTTTCATCATTTAACTAAGTTTTATTAACCTTTTTCTTCTCAAATGTAAAAAAAAAACTAATTTTGGAGATATATCTTAAAGACATAGGAAAAACGTGTGTTCTTTTATAGAATGAAAAGCAGGACCTAGTTACTTGCAAATAAAAAAATGGGAACTGAACTTGTTCATCACATATCTACTAAGGTATGTATGGGCATCACTTCAGTATACTACATTTACATACATATATTGTATTTCAACACAAAGGTGATACTGATTATTTTTCCATCATACCAGGAAGACAGAAATTTTGGAATTCTTTTTGGTGGTAAAGGCTTTATAACAGCCACATAAAGGGCCTTTGACTATAATATTTCTAGATAAAATAAATCACTGGAAATGAGACAAAGCCCTTCAGAATTACTATTTAAAAAAAAAAAAAAAACTGTCTTCTCTAAAGCTGATATTTTTTCCCCAAGCAAAAGAGGAAAAATAAAAACAGGTCCTCTTCAGTTACAATTATTTTAATAAATATCTTAGATCTATACAGCAGAATCCTGCCCCTCCTATATTTTTATTCTGTTCACAGAGAGCAGTAAATAAGGTGCATTCCTTCTGCTTCTAGATTAGCATTTCAAAAATATGCCACTTTCCCCTGAACTCCAAGCGTGTCTAATAATGCGAGAAGCAGATTGTCTTCCCTCGTTTCCTTAATTTGTTTCATCTAAAAGCAATTCACTCAACATCTTGTCGCCCTCTGGCAGCTTAGTTTACTTATCCGCACTTAATTTCTCGTTCGGACCAAAACAAACTCCTCCAAACTGCTACTGACTGCTAACCGCGAGAGGGGAGACACGCAATATGTATTTACTTGGGAACATACAGCCATAGGTACGTAGCCACGAACACACGCAGAGCCTCACTCATACCCCAGAACGTAAGTTGGTTTTCTAAAAGCACTACATTAAAACCAGCTGAACTTTCCCTGCCAGGTGCGGCAGGGCGGGGGTGCGGAAGAGGAAAAAAAGAAGTCCCGGGGGCATTTGCAGTTTCCAGAGGATCACCTTAGCGTACGTGTTGCAATTACAGCAGGGATGCACCCGAGAGCTTTTCTTTGTGCGGCCCTTTCATCTAGATCACTTTGTGTTTCGAACAAGGGAGGCTCGCCTTTGTGCCCCCAGAATTCCAAGTACAGAGTCAGACACGGAACAACAATGGCACGCTAATCCTCGCGCGCTAAATGGGCTCACTTGTGGGCCTGACAATTCACGCGGGGAAGCGAGAAGAGACCAGCGAGGGCGCGAGCCGGTGTCGCCTGAGACGGGGAAGAGGACAGCTGCAGAACTAATTTGGATTACATTCCTTGCAGAAATTCTGAAAAGGGCTTTTCGGCAGAGCTCAACTCCGAGCCGCACAGTTAATACCAGATTGCTGCGGACTCGGAGCCGGGTCCCCCAGCGGCTGAGGCTGCACCAGACGGCCCCCAGTAGGTCTCCTTGCAGAAATTCCTCTCGGCTAAGCTTGCGTGTCAGTCGCAACTGCTTTTGAATGGGTCAATGTGCATAATCAACCCATTGAGGGGAAATATGAAGGGACTCGGAGTGGGGAGGGAGATAAAAAAGGGATGTATCTAAGAGGCCGCTTGGAATCTGAAATCCGTGTTGGTGTAATTCCGGAGGTGGCTGGAGCTCGGGAACTGGTATGCATGAAGAATTTCGGAGTAATTGGGAGGGTGCAAACGTCCAGTACAAACGGCGCACATTGTGCCATTCGAAGGTCATTTTGAGAGGCTCGAGGATTGTAACTTGTTATTTACTAGGCGAGGAGGGGGAGGCAGCGGGGGCGGAGCGGGAAAACTACAGCGCGCTGTTTTCTTGGTGAGGTCAGAAGGACACCCTCCGGGGGCCTGAAGCTCTCCCTCTCGCCACTCCCGTGGGTTTTATCTTCTCTAGCTGCCTCCCACGCTCCCGCGACCAGCCCCGGATGGTTCCGGAAATCTCCCCGGCTCTCCAAAAGGCCCCCCTTGGCCGCGTCAGTCACCCGTTTCCCTCAGCCCTTTCCTGTCCCACTTTCATCCCCAGGAAACTCAAGTGTCAGAAACTTTGAGCTCCCTCGCCCTGCAGGTGCTGTCACTGGCCCTGCGAACCGCGGCGCGCCAACCCCGCCTTGCTGCCTATCCCGGGTCAGTGAGCCTCTTGCCGGGCGGGGGCAACGGGTTGCGAGCTCTCCGGCCGACAGTTGCCGCGCACCCAGCGCAGCCGCGCCCGCCTCGGGTTCAATCCGCGTGACGGGTCGGCTCGGCAGCCGCGCCCGGCAGTAAACAGAAGTTGGAGGGACTCCGGCCAATAGCAAGTTGAACTACAGGAAGAACTCTTCCTGGAGCCAAACACAGAAACCGACGGGAAGGCCGGGCTCCCGGCTTAAGTATGTCAAGCCGTTCTTTTCTTTTTTTTTTAAGCGGTCAGGAAGGCAGGCAAGGAAGCACCTTTCTAGTCAATGGGGTCGAGGGCTGGCCACGCTGGCCGAAGAGGCCTAGCGTTGTGGGCCCCCGGGCCGAGGCACGTCCTCCCGCCGCGCTCCGGCTCCCAGGCTGGGCTCAAGGCGGGTCTGACCCCGCAGGCTCGGGCGGCCGGGGGCGCAGCGGCCGCGGGCAGCACACGCAGGTGCAAAGCCCGCTCTCGGAGCCGCTCTCTCCACAGCCCTCCCGCTCACCGGAGCCAGCTGCCACGCCTCGGGACCCCCGTCCTTCCCCGGCCCCAGGCGGGGAGCGCTTCTCCGAGGCTTCTTCCCTCGGGGGGCCCGGACCCGGAGAGGAGCGTCTCCTGTGACTCCGGCTTTGGGTCTCCCACGTCCGGCACAACGGGCGCCACCAGAAGGGATCCCGCTTAGGGAGGCTCACAGAAAACGCGCGAGAAAGAAGCGGGTGAGAGAGAGCGAAAGAGAAAAGGGGCGCAGAGTGATTTTTCACGATAACTGAACACAGGCACACACAGAGGGTAAGTTTGGGGACAGAAAGAGAGTCGCACGAAACCCAAGGAAGAGGCGCGGATGGAGTGATCCCGCCACGCCCGGGAGCGAGCGTGTCTCCGGCTGGGCTCTGCCGGCGGCCGCAGGGTCAACCGCGGAAGCGCGAGAAGGAACGCAACCCACCTGACTGAGAAGCGCTGGGCTGGACGGTCCCCGTCGCCACGAGAAGGCTCACCCAGACCCACAGTCCTGTCGCCAGCTTCATTTTTTGGAAGTCTCAGATCCCGTTCTGATAATTACATGTCCAAATGGCATATCCCCTTTCGGGCACACGGAGGAGATCCCTCAGCCGGGCGCGCGTGAGGGCGCGAGGGGCACTGGCGCGCGCGGGGCACCGGCTCCGAGCGCGGGCGACCCAGTCCTCGCCCGCGGGGCCGGGGCCCGGAGAAGCCGGGGGAGAGGGTGCGCGTGGGTGGGAGTGGGCTCGAGTGTGTGCGCGTGGTGCTCCTGGTCGGGCCGGACAGCTATTTCCCCGTGTGAGCCTCCGCTTTCTCGCTCCCTCCTCACTTTCTCGCTCTCTCTCCCTGGTTGGTCAACAATAAAAAGGGTTCGGAAAAGGGTTTCCAAAAAAAGTTGGTTGCAAACAGGCGGTAGCTTTCCGGCCTCTCCCCCCAGCCGGACTCTATTCGGCTCCCTTTTCAGTTTTCTCGCACCTCCAGTCCAAATTGGGAGGAAAGGGAGGGGTGGCGGGGAGAAGCTTCTTGCTTCACGCGATCCCGTCCTTTTTTCCTGTCAGCTTTCCTCACACTTGTCCGGCGGCTGCGGTAATTAAAGCTCCGAGCGTCATTTCCAACGCTCCGCCGTCTCCAGCTGCAGCCCCACAGAGAAATTAATAAGACTCGGTCCGGGAGGGGGGGAGAAAAAGAAAAAAAAGGTGGAGGGGGGTGAGTAAAACAACCCTCCACGCAACCAGGCTGGCTCCGCTCAGCCGCGCAAACCCCGCCCCCAATCTGACCCAACTAGCCACGCCTTCTCCCCCAAAGGGAAATCTTATTGGTTCAGCCACTCCCCAAAATCTTGGGCCTCGGGAGTTGGGAAAACACCTGTCCGGGAGCGGGAGCCTGATGGTGGGGCGGGGGAAGCTGGATTTAATAGGCTCACCCGAGGCCACGGACTGAACCAGAGGCCCCCGGACAGCTGGCCCGCAGAGTGCGCAGACGTGCTTACAGAAAAGATTTTTTTCTTTCTTAGACAAGAAAGTCACCACGGTGCTCATCCACAGACAGGACTTGCCCTAGAAATAGAAGAAAACACTGCTTCAGTCATAAAACCTACCCCCACTTCCTACTTCCTCATGCTTCACACTCAGAAAGTAGTGTGAAGGGAATCTAAGCACCCGTCTTTCCCCAGCTATCCAGTCTCTCCCACCCTCCCAAACTGACCAAACTGAAATTCTACGTTTGTAGAGCTGCATCCTTAGATTTTTAAACTTTACGGGTCATTTCTTTTTTTCCTTGGACTCTAGAACAACGTGGTTTGGGGTTCATTCCCATTAAGCAGCTTCTTGTCCAAAGCTACCAATTTGGTTCTAAAGGCTAGAAATGGTCCCAGGCCTGAGCTGTTCAGTCTGAAATAACTTAAGAAGGCAATGTCAGGATATAACCAACCTCAAATGATTAGGTTTTTTCTACAGCGGACCCGGCTTTAGTCCCCTTCCATGTTCTCACTCTGCCTGTTCACACTCCCCAACCCCCAGAGGTCATTGCTAGCTACAGGAGTTTCTGGACTAAAATATCTGGGATTGGGTCATATTGTACATATCCCTTGCTTTTTACAGCTCTAAAACTGTACCCTGGACAGGAGGCCAGAACCTCCTGAGGGTAGGAGGTTATTGGTTTGCTATTTGCACAGGCGTTCTATGTATGAATTCTTTTCCTTTTTCAGTTTCTCTAGAAACAGCAAATACATAAATAAAAAGTATCAGGGGAGCTTAAAAATTAAGCCACCCTGCCTCCTCACTCATTATTTGAGACCTTCCTATTCCTCCCCCACATCTTTTATCTATAGCCTTGTCCCTTAAGAATTTCCATGGAGCTAGAACACAGAGAAACAGCAGCTTCATCCCAGAGGCCTGAAGCCTTCCCTTTCTTAGGCAAGTAACAGGCACAGAGAGGAGGCCAAACAAGCTGAGCATGCTGCTTTACCCAGAGCAGCATAGGACCAGGAAAAACTAAGCCTAGAGCAGGTGACAGTGACAACCAGAATGGTACTGATTGCAGCAGAAGTGTGCACACTGTTCTTTGGGATTATCTATGCTGTCTTTTATCACCCTCCCCCCTGTTTTTTCTTTCATTCAATCTCTTTTCTCTCCCCTTTCCTTAAATCCCCTTCTGTTTTTTATGGTGACCCTCAAGCACCTCTCTTCCATGAAATCTACTTTGTAAAATTTCCATCTGTTCCCAGAAAAGCAACTTAAGTGATTTTTTTTTAAGTATTGCTTTCGGAAAAGTTTAAATTTATGTATTAGAATAGTCTTGTTTCTGATAACAATTATTTTGCAAGAAGTGAAGAAATAGATTGTGTATTTTAGCTTAAATCGAGGGAAAAATTAAATACTATGGATATGTTAAGGTTTTTTTCTACTTGTGTCCACTGTGCTGGTTTTTACTCCACCATCAATTTTATAGCTCTTTTGTGGCAGGAACTCTCCTGTACACCTTGGTTTCAATCACACATCTAAAATAATTCTTGGCAAAAGAGAGATTTCAATTAATATTCATTGGTTAAAAAATTGGTCTATATTTTTTTAGGTGCTAGACAGCCTGTACAAGGTATCCACCAATTACATTACCTGAAACACCCATGATTTGCTTCTAATTCTCAGTTTGGTCTGCCAAGATCCCATTTTCCTGGTTCTAACTGATTGAAACAATGATTGATACCTGGCCAAAGTTGGATATCTGACCACCAGCCTATAAAATGAATTGGCATGAAAGCCCTACTCAACAAAAGCATCCTACTCGATGGTGACTGGTGTACTCAGAGTCTAGCTCAAATAATTTGAATATGAGACCCCAGAGATTTAGACAGGAAGGTGGTACCCTGTGTGGGCACACTGGAAGAGTGAGAAAGTAGAAGCCATGAGCTAGAGTCAAGAATTAATTCGTTCTATGTCTGCTTTCATTTGCTTCCATCTCAACTGAGTCATTCTAAATTGGACCACTCAGAATACAAAGTAAGACCAGTCAAAATGCCTTGGTCACTACTGATCAGATAAGAGATAGTCACTCCCATGGAATCTCTTCCCTGAGATTTTTCTGCAAGGGAAAGAAAGAATTTGTATTCAGTCATTCCCTGCTGGTTTTTGAGATACAAAAGTCCAGAGCTGGCCTATCTATATTTCTTTCTATGTAGGGATGACCAGTCTGCAGTGAGAAAGAATGAAATTGCCATTTGAAAGGGGCAAAAGGTCAGGTAGGTGTGGAGAATATTCAAGCTCTTCCTGTGGTTTTGTTGTTCAAATCCCCCTTTTCCTTAAGCTAGTTCAGTTTTGTTACCTGAAGCCCCAACAGCATGAAATGGTTAAAGAACTTCTCTAACTTGTGTGAGATCATATAGGCCATCATGCCCCTTGAAGAAGGTATCTTGATAAGGCCCATACTGTTCAGTTTCCCTTCCCAGTTTCTCATGATTTCCCTTGGCTTAAGTCATAAACCCAAAAGAGAAATTCCTTTGGCCTTTGCTGCTCCCCCATATCCTCTTCTTCACTTCATTTCTTCCATTAGTGATAGAGTTCAAGGAGACTCTTGACATCATGAGTGGCAGAATACTACTGGTAGGAGAAAGGAACACATTGATCTCAGAGTTCGGTGTTGAAGTAGATACCAAGCTTTGTCCCAGAGTTTTGTGGTTCACTCCAATCTTCAGCTTGTTTCTAAGACTTACCTAATGGTAAGATTAGAGTTTGCTCCTTTAGACATTTTGCTATTGGCCATAAATATAAATTTGGGACAAATATCAAATAAGAAAAGAAAACAAGACCCTATCATAATTCATTTTCTTCTTCTGAACATTTAAAAATAAATATAGGATTCTAATTTCCCTCCCTGGCCATAGTCATCTTCCTCAACATCATTCTAAGTTACCTGGTGATCACAAACAACTCACTTCATAGACTTGAGCCCTTTGCCTCATCTAAAGGAAGGGATTGTTATGTCCCAAATCTAAGACTTCATGAGTATATGATTTACTGACACCTACTAAGTGCAAGTCATAATTTCCACAGACTTCATTTGTTTCTTATATCCTTTCCCTTTTTCCCCACTTACCCACACATACTTCATCATCTGGGGCACGAACACAGCCACATCTTAAAAGGCCTTAGGAAAATATCCAAATAACCTTACTACTATATTACTGTGAACTGCTCAAAACTCTGGATCTTTACTATTCCAACAGCCAAGAAATTTTGGCAGATACCAATCAGTTTCAGTATTATGATGATCAAGCAGATGACAGATGCAGTGTTGGTGTCTTTTGTTTGGTTGGTTTTTATTTATCAACTAGCACTTGAAATAACATCTTTCCTCTTAACCCTCAGAGTTCTGAAATTCTCTCATATTTTGGTGATGTTCAATGTCACAAAGCTAAAAAAATCTTTAAAAGTTCAAACATTTTTAAAATGCATAAATATACACTAACTAAAGAAATGTTTTTGTTATTTTAGTTAACTTAATATTCAAAGAGGACCTCCCCAAGAATATTTTGGTTTTGGTTAGTAAGTGTTTTCTTTTATGTGCATGATTAAGCCTTAATTTTTCAAGTGCTAAGGAGGAGTGACTGAATGTAAATAAATCAAATCTGTGTTGCCCTTATGTCCATTCATCAGTGTCTGTCCAAGTCCTTACAGACATTTTTGGTTTGTGGTTAAAACTGCAAAACAATTTCAGCCCTGTGGACAGAGTAGTCTTTTGCAAAGAAGTTACGCAAAACTGATTTTCCTAGTAAAGCCTTTTCCTGTTCTGTATCTGCTTTACATATTTTCTTCAACTAAGTTCTCTGTCCTGCATAGCTTTTTCTATTGCTTTGTAAGCTTAAAAACAAAGTAAACCTTCAATAACAGTTGCCAGTTGAAATCTAAGAAGAAAAGGGACAGTTCTATTTTTGCATGTTCATATATTTATAAATAAGTTAACTTAGTGAGGTTAGTTATCAAGGCTATGATTCTACCTGGGCTGAAATCTGAACCAAGATAAAATTTGTTAGTTACTTTTTCAGGTAGCCTCTTATGGTATTTCCTTCCTTCTGTATTCTTAACTCGGCAAAGAGCTGAATCATGTTATGGTTAAAACACAGATTTCTCAAAAGAATCTGAAGTTACATTTGCCATACACACAAAAGTGGATGTTATTCTAAGGTCACAAAGAGTTCTTAGAATTTTTCTTGAGCACCTGCCAAATAGTCAACTAAAGTCATAATGTAGAAACCGTGTATTTTCTTCTCGGGTTTGTGTAGGGATGGATGAATCTTCAAAGCTTTAGACAAAAGGTCCTAATAGTTTAGAAAGGGTCCTAAACTTGTTGAGTCTTTTTCTCTCAACACATTAAGAGCCTGGTATCTCCTTGCCCAATCAATTACCTCTCAGAATAACAAGTTTCCCTTTCCGTTTTTGGATTCTCCAATTCTCTTGTTACCTATCCTTCCCTAGCCTCTCCTTTCCTCTGAAAATCTGTTAGGAGGCCCAAGACATCTGGTAGGTTCTCTTCTTGGTCCTAGCTCTGAATGTATCACAATTTTCTATGTTCCCAGGTTATATAACACAAAGGATATTCCATGTTCCAAAACATTTAATATACTACAATTCACCAGTAGAGAATGCCCATCAGAGAAGCTATCAGAATTATTGAATCTCACAAAGCAGTAGCAAAAAAATTACAGTAAAGAAATGGCAGAGAAGTCCCTGGTGATCCAGTGGTTAGGACTCAGCACTTTCACTGCGGCAGCCTGGGTTGAATCCCTGGTCGAGGAACTAAGATCCTCCAAGCCGTGCGGCGTGGCCCAAAAAAAAAAGTTAAACTTTTCATCATCACGTTTGATGGCAAAGAAGAAAGCACTAATAAGAGGATGTGTTGGTATTTATGTATTTTCTACAGAAGGATAGTTATTAATTTATATTGATCAATCTACAAATGTTTTCCCTTTTGACTTGCCATTAAGGTCCATAAAGACTCTAAAAAAAAACAAACACCGGTTGGTATATCTTTGCTTCTGAGGTCTTAGATTTTCATTTAAGAAATCCAATCATGAACATAGTTTGATTCCCATCAAACTATTCCCTTTAAACTGCTGATACAGCAAACATATTAGTAATGTGCTACTACATCAATTAAAAAAAACACAAAAAAAAAAAAAAAAAAAAAAAAAGAAAGACACAAATATTCCAAGAGCTGATAATGTTAAATTCAGTGCAAAATAGCAGTATTCAATTAAGTTCTGTTTAGATGGGGAAAGGTCTAGCTGGACAATATTTCAAATCTGAAGTAAGAACATCTACGTTTACAAAAATAATCTTAGTAAGGAAAAAATCTAAAGCGATATAAAGTTAGAGAAATATTTTTTGTTCGATGAAACTTTTACCTAACTATAATTGGGAACATTTAATTAAATGATTTTTAAACAACACAGACCTTCTCAAATATACAGTCAATTTAAAGTCATGGTATTAACAGTATGTAATGCCATATTACATTACATACTGATCATTTCTAATTTTCCATCGTGAGCCTAATTTACTTTTTTTTTTTTGGCCGTGCCACTTGGCATGTGGGATCTTACTTCCCTGACAAGGGATTGAACCCACACCCACTGCAATGGCAGCACACAGTCTTAACCACTGGACTGCCAGGGAAGTCCCAAGCCTAATTTATTGTACTTTTAAAGTAAAACCAATTTAAAAACAATATATATTACTCTGTGTAAATAGTTGAATGAAGAAATATTCCACTATATATTTCTTTTAATATTTGCTTATACTGTATAATGTTTTGCTATTGACAAACTTGTGTATTTTATGTACATTTTCAATAAAATTATATTAACAAGTATTATGATATAAGGTAATAATATTAATTTTAGCTACTACATGCATACTGTCTCCACATTCTTTCTGTGTAGCCATTTAGGGTAAACATTGATAGAGAAAAATGTTCTTTGTCTAATCAAATACTGGAAGAAAATAAAACAATTGTGATAATTTATTGTTGTCTATTAGATAGAGTGAGAGGGTAGGAAAGGCCTGCTTCATACAACTTAATTTGACTTTGTTAAATGAATACTTTGAGACAAATGGAATTACTATTTGTCTTAATGCATGTACTTATCACTCCATTTAGGAACTCCCCAACACACTGGAGATGTAATGCATTATACCGAAAATATAATGATGATTGTAGATGTTGTCTGGCGCTCTAACATTTCTTTTCAGAATACTGCTCTGAATACTGTCATCATGTCCTTTGAATCATAACCCTCACAGAATATTACTTAAACAGCATGAATCAGTGATAGTATTTACTACTAAATCCAAAACTAATTTTCATTTTGTCTTAACATGATTATATTTAAGTATAACCTTACCTTCTAGTATTTGCTGTGAAATGAATATATGTTAGTCACTTACATATATTTACATATATGTATATGCATATATCCATTATTTCACCCAGATTTTTCTATAAAATGAAAAACCGTACTTTCTACTATATTCTACTATCTGAGATAACATATATTCTATTGCCTTTTCCCAGTTTAGTATGACACTAACATTTAAAACTTCCAAACGATGTAAAACAACTATACTCCAATAAAAATTAATTTTAAAAAAAGAAAAAAAATCCAAACTAAACATTTCTAGAGGTATGACCTCCTCCCTTTACACTTTCCCACATTTTCTCCCCTCAAGAAATTATGTTTTTGAAAGAATATAATTATACTTTTATTTTTAAATGAGGAAGGAAGAAACTAAAAATGAGGTTTTACTGTACTGAGCACTGCATTTCACCCTAGGTGAGGACAGCAAATATCAATGATAGCAGAGTGTTAATTACAAAAGCAATCAGCAAGCAGACTTAAAGGTATTATATTTTAAAATAATAAGAAAAAATACATGTCTTAGGTAACTGAAATATTTGATGCATACATGCAATTATATTATATATTCAAACTTATGACTTGAAAAGGGTCATCCTGATAAAACTCCCCTGCCTGTTTTCTAACTATGTTTGAAGTGAATGGAAATTCACCACTAATATAAAATTGATACTTTTATTTTTTTTAACCACATAAACAAAATCAACATAGCTGGAAGATAAAAATAATTATTTTAAATATTTAAATAGGAATGATGGCTCTATCAGCCTTTCAGTAAACAATGACTAATTGTGCTGGCTAAAACTATACCTTCAAGATTGGAAGGCACAGATTTTAAAAAGATACTGAGGTTGGTTCCCACTCCTGTGGCCTTCACTGTACATTAATCAGAAGTGTTTGCTATGCAAATCTTGTCATACAAAGCAATTATGGTTGTTCCTAAACTGACCTCATGTTTATTTATTGCTTCAGCTTTTTACTCCCAAACCTTGTCTGATCTTTTCAAATGCACACAATTTTTATGTTGCTTTTTAAAGGTACACAATACAGTGATTTTTAATTTATTTGTTCTTAGTATAAATGGAAAAGCTGTGTAACTCCCTCAATCTGCAATGCAGTGCTTGGTGAGTCTGAATAATATTCCGGTGTCTGTTCATGCAAACTATTTCCACCCCAGGGTCTTTGTGAGGATGAAGAGGCCCTTCAAATCGCTTAAGGCCATGACACCTTGTTTAGTCTTACTCTGCAACATTAGCTGATAACTAATGGAGGCTGTCAGCTATAGTACACTAAGCAGAAAAAAGAAAAAAGAAAAAGTATTTTTATAGCAGAGCAGTTGAAAGCAAAAAATTCATTGGTAACCATTTATTTACATATTTTCTCAACTTTACTTGCCCCCAGCAAGTGAACTCTTGGAGAGAGATTACATTCATCAGGAAAAAATAGCTTAAAAGCATAAATCCACCATCAATAATACCAGTAATGATCTTTAACTGGCTAATATTATATTGCCACAGGAATTCACATTTTGTGACTTCTAGCTGAGCAACAGTGGCATCCAGTGGCTAGATAATTGTTTCCATGATTAAAGTGTCATGGGAAGTTTGGGTGAACAGTACTAAACGCTTCAGATGTATTTAGCCTAAGCAAAGGAATTTACTAGGAAAAGCAAATCAAATGCCTTTGTTTCCAGAGCAACCCTGGATCAAGTCTAAGTCATGAGATTTGACTCTGATGACTACTTAATAACGGTAATCTCTCCAACACCCCTTAATAACATCAATTTAGGATACCTATTAACTGTCTACTGTGTATACTCATATTGACTCCGTTACCTATAACCTTGATACACTAGAAAACTTCCCTACAATGAATTAGACACCAAGTCTATGAAAAATATTCCACAAACTCAAAAGCTGTAAAACAAGAGCTAATGATATGTGCTCAATGCTCATTTTGTACAAAACTGGTCTGACGACCCATGTATTAAATACGACCCCTAATAGTTGTACATAATCCATGAGTGACATCTGGAATCACGTTGGTATTATGGTGGTATAATAAAGAGTCCTGGACCTAAAAGGTTTTTGCCCCAGGATTTTATTTACTGGCAAGCCCAATAAATCCTCTGAACCCCATGATATCTACCTCCCAGGGATTTATGAGGCTTAAATGTGATAAATAAAAAGCTTCCTGTACAATCTTTGGTCCAGAGTAGGTACTCAATAATGAAGAAGCAAAGAAGTTCTGTACCCGGACCGCCTACATTCAAAGGCTAATAGCTCTGGCACTTACAAACTATGTGATCCAGGGTAATTTATTTTCACAACTTGGGCTTCAGTTTCCCCATATATAATTAGGGGATAATACTATCTGCCTCCTAAAATTATAATGAGTTTTAAATGAAATAGTATGCTGAAATTTGTAGAATAGTTCCTGGCATATAGAAAACACTCAGTAAATATTTTCCGTTCAAAGTTGCAGTCTTTGTATACAAAAGAGAGCTTACTAAGAGCAACAGTAAGAAATGTTCTATAATTTTTTCCCCTGGTTCTGATTATACTTAGCCCTGAACTGTTCCCTGTCTATGTCATCTATATGATTAATGACATGTATTTCTCAAGTGGGCAAACCATGATGAGAAATACAGTGTGTGGAGATGGAACTTGATCAAAGCAAATCAGCAGCATCAAAGCAAGAACCTTAAGAAGTAAGGAGGACTCTGTCTGTTTCAGGGAAAAGAAGGTGAGATGGAAGGAACCGGAATAGACCGGGAAGGGAGGTGAAAATGTCCAAAATGCATCTGGGTGCGAGAGAGAGACAGAGAGACAGAGAGAGAGGGAGAGAGAGAGAGAGAGACTCTGAAGTTGAAGAGGTAATTGAACCGATACTTATTTTATCAGAATGCTTTCACATGCGACTTTTTTAAGTAAGACAAACCCGAGTACTACTTGCGTTTTCCACTTTCGTTTTACCCCGTTTGATATAGAATCACAGCATTTTAGAACTGACAGGAACTTAGAATTGCAAGAGTTTCATGAAGTACAGTTAACAACGATATCATTAACACCACTCCTGTTCCGCTTACTGCTACCTGCAGATACACATTTTTGGGGGTATGTTAAATGGTCTCATGTTGATGATGTTCACAATTAGGTACCCTGAGAAGGTTCTTGGGAGTTTCAGCTGCTTACTTCCTCCCTGATGAGGCTTTAAGTGGCCTCTGCTATTCTCTCTCTTCCTCCTTCTTCTTTCACCTCTACCCTCAGGGCAGATTAATTCCTGCTTTCCTCATGATATTGCAATGAAACAAACATTTGAAAGGAATAACTTCTAGAAAAATCATTTAAAATGCTCCCATAGCACACCAGGTATAGTCAAGGTTATTATTTGATTCTAATCTAGGTAATTATTTTTCAGTAAAAATAATTGATTATTTTATTTTGAAAAAAAACAAAAGTAGACTATCAACATCCAAACAAGCCTAAGCAAGAGGCATGTTTGTCTACAATACAAGATGCTAAGTAGGGAGACCAGTGGAGCTGGGAGAACATTCATTGCTAGAATAAAGTGTAAGAACTGACCAAGTAGGGAATGGTCCAGGAGCAGTTGGACACAAATCAGTAGACCAAGGCACAGGGTTATGGGACTCAGTCCAGAAAGCAGAGAACAGCAATTGTCCAAGACATTCCATTCAGAAATCAAGCAAGGAGGGGAATCTTAGTCATGTTTGGTAGGTATTGCTCTGCAGGTTATGTTCAGACAGTATAATTTGGCAGAACATAGACCAAGGAAGGAGGGCTTCCCAGTTGGACCAATAAGCCCTTTATTTCCCTTCAAAATATACCACTTTGGAATGATCCACTATTGGAAGTGTCACCATTATTGAGACATTCTTTGTGTTACTCATTTCTATATTCCTTACCTATTCAAATGTAAATAGCCTGTAGAAATGAAAATGTTAAATCAATAATCCCTTAGTATAAACTTATTTCTTCACCTCCTTTTCAACATATCAATAAAAGAGGAGGAACTACTAACAAAAGTAGATGGGAGTCGATGATAATTTTAAGGGGAATTAGGGAGCACTTCAGGCAAACACAACTTTCTTATTCAAAACAAGTCTCCAAAGCTATCAAACTAAGCACATAATCAGGCAATGGTCTGAGAACATGTCAAATTCTTGGCCAACATTTTTTTCCTAAAGGCTAGACTCAGTTTTACTTACAGAAATTCTCTTATAAGCACAGAATTAGGCAAGCATTTATTAAGTGCTGATTCTGCATTGCTAATGCCATCACTAAAGAGCAGAATGAGAATGTGCAGTGATAAAACTGTCCTTGGTATCACCTTACAATTGAAGAACTGTATTTAATTTGTCTATGTCACCTATAGGGAAAACAGCCACTAATAGTGGTTACTGTTTACTTTAAAAAGAATAGCAATAAAGAAACCTTTTAAACGCATACTTCTGTATATTCTCATAAATCCTCTCTCTATTTTTTTTCAACTTCAGTTTCAGGAAGTAGTATGAGCTTAAGGCATATAACAGGCTAAAAGAAAAAAACTCAAAGTTTTTTGAGGATTGTTAAAAACAGTGCACACTTTCGGCGACCGTGAAGGTGGGGAGATCCAGGCCGGGCCAAGGATGTTGGATCTCATTGTTCTCCCAAGCCCTTAGATCCTCCCCTGAAGCCCCTCAATAGAATGGTCTGATCCTCCAAATAAAAATAAATAAATAATAAAAATAAAATTAAAAAAGAAAAATACTGCACAAATCATTGAGGATGGGAGTGCTGCCTCTGTGTCTTTCAAGTACGATGGAACCCTATGCCAGGCAACAAAGAAATAAGTGATTGGCTCAATAAACAGGCACTTCCTTTGAAGTGGTGGTTATTAAGTGTGCACTGTATTGAATAGGACAATTCAATTTGAGAGAGCTTTATGGTAAAGAATGTTTTAAAAAAAAACATGTTTCTTGACTATTTACAAACAATATATTTTCAAGTGTCTTGATAACAGGTTGTGTGTGGACTGTCAGCTTGCTTTGGCCTATTAAAGGAATCGTGATTCAGCATTCTTGGAAGAAAAACTGGGATGTAAAAAATCCTCAATAAATATTTTCAAAACCTGAGAAATACAGAAACAAATTCTGCTGCCTTTTTGTGAAAGAGCTGGGGGAGAGAGACTATGCTTAAAATTATAAGTCTAGATGTTCCTTTCTGTTCTCTTCCAAACAGCACAGCAAAAGACCTTGATGTATGATTTGTTTTCCTGTACTACCCCGGTCACTAGAGAGGATCTACAATGGATACAGTGTTGATATCAGATTTATTTTCAGGATTTAAGAGATGATGTCAGAACAAGTGGCAGAGCCTCATGAAGCAACAAGTGGGTTTTGAAGTTAGCTTGTCCTCATAGCACCTATTGTCACTTTATTTACAAAACAATGGGTTGCCTATTTCGGGAACAAGAGTATGTGTTTGTGTGTTTATGTGCTTGTGTGTTTGTTATTTAATTAGTGTAGGAAAGATTTCTAACATAGTAAAAGAGTTTCTTAGCTAAGAATGAATTAATATATATCATATATAAATATATGTGTGTGTGCACTCTATGTGGCTGAAACAATATTATTTAAGACTTATACTGTCAAATTACCAATTATTAAAAAACTAATATATAATAGAGGCAATAGCCCTTACATTAAGGTAGACACCTCAAAAGATTAGTGTCGGGGCTTCCCTGGTGGCGCAGTGGTTGAGAGTCCGCCTGCCGATGCAGGGGACACGGGTTCGTGCCCCGGTCCGGGAGGATCCCACATGCCACGGAGCGGCTGGGCCCGTGAGCCGTGGCCGCTGGGGCTGCGCGTCCAGAGCCTGTGCTCCACAACGGGAGAGGCCACAACAGTGAGAGGCCCGCGTACCACAAAAAAACAAAAAACAAAAAACAAAAAACATTAGTGTCATAAACTGATAGTCTGACAGTATTTCTTTGGGAGACTTTCTGAGAACAGGTGTAAAAGCAAATGGTCTTAAGAGAAGAAGTAAGCGAGATGTTGATTTAGTAGTAGCAGTGTACAATTTGCCACTGAGGAAGTTATCTGCAGCCTAGGGATAGTGAGTTACATTCCAAGTCCTAATCAAAGGGGTCTGGGATTTAAGACAGTTTCCTGATACAGCTGGAATTCATACTCTCAAGGAATTTGCCTGTTTTTGAACTTGACTTTCAATATCAGACATTAGACAAGGATATTACTGTGTATATGATAGATAGATAGATAGATAGATAGATAGATAGATAATCAATAGATAGATAGGGAAGAATATGGGCTGTGTGGGCAATGGTTGGCACCAGGAATTACAAGGCTAGGAAACTTCTCATCTGAAACATAAATCTGGACACTTCATATTCACTCGGTGGATTATCATCCCTTTCAGAAATGAAGAAACCAAAGTTAGGCGTGCTTCAGTAACTTGTCAGGGATGGCAGAGCTAGTATAACTTGAACTCAAGTCTTTAAATAATGAAATGAGTGCTCTTTATATTATATCACAGGGGCCTGTGCTCTTTTGTCTTCTAATTGCTCAAATTCATGGCTCTTTACAGCCATTTTCCACTCTCATGCCTCCAGAGGAGTCCCTAAGCAACAAAACTAGAACAATCCTAATAGAATACAGGTGAGAGAGGAATTGAGTAGAAACAGCCATATCAATTTTCTATGGTTCTAGGTGCTGCTGACTTGCTTGGTTTTTTTTTTGTTGTTGTTGTTAACATCTTTATTGGAGTATAACTGCTTTACAATGGTGTGTCAGTTTCTGCTTTATAACATAGTGAATCAGCTATACATATAGATATATCCCAATATCTCCTCCCTCTTGCGTCTCCCTCCCACCCCTCTAGGTGGACACAAAGCATGGAGCTCATCTCCCTGTGCTATGCAGCTGCTTCCCACTAGCTATCTATTTCACATTTGGTAGAGTAAATATGTCCATGCCACTCTCTCACTTCGTCCCAGCTTACCCTTCCCCCTCCCCGTGTCCTCAAGTCCTTTCTCTACATCTGCATCTTTATTCCTGTCCTGCACCTAGGTTCTTCAGAACCTTTTTTTTTTTTCAATTCCATGTATGTGTGTTAGCAAACGGTGTTTTTCTCTGACTTACTTCACTCTGTACGACAGACTCTAGGTCCATCCACCTCACGACAAATAACTCAACTTTGTTTCTTTTTATGGCTGAGTAATATTCCATTGAATATATGTGCCACATCTTTATCCATTCATCTGTCAATGGACACTTAGGTTGCTTCTATGTCTTGGCTATTGTAAATAGAGCTGCAATGAACATTGTGGTACACGACTCTTTTTGAATTATGGTTTTCTCAGGGTATATGCCTAATAATGGGATTGCTGGGTCGTATAGTAGCTCTATTTTTAGTTTTTTAAGGAACCTCCATACTGTTCTCCATCATGGCTGTATCAATTTACATTCCCACCAACAGCTCAAGAAGGTTCCCTTTACTCAACATCCTTTCCAGCATTTATTGTTTGTAGATTTTTCGATGATGGACATTCTGACCAGTGCGAGGTAATACCTCATTGTAGCTTTGCTTTGCATTTCTCTAATGATTAGTGATGTTGAGCATTCTTTCATGTGCCTCTTGGCCATCTGTATGTCTTCTTCGGAGAAATGTCTATTTAGGTCTTCCGCCCATTTTTGGATTGGGTTGTTTGTTTTTTCGATATTGAGCTTCATGAGCTGCCTGTATATTTTGAAGATTAACCTTTGTCAGTTGTTTCTTTGCAGAATATTTTGTCCCATTCTGATGGTTGTCTTTTCATCTTGCTTATGGTCTCCTTTGCTGTGCAAAAGCTTTTAAGTTTCATTAGGCCCCATTTGTTTATTTTTGTTTTTATTTCTATTTCTTTAGGAGGTGGGTCAAAAAGGATCGTGCTGTGATTTATCTCATACAGTGTTCTGCCAATGTTCTCCTCTAAGAGTTTTATAGTGTCTGGCCTTACATTTAGGTCTTTAATCCATTTTGATTTTATTTTTGTGTATGGTGTTAGGGAGTGTTCTAATTTCATTCTCTTACATGTAGCTGTCCAGTTTTCCCAGCACCACTTATTGAAGAGGCTGTCTTTTCTCCATTGTATATTCTTGCCTCCTTTATCAAAGATAAGGTAACCATATGTGTGTGGGTTTATCTCTGGGCTTTCTATCCTGTTCCATTGAGCTATACTTCTATTTTTGTGCCAGTACCATAGTGTCTTGATTACTGTAGCCTTGCAGTATAGTCTGAAGTCAGGGAGCCTGACTCCTCCAGCTCCGTTTTTCTTTCTCAAGATTGCTTTGTCTATTCGGGGTCTTTTGTGTTTCCATACAAATTGTGAATTTTTTTGTTTTAGTTCTGTGAAAAATGCCATTGGTAATTTGATAGGGATTGCATTGACTCTGTAGATTGCTTTGGGTAGTATAGTCATTTTCACAGGGTTGATTCTTCCAACCCAAGAACATGATCTATCTCTCCATCTGTTTGTATCATCTTTTTTTTTTTTTTTTTCCTTGCGTTATGCGGGCCTCTCACTGTTGTGGCCTCTCCCATTTGCGGAGCACAGGCTCCGGACGCGCAGGCTCAGTGGCCATGGCTCACGGGCCCAGCCGCTCCGCGGCATGTGGGATCTTCCCGAAACGGGGCACGAACCCGCGTCTCCTGCATCGGCAGGCGGACTCTCAAGCACTGCGCCACCAGGGAAGCCCTGTATCATCTTTAATATCTTTCATCAGTGTCTTATAGTTTTCTGTATACAGGTCTTTTGTCTCCTTTGGTAGGTTTATTCCTAGGTATTTTATTCTTCTAGTTACAGTGGTAAATGGGAGTGTTTCCTTAAGTTCTCTTTCAGGTTTTTCATCATTAGTGTATAAAAATGTAACACATTTCTGTGAATTAAAATTTTGTATCCTGCTACTTTACCAAATTCATTGATTAGCTCTACTAGTTTTCTGGTAGTATCTTTAGGATTCTCAATGTATAGTATCAGGTCACCTGCAAACAGTTTCAGTTTTACTTCATCTTTTCTGATTTGGATTCCTTTTATTTCTTTTTCTTCCCTGATTGCTGTAGCTAAAACTTCCAATACTATGTTGAATAATACTGGTGAGGGTGGGCAACCTTGTCTTGTTCCTGAGATTAGTGGAAATGGTTCCAGTTTTTCACCATTGAGAACAATGTTGGCTGTGGGTTTGTCATATATGGCCTTTATGATGTTGAGGTAAGTTCCCTCTATGCCTACTTTCTGGAGGGTTTTTATCATAAATGGGTGTTGAATTTTGTCAAAAGCTTTTTCTGCATCTATTGAGATGATCATATGGTTTTTCTCCTTCAATTTGTTAATATGGTGTATCACATTGATTGATTTGCATATATTGAAGAATCCTTTCATTCCTGTGATAAACCCCACTTCGTCATGGTGTATGATCCTTTTAATATGCTGTTGGATTCTGTTTGCTAGTATTTTGCTGAGGATTTTTGCATCTATGTTTATCAGTGATATTGGCCTGTAGTTTTCTTTCTTTGTCACATCTTTGTCTGGTTTGGCTATCAGGGTGATAGTGGCCTTGTAAAATAAGTTGGGGAATGTTCCTCCCTCTGCTGTATTTTGGAAGAGTTTGGGAAGGATAGGTGTTAGCTCTTCTCTAAATGTTTGATAGAATTCGCCTGTGAAGCCATCTGGTCTTGGGCTTTTGTTTGTTGGAAGATTTTTTTTTTCAGTTTCAATTTCAGTGCCTGTGATTGGTCTGTTCATATTTTCTATTTCTTCCTGGTTTCTGGACGCGCAGGCTCAGCGGCCATGGCTCACGGGCCCAGCCGCTCCGTGGCACGTGGGATCACCCGTGTCCCTTACATCGGCAGGCGGACTCTCAACCACTGCGCCACCAGGGAAGCCCTTTTGGAAGATTTTTAATCACAGTTCCAATTTCAGTGTTTGTGATTAATCTGTTTATATGTTCTATTTCTTCCTGGTTCAGTCTCAGAAGGTTGTGCTTTTCTAAGAATTTGTCCATCTCTTCCAGGTTGTTCATTTTATTGGCATATTGTTGCCTGTAGTAATCTCTCATGATCGTTTGTATTTCTGCAGTGTGAGATGTTACTTCTCCTTTTTCATTTCTAATTCTATTGATATGAGTCTTCTCCCTTTTTTTCTTGATGAGTCTGGCTAATGGTTTATCAATTTTGTTTATCTTCTCAAAGAACCAGCTTTTAGTTTTATTGATCTTTGTCATTGTTCCCTTCATTTCTTTTTCATTTATTTCTGATCTGATCTTTATGATTTCTTTCCTTCTGCTAACTTTGGGTTTTTTTTTTTTTTTTTGCTCTTCTTTGTCTAATTGCTCTAGGTGTAAGGTTAGGTTGTTTATTTGAGATGATTCTTGTTTCTTGAGGTAGGATTGTATTGCTATAAACTTCACTCTTAGAACTGCTTTTGCTGCATCCCATAGGTTTTGGACCACCGTATTTTCATTGTCATTTGTTTCTAGGTATTTTTTTATTTCCTCTTTTATTTCTTAGTGATCTCTTGGTTATTTAGTAGTGTATTGTTTAGCCTCTATGTGTTTATATATTTTACAGATTTTTTTCTGTAATTGATATCTAGTCTCACAGTGTTGTGGTCAGAAAAGATATTGATATGATATCAATTTTCGTAAATTTACCAAGGCTTGATTTGTGAACCAAGATATGATCTATCCTGGAGAATGTTCCATAAGCACTTGAAAATAAAGGGTATTCTGTTGTTTTTGAATGGAATGTCCTATAAATATCAATTAAGTCCATCTCATTTAATGTATCATTTAAAGCTTGTGTTTCCTTATTTATTTTCATTTTGGATGATCTGTCCATTGGGAAAGTGCAGTGTTAAAATCCCCTACTGTGATCGTGTTACTGTCGATTTCCCCTTTTATGGCTGTTAGCATTTGCCTTATGTATTGAGGTGCTCCTATGTTGAGTGAATAAATATTTACAATTGTTATATCTTCATCTTGGACTGATCCCTTGATTGTTATGTGGTGTCCTTCTTTGTCTCTTGTAATAGTCTTTATTTTAAAGTCTAGTTTGTCTGATATAAGAATTGCTACTCCAGCTTTCTTTTGCTCTCCATTTGCATGGAATATCTTTTTCCATCCCCTCACTTTCAGTCTGTGTATGTCCCTAGGTCTGCAGTGGGTCTCTTGTAGACAGTATATATATGGGTCTTGTTTTTGTATCCATTCAGCCAGTCTACGTCTTTTGGTGGGAGCATTTAATCCATTTACATTTAAGTAGTTATTATATGTTCCTATTACCATTTTCTTAATTGTTTTGGGTTTGTTATTGTGGGTCTTTTCCTTCTCTTGTATTTTCTGCCTAGAGAAGTTCCTTTAGCATTTGTTGTAAGACTGGTTTGGTAGTGCTGAATTCTCTTAGCTTTTGCTTGTCTGTCAAGGTTTTAATTTCTCCGTCAAATACGAATGAGATCCTTGCTCGTTAAACTAATCTTGCTTGTAGGTTTTTCCCTTTCATCACTTTAAATATGTCCTGCCACTCCCTTCTGGCTTGTAGAGTTTCTGCTGAAAGATCAGCTGTTAACCTTATCGGGATTCCCTTGCATGTTATTTGTTGCTTTTCCCTTGATGCTTTTAATATTTTTTGTTTGAATTTACAGTTTGATAGTTTGATTAACATGTGTCTTGGTGTGTTTCTTCTTGGGTTTATCCTGTATGGGACTCTCTGTGCTTACTCAACTTGATTGACTATTTCCTTTTCCATATTAGGGAAGTTTTCAACTATAATCTCTTCAAATATTTTCTCAGTCCCTTTCTTTTTTGTCTTCTTCTTCTGGGACCCCTATAATTCGAATGTTGGTGTGATTAATGTTGTCCCAGAGGTCTCTGAGACTGTCCTCAAATCTTTTCATTCTTTTATGTTTATTCTGCTCTGTGGTAGTTATTTCCACTCTTTTATCTTCCAGGCACTTATCCATTATTCTGCCTCAGTTATTCTCCTATTTATTCCTTGTAGAGAATTTTTAATTTCATTTATTGTTTTGTTCATCATTGTTTGTTTGCTCTTTGGTTCTTCTAGATCCTTGTTAAAAGTTTCTTGTATTTTCTCCATTCTATTTCCAAGAGTTTGGATCATCTTCACTATCATTACTCTGAATTCTTTTTCAGGTAGACTGCCTATTTCCTCTTCATTTGTTTGATCATTTGTTTTTAACTTGACCCTTCATCTGCTGCATATCTCTCTGTCTTCTCACTTTGCTTAACTTACTGTGTTTGGGGTCTCTTTTTCGTAGGCTGCAGGTTTGTAGTTCCCATTGTTTTTTGTAGTTCCCATTGTGTCTGCCCCCAAGGGGTAGTAAGGTTGGTTCAGTGGGTTGTGTAGGCTTCCTGGTGGAGGGCACTGGTGCCTGTGTTCTGGTGGATGAGGCTGGATCTTGTCTTTCTAGTGGGCAGGACTGCGCCTGGTGGTGTGTTTTGCGGTGTCTGTGAACTTATTATGATTTTAGGAAGCCTCTCTGCTAATGGGTGAAGTTGTGTTCCTGTCTTTCTAGTTGTTTCGTATAGGGTGTCCAGCACTGTAGTTTGCTGGTCGTTGAGTGGAGCAGGGTCTTAACGTTGAGATGGAGATTTCTGGGAGAGCTTTCACCGTTTGATATTACATGGGGATGAGAGGTCTCTGGTGGGCCAGTGTCTTAAATTTGGCTCTCCCACCTCACAGGCTCAGGCCTGACACCCGGCCAGAGCACCAAGACCCTGTCAGCCACATGATTCAGAAGAAATAGGAGAAAAAAGAAAGAAAGAAAATAAATAAATAAAATTATTAAAAAGTAAAAAATATTAAAAATAAAAGAATAAAAAAGTATTAAAAAAAGAAAGAAGAGAGCAACCAAACCAAAAAACACACCCACCAATGTTAACAAGGGCTAAAAACTATACTAAAAAAAAAAAAAAAAAGAAAGAAAAAAACCTGGACAGACAGATCCCTAGGACAAATGGTAAAAGCAAAGCTATACAGACAAAATCATACAAAGAAACATACACACTCACAAAAGGAGAAAAAGGAAAAAGAAAAGAAAAAATATATATATTAAAAAAGAAAACAAAGGAAGAAAGCAACCAAATCAATAAACATATCTACCTATGATAATAAGCTCTAAATCCTAAACTAGGATAAACATAAAACCGAAACAAATTAGAAGCAAAAGCCAACCCCAAGTCTACAGTTGCTCCCAAAGTCCACCACCTCAATTTTGGGATGATTTGTTGTCTATTCAGGTATTCCAGAGATACAGGGTACATCAAGTTGATTGTGGAGATTTAATCTGCTGCTCTTGAGGCTGCTGGGAGAGATTTCCCTTTCTCTTCTTTGTTCACACAGCTCCTGGAGTTCAACTTTGGATTTGGCCCCACCTCTGGGTGTAGGTCACCTGAGGGCATCTGTTCTTCTCTCAGACAGGATGGGGTTAAAGTAGCAGCTGATTAGGGGGCTCTGGCTCACTCAGGATTGGGGGAGGGAGGGGTACAGAATGCGGGCCAAGCCTGTGCCAGCAGAGGCTGGCATGATGTTGCATCAGCCTGAGGTGCACCGTGTGTTCTCCTGGGGAAGTTTTCCCTGGATCACAGGACCCTGGCAGTTGTGGGCTGAACAGTCTCCCGGAAGGTGTGGTGTGAATAGTGACCTGTGCTTGCACACAGGCTTCTTGGTGGCTGCAGCTTCAGCCTTAGCATTTAATGCCCATCTCTGGGGTCCGTGCTGATAGCCGCGGCTCACACCCATCTCTGGAGCTCCTTTAGGTGGTGCTCTGAATCCCCTCTCCTCACGTACCCCGAAACAATGGTCTCTTGACTCTTACGCAGTTCCAGACTTTTTCCCGGACTCCCTCCTGGATAGCTGTAGCGCACTAGCCCCCTTCGGGCTGTGTTCATGCAGCCAACTCGTCCTCTCCCTGGGATCTGACCTCTGAAGCCAGAGCTTCAGCTCCCAGCCCCCACCCACCCTGGCGGGTGAGCAGACAAGCCTCTC
>NW_006797971.1:247507-260976 GCF_000442215.2 Lipotes vexillifer | reverse complement strand
GCTAGCTGTGGTGCACTAGCCCCCTTCAGGCTGTGTTCATGCAGCCAACCCCAGTCCTCTCCCTGCGATCTGACCTCAGAAGCCCGAGCCTCAGCTCCCAGCCCCCAACCGTCCTTATGGGTGAGCAGACAAGCCTCTCGGGCTGGTGAGTCCTGGTCGGCACCGATCCTCTGTGCGGGAATCTCTCCGCTTTGCCCTCTGCACCCCTGTTGCTGCTCTCTCCTCCTTGGCTCTGACACTTCCCTCCCACCCACCCCCAATCTCCGCCAGGGAAGGGGCTTCCTAGTGTGTGGAAACTTTTCCTCCTTCACAGCTTCCTCCCAGAGGGGCAGGTCCCGTCCCTATTCTTTCGTCTCTGTTTTTTCTTTTGCCATACCCAGGTACATGGGGAGTTTCTTGCCTTTTGGGAGGTCTGAGGTCTTCTGCGAGTGTTCAGTAGGTGTTCTGTAGGAGTCGTTCCACCTGTAGATGTATTTTTGATGTATCTGTGGGGAGGAAGGTGATCTCCACGTCTTACTCCTCTGTCATCTTGAAGGTCTCCCCCAGGAGAACTCTCTGTTGCTGCTTCACATTACAGGCTCTCAGTGCCTTCTTTACGACTTTACAGATGAATTGCACAGGCTGCTGGACCCTGCTGGCTTTCTAAACAGTAGCAACCCAGGTGTAGCTGACAGTCTCTTGGCTCTTGGGGTGTGAAGGGTCCAGAGAGGCAGAAAAGGAAGGAAGATCACACCCTCAGCAAGTACACATGCACAAAGATGAGTGCTTGACCTTAAGCTTTGCACAAGGTGAATTATAAATTCCATCTTGATTTTGGCTATTTCACAACTTTGCAAGCCATCTGAAAGTGCCCGAAGAAAGTAGTCTTTGATGTCTTTAAATAAAACTCAATTCAGTGAAAAAATAACATATTCAAATTGTTGAAATCTTTTCAGTTATCTCACTCTAAGCTTTTATACCTTACTTTACCAATCCAAGGCATTTATTATCATTTAGAGCTATATTTTAGCTCATTAGTATCAAGACAAGATTTCATGTCTTTTTTTCATTTTTTTGAATCTTATTTTATTTTTTTATACAGCAGGTTCTTATTAGTTGTCTATTTTATATATATTAGTGTATATATGTCAATCCCAATTTCCCAATTCATCCTACCACTACCACCCCCCACCCCCACTTCCCCCCTTGGTGTCCATACCTTTGTTCTCTACATCTGTGTCCCTATTTCTGCCTTGCAAACCAGTTCATCTGTACCATTTTTCTAGATTCCACATAGATGTGTTAATATATGATATTTGTTTTTCTCTTTCTGACTTATTTCACTGTGTATGACAGTCTCTAAGTCCATCCACATCTCCACAAATGACCCAATTTCATTCCTTTTTATGGCTGAGTAATATTCCACTGTATATATATACCACATCTTCTTTATCCATTAATCTGTCAGCAGGCTTGCTTCCATGCCCTGGCTATTGTAAATAGTGCTGCAATGACCATTGGGGTGCACGTGTCTTTTTGAAATATGGTTTTCTCTGGGTATATGCCCAGTAGTGGCATTGCTGGGTCATATGGTAGCTCTAATTTTAGTTTTTTAAGGAACCTCCATCCTGTTCTCCATAGTGGCTGTATCAATTTACATTCCCACCAACAGTGCAAGAGGGTTCCCTTTTCTCCACACCCTCTCCAGCATTTATAGCTTGTAAATTTTTTGATGATAGCCATTCTGACCTATGTGAGGTGATACCTCATTGTAGTTTTGATTTGCATTTCCCTAATAATTAGTGATGTTGAGCAGCTTTTCATGTGCCTCTTGGCCATCTGTATGTCTTCTTTGGAGAAATGTCTATTTAGGTCTTCTGCCCATTTGTTGATTGGGTTGTTTGTTTTTTTAATATTGTGCTGCATGAGCTGTTTATATATTTTGGAGATTAATCCTTTGTCTGTTGATTCAGTTGCAAATATTTTCTCCCATTCTGAGGGTTGTCTTTTCATCTTGTTTACAGTTTTCTTTGCTGTGCAAAAGCTTTTAAAGATTTCATATATTGCATGAAGTCATACCAAGGTGGAACAAGGTCTCCCTCATTCCATTAAAAGTGATCTTGCCAAACTGCTTCTCACACCTGCTCCAAAGCTACCCCAAACCAGAGCAAATTCCCTCAAACCACCTAAACAACCAAACAACCCACCCAATATCATACACACAAAACAAAACTCTAATTCAAACCATCCAACAAATCCACACAATATCCACACACCCAAAACAAAGCCACCACAGCAGACATGAAATGTCCCCAAACCAACCAACCAACCAACCAATTAACCCAATACCTGCCATCCACACATATACAAAGCAACTAAAATACTATCTGGAACGAATAATACAAAAGAACTAGATGAATTCCCAAGAATAAATATGAATCAAGAGAAGAATGACCAATAGATTAGCTATTTTAAATTTAATATTAGAAAACCAACCCCTCCAAAAACAGGTCATAAAATAAAAGTGTATGTTTTAGAACCTGTTGTTTTCCTGATTGAGTTTGATTCTATCATACCAAGTCATTAATATGAAATTTACCTTAATTTCATATTAATTGCCTGGAAGAAATCTGAAATCTTCATTATGTTTGATTTATTATTGATCCTCATAAGACACTGTAAAGCTTTACGATTTCCTGTACATCAGTTTCCACAATCTATAAAATCCAAATAGGTTCAGAATGAATAAATTAACATTTATAATTTTTGCTTTCTGCCTCAGCAAAAAAAAAGATATAAAGCATAGAGATTATAAAGGAAAACACATATATAAGAAAAATTTGTATGGAATATTTAATAAGTTTAATTTCTAAAGTGTCCCCAAATATTATTCTCAACAAATGTCTGAAACAGACTTAAAAAGAAAACAACTATAATAAAGACTACTTGAATCTATATTCTTTCCTATTTAACCACCATATAAAAAATTGATAGCTCCTCATCTAAATCAACTAAGTTGATCATCTTATAGCAATTTGAAACCTAGCAAATTTGTGATTTAAAGCACAAGCCATATTAACTGTCCTTAGTGGGTAATTTATTAGTGGTTACCCCAGCTAACATATGAAAAACAGGTGAAATAATAAATGAATTTTATTTACAACCTGATGCACATTTAAAAAACAAAAGAACACCATCCTTGCATATGTTCCCATATTACACAAGGTTAGCACAGCCAGTAGCTTGTACTGTATCTGTTTAAAATACAACATGTATGAGAAAAACCTCTAGGAATGGCCACTGAAATGTTTTCTATTTTCCAGACAAAAGCCAAGATGTATTTTTAAGAACTCAACAATGGATAATTACTTTGCTAAATTTGATTACTTTGCCTTTTCCCTTTCCTTTCTTCCTTCCTTTATTTAAAAGAGAAATTTACCTGTATTGTACAACCAGATATTTAAACATTGATATACTCCCATGATGCGTCTAAACAGAATATAGGAGAATTATAATAGAATCACCAGCAGCAATAATAAGACTCTGGTGATTTTCTTTTTTCTTTGCGACTGTTACCTTGGATGCTGAATCCCTCCATAATTTCTGATAGTTTTAGAAATGGGAATGCTGGCATATCAAGGAGAAATTAAATTTCATCATTTTGGCTTTAACATGCACGCTTTAAAAGTGACAGCTTGGTGCACTGTAGCTGACAGCTCCCATTAACTAGAAGCTAATGTTGCAGAGTCAGTCCAAACACTGAGTCACGGCCTCTGGCTACAGGAAGGTCCCCTTCATACTAGGATTCTCACACCCCGCCATGGGAAAGAAAAGCTATAAATATTTTCCACTCATTTCCTCCTCAAAGTGATATAATGAATATTTACACATTGGGACCCTTTTCCTATCCTGAATCTTCTTGGATAAACCCCTCCACTGACACATTTTATTGGTCTGAGCAGTTGACTCAAACTGGCCCTCCTTCCCTTCAGAGTAAAGAATAAACATGTATCAGGATTTAAGTTTTTGAATCACTGGTAAAACAATAAATAAAATGTTAGGAAAAATGTTTTGAACTTTTACACAGGTTTTTTTTTTTTATGAATTGGTGGAAAAGTAACAAGTATCAAGAAAAATTAACTAAAATATTTTTAAAATGTTAGAAAATGGATGTGGCTTAAGGAATATTTTGAATGAGACTTCAAAAATAAAATAAATGAGAAATTGACTTACTGGAAATTGTACTGTACTGGATAGTACAGGAGACTATCAAAAGAAAGAAAAATAAATCCATTTTTTGAGTAGATTTACGCTCATTTAACAAGTTCTTTTGAGTATTACTTGTTGGCCATGGGTGCTGTGAGTTTGTATGTGTATATAGTGGGAGGGGAGGGAGAGGCAGATGGTACAAAGAACCTGTCAGTGTTTACAAAGTGCTCACATTATAATTAAGGAAGCTTGCAAATCACAAGTTTTCCAGAACAGAGCACAGACATTAAAAGCAGAAGCACGAGAGCTAGACTGCCTACGGTCAGTTCTAGCAATGCCATTTACCAAGTGGGCAACCTTGGATAATAAGTTATTTAACTTCTGGGTACTTTCGTTTCCTCCTCTGTAAAATGGGAATAATAGGACCCAGCTGAGTTTGAGAACTAAATGAGTTAGTATTTTTAAAATGCTTAGAATAGTGTAAATAGTGGCACAATATAATTAATAATGTTATTAGGGAAACATATAGGAATATAGTGATAAATAAAAGATAGCTCTTGCCTTCATGGACCCCATTGCCTACTCAGGAGGAGAAAGATAAGTAATTTTTAAATTTCCAAAAACGTAGGTAATTGCAATATCCAAGCTATGGGAACACAAGTACCATGGGAACACAAAGAAGAGATGTACCCAACTAGAATAAACTGAGGGGTTTGAGGAGTGTCCAAAAAGGGTTGGACAAATTAATAACAAATATCATTATTTAGGCACCTTGTATGGAAGAGTTAAAGTAATCAATAAAATATTTATTAAATAAAATATACTTCTATTGGGGATACAGAATAAATATGACTCATTCTCAACACCTGGTGAAGAGACACATCTTATATATGCAAAGATAAATAACAACAAGGTGACCAATTATGAGATGTTTGTGAGTCGAGTTATTGGGCAACTATTTGAAGAGGGCTTTGAAAAGAAGGGCAGTGGACAGAGATTCCAGGCAGGAAAGGCTACAGCTGTAGAAATATATGTTAAGATGCTGACAAGTGGACTGGACAAATGGTGTAGACAATTCAAACAGGAGGCCTACGTGAGCTTATCCTGGAAAGGTGACCTGTGCCAGACTGTGGAGTGTTTTGAATGTCCAACCAAGGAGAGAAGAGCATGTTGTCTAAGAACTTGAATATGACCACATGATAATTTCAGTGGGAATTTAAAGGGACTGAGGAGGCCACTGTCGCTTTTCTAGGAAGAATCTGTAGGATTCAGTGACTGAAGGAGAGGATAATGGAATAAAGAGGGTCAAGGATGACATCAAGGTTTTAAGTATGATTGACTGGGAAAATAAAGACATCATTTCCCCGTAAAAAAATTCTTAAGAATATTTCCCCCAATGTACAGCTAGAAGAAGTTTCAATAGAAAACTCACTTAAAATTCAGAGTGAAAAAAAAATCACTCTAGTCACACCAGTGATTATGTGAAAACAATCACAACTGTTAATTTATAAATATTGACAATGACAGCCCTCAGGGGTATAGTGACAGTGTACATGAATTGAGTTTCTGAGTGTACATTTACTTAGCCCTCTTGTAATTAAGTTTAGAATTTCTACATGTAATGTTAAACATGTGCACTTACACTGCATTTTATATAATGCACAAAAGTATTTGTAAGAATTCTATGCATTTCTGAGAGCTTACCTAAGCATATAATTTAAACTACTTTTGAACACTTAAAGGTTTGAAAGTTTTAAAAAGAATAAAGACCGCTGAACCAAAATTAAAAATTCTAAGAAACCTACAAGGAATGCTTATTAAACATTAAAGGAGGAATAAAATAACTCTAGGAACATGATCAAGAACAGAGAACAGGGAAGAAAGGAAGAACAAATGGAGATTTAAAGAGTGAAATGCCTTAAGATCAATCAAATAGCAAAATACCAGATGTGAACAGTCATCAAGCTCAAACAAACGTGAAAGGGCAGAACTCAGGAAATAAGTGTTAAACCCATGAGCACTGCATGATAAGGTATTGGGGACAAGAGTTAAACACATCAAATAAAGCCAATCAGATTTTAATAATTTCTATTGATAAGGTATTCCAGAATAACATGTTACCCCAAGTGTAACTAGTTAAGCTTTAGCAGGCCATCCAACCTGAATAAAGATAAAATGGCTTGTCTTTGGATATAATTTAAAAGATTACACAAGAGAAACTACCATGAGAAAAATGAGTTTCATTTAAAATATGGTTAAAGAATTCCATACTCCTTTTTCTTACGAAGAACAAGTCTACTATCATTCAGAACTCTTTGCCCTGAATTTGCTCAAAGCCAAAATTTATCCTGGACTTACGTACACATACATGAAATATTCTCTGCATACTGTTTAAATACAGAAATAAACACCCTGCACTGTTCTAAAATTCTCAAGGGTAAATAATAAACCTATATAACACCATGAAATAACTTAGGCACTGGTTGTTAATGTGAGTAAAATATATGCAAAATAAGTAGATATCATATATCTAGGAGATACTGTACATGACTAGTAGCTCAGACAGACAGCCTCAAAAGTAGGTAAGTCTGGCTTTTTTGAGCTTTATTTTACTAAGTACTTCTGCTCTTGATCACAAATTGCCTAACAAACTGTCTAATATGAAGAAGGCATAAGGTAAATGTTATAAAGTAACATTGTATATGTGACTCTGAGATTTGCAGAAGCAGTGAAGATGGTTGTGATCTTAACTAAAAAAAAAATTTTTTTTTACTCTTGCATTTGGTAGAGTACATTTTCCTGAAGGGGCTGACAATTTGAGAAGCCCTTGTAGGGGTCAAATGGAAATAACTTTGTCACCATTTTTATATTCTGACATATCTGAACTTATAAAGCTATTATAAGTCAGCTTCATAATTTTATTTATTTATTTATTTATTTATTTTTTTCTTGCGTTATGCGGGCCTCTCACTGTTGTGGCCTCTCCCATTTGCGGAGCACAGGCTCCGGACGCGCAGGCTCAGCGGCCATGGCTCACGGGCCCAGCCGCTCCGCGGCATGTGGGATCCTCCCGAAACGGGGCACGAACCCGCGTCTCCTGCAACGGCAGGCGGACTCTCAAGCACTGCGCCACCAGGGAAGCCCCATAATTTTATTTTAATTCACACATCCTAAGGACAGGTAATTTTTCTTTATGCCAACTATTGTTGAGTTCTTGTTTTAAGAGTCTATGACTAAAGGCTAACTTCTACTTTAATTTTTTTTTTTTCTCAAACCTCAGCCTTCTGGAGAGCTAGCTTCCCTAACACAAGGAATTGAAACCCAATCTCAGCCATCTTCTTTTTTGTTCCTGAGCTTTTTAAATATGATGGACAAAGTCATCTTTTATATATTTCACATTACTGCATTTTCATTTAGCCCTTTACTAGCAGGATCATGTTTTAACTTTAGAGAAGAAAAGAGAATGCTGATGGCCCTTTAGAGCCCCAGACAATTGAAAGTATTTCTAGAAAAGTGTGTGTGTGTGTATGTGTGTGTGTGTGTGTGTAATAGCAAGAGGCAGACATCATCCTGGTTCACAATACACTATACACATTATAGACATATTTATGAAAGTGGAAAACTTGCCATGAAGAATGCCAGACATTCCACAGTATGTCGATGTTACATATTTAAATATACTTTATTGATCAAATCAACAGAAAGTAATTTTAAATAATATGTTTTTATCTTTCTTGGGCTGTAATCAGGAGGTTCATGTGAAAAGAAAAACAGAGCCAAGGTGTAAGGGCAGAAACAACCACTCTGTAACCAGAATATGGCACTTATTCCTGATCTGCGATCATTTAAGCACTTGTATAAGTCAGTCCTGTTTTTCAATTTATTTTAAGCAACATTAATGCATAAAGATTTATGCAAGTATTTTACTGGAAGTTTCCCATATGCAAGTATGACAGAATTAGACCTATAACTATTGCCTTCTTCAAGGTCAATTCCAGTAACCACCACAAGAAAAGGAAAGCCTACACATTACCTAAGGGAAGAAAACAAGGGAGTATTAGCTTCATTGGTTAATGTAGCTACTGGCATTCCTAAAATATACAATCAAGAAACTATTGGTTTAAATTAGCTACATTTTTGTTTTCAGAAGTTTTATTTACCAGAAAATCTCTATGACCTAAAAATTTTATTCTAAATTTTCATGCCCCCAAATTCTAAAATCAACCATAATATAATTGTACATATCTTTCCTTTGCAAATGCTCAATTAGTAGTAAGATATAAAAATAATACAGGCAAAAAAGTATAACATAAATAAATTATATGTCAAATACTGTGAGAAGATTTGAATCAGAAATATAGTAAGGGTGCATTTTCACTCTTTTACCACATGAAATATTTTTGATACTTTATATGTGAACCTGGACAGCTAAAACACAGGTAAATGTAGCAAAACACATCAGGAAAACAAAAGTGCTTATAGAATTTACCAAATAAATGATGATTTTCTTAGATGCATGCAAAATAATTAAGGCTAATTAAAGCTACTGCAAGAAAAGCTAAGTATTATATTTATCAATTATTCACACAGCAGAATTTGTGGTTGTTTCTAGTTTATACTTTATAAAAATCAGCCTGGATTTTCTATAGTATCATTTTAAATTAATGAGGATAATTTATGTAATGAAATTCACAGTTCTTAAATATTACTGCTCTTTGACATAAAAATGAAAAAATTATAGTAACAATTATTAAGCCCCTTGTAAAAATTCATTTTATATGGTAGCTAATAAAATAAATATGATATCTTTATATTGTAAAAAAATATTTTAAAAAAACCTCTTTGGGATATTTTCAGTGGCATAGATTAAAAGCAATACAGATTTTTAAATTAAATTTATAGTGTGGCATAGTCAAGAGTAACTCCTGGATCAGCTATTTTTAATTTGTATTCCTGTGCACCCTTTCAATTGAGTGATGAAAAATAAACGGCTAATAAAACTTTTTGTAACGTTGGCCTTTGAAATAATATGCTATCCCATTTTCTTTTATCTCAAAAGTCTTTATTTTTTTGCCTTTCATTTCCAAACTCGGGAATGCGATTCCTTCTTCCTCCCTGCCCCCCAACATCTAACATGGAAGATCTGGTCTTGCCACGAGTAACTTTTTTCTAAGAAAGGGCAGCACTGCCCTCTAGTGGACATACAATATACTAAAATAGTTTCACAAAAGGGAGAAATAGAAAGTTTTAAATAGAACAATTCAACAGCAGGAGTTTTACTGCATTGATAGCTCAGTTTTAGAATTGTGCCTGGATGCCATCCACCTTTCAAGTAATAGTGGTCTGATACCAATATCATTATTGGTAGTCACACATGATTTCTTAGAGCAAATGAAATCAAAATGTCAATGAAGTTTTTTCAACTTCAGTACAGATATAGAATGTATGTTACTGTTGCCATTGCTGTGAGCACCAGAAATGTCAATCACTTCATGGCCCGCTGCTTGGTGATAATCATTTAAATGTAAGCTCAAATAGCTAATCCCACACCCACCACTAGATCATATATTCTTATATGTTCTTACAGCATTGCTCCTTTTCCTTCATAGTACATGTCACAGTTCATAATTATATTACTGTGATAATTTGCTTAATATCTGTTTCAGAGGGCAGAAATGACCTCTTAATATTCATCACTATATCCTTAGTACTTAGCACTGTGCCTGGCACAGGGAAGGGACACTGAATAGTCTTATGAATTAATAAATAGGCCAGAGAAATAATTTATTAAGAATAGAGGATCAAAGTATAGTTTCATAGTTTCATGCTAATTTCCCACTTAATAAGGTATTTCTGTACCCACTCAAGTAACGATGAAGCACCAAAACAACACACTCTCAGATTCCTCTTTACTCTTTCAGGTTTCCACTCTTAACAATATGTTTCTCCCTGATTTTCTTAGTATACTTGTCCTTCAATAGAACATCATCATTTAGCTTTTGCTTTACCTCTCTTATTAGGCTTTGAAGTATTACTGTTTTGGGTGAGACCTCTGTTACTGGTGACTTGATTTCATAAGTTATATTCTACCTCTTTTAGAGGGAATACATTCCCAACTTTTTTTGCTATGATGACTTCACAGTATCCATGGTTATTTAAAATTCTGCAATGACTTCATGGTGTTTCCTTACAAAATACTTCCTTTTTTGGAGTATGCACAAGATAACACCAAAAGTTCAGTTGTCCCCTTCCGTGAAATATGTTCTGCCCATAATGACTGGCTCACAGTCATGAGTCATTGTCAATGACAGTAAATTGACACTATCTTGGGACTTCCAGGTTACCTTGACTTAGGTTATGATGCTGAGCTGGCTTTGCACTAAGTTTAAGCACTGCAACACAATCTGCTTTTGGAAATACTAAATGATTCATTCAAATGCAATTGGTAAACAGGGGAGATTTTGGTATCGCACAAAAATCCCTTTGATTCTTACACAATTTTCTCAGTATATTAATGGTTTCACCTACCAAGTAACAAAAACCAAACACAAAATGACAACACAACTGAATATAGAAAGCAGTAGTGGTGATATAAAGTATTCTAGGCATGACTTTTTTGAGCCATCATTCTTCTTGGTTCAGCTGGGCCACATTCTGTGTGACTACTGGAAGTGTTTATTATGTGATTTTCCTTGTTCATCCCACATTTTGCTTTGCCTTCATAAATCAGCAACTTCACCAATTCCTTACACCTGCTTCCATCGAGATACATCTCTCCCAACCCTGATTTTTAAAATAAGTCCTTTATTTAAAGTAGTGTATATTTATTGATATTAAAAATTCAGTATGTCATTTAAACTGGTACTTTATAGGATTATTATTTTCGTTAGTGTTCACTAAATTGCATAGGTTTTGCGTTGCCCGTTCCAACCCTGTACTTTTTTCCTACATGCCCTATTATTTTTTGTGTGTTATTTAATATAACATGAGGTTTTTTTCAGGAATGCACATATCCTATGTAATAGACTATGGTAAACTTTGAGGAACTATTGGCTTCCCAAAGACGTCCATGCCCTAATCCCTAGAACTTATAAATATGTTATTTTACATGGCAAAAGAGAATCTTGATACAATCAAGATTACTAATCAACTGACCTTGAGATGGGAAGATTATTCTGAATTATCAGTGAGTCCAATCTAATTTTTGAGTCCTTAAAAGTAGAAGAGGGGTCAGGAAGAAAAGGACTCAATCTACCATTCTTGGCTTTAAAGATGGAAGAAGGGGGCAATGAACCAAAAAAAATGTAGTCAGCTTCTAGGGCCTCTAGAAAGGAATGCAGCCCTACCAAAGCTTGATTTTAGCCTAGAGAGACCCATATCAGACTTCTGACCTAGGTAACTGTAAGATAATAAATTTGTATTGTTTAAGACACCACATTTGTGGTAATTAGCTTACAGCAGCAATAGAAAACAAATACTTAGATACATATTTAAATTTCTGCTTTTATTGCTGTTATTAATACAAAAGATCTAATATTGTATACTTGCATCTGAAAAAAATTAAGTTAGAATTGATATTATTAATTTAGTAGGAAACAGATATTTAAAAATCTCATTTACAGGTTTAGTTTGATTCAGGGATTACAAATAACAATTAGATCTAAATTGTCATTAATACAATATGAACACTCCTTTAGAGTAATGAGGACTAACCTAGGTGAAATGATTTTATATATGCATTTATAGACACACACACACACACTTGAAGAAAAGCTAAAGCCCCTCCACTAAAAAGAAATGAACAGCAAGCTTATCATGTTAGTTGTCATTACCAGCTCATACCCTGACATCTTCACAGGGGCCCCATATAATTTCCCACCTGAAGTTCCCCTCAGGCAACATCCTGAAGGGAATGTGTGAAATTCCTCTCCATACTCCTCTCGATAAAAACTCTTCTGTCCTCTATTCACTTTTCTCCGAATCCTGATAATGAATCAATTGCTGCTAATGAATTAATGGGAGATGATATATTTCCCCTAAATTAAATAATTTAATTTTAATGAGATTTTTCAGGGGATAATCACTTAACCCTTAGCTTTAATTGATATGAATTTCAGTAGATAATATTGAGCAGGTGGGATTTTTCATCCTTCAAATCACATGTGTTCAACCTTAATTATAAGGCTGGGTCCCAGGCATCTAACAAACTCACTGTGTAACCCCAGCTAATTAGAAGTATTTTTTCTTTGTCTAAATCATGATTATAAATGGGATTACTGTTGAAGTTAACTGTTATTAAAAGAAAGTACAAATCTCACAGTTTTGGAGGGATGATTTAACTGGAAGACTTACATATTTATTTATAATCTCCTTAACTGTAGCTATTTTACCTATAAAATAAAAGACGCAGAGGATAGATACTATATGTATTTGATGAGCTGCCACATAAAAGAGATATTAGATTTATTTGGTTTATCACCAGAAAGCAAAGAGAATCAAAGAAGAAACTAAAAAGGAAGCAATTCTATGTTCACTATAATAAAATTTCTAAAACATGTTAATGCTGAAAATGGCACTGGTTTCCTTACAAGGTCCAAAGCTCCTGTAGTTTGAAGTATTTAATCAGATATCAGATTGCATTAAACAGGAATAAATATTGCAGAACTTCAGTTTTCAGTGGCCTTTATGGGTAGAGTTCAAAGAGTTCTATCCTGGGACTCAGACAACTTTATCCAGACTTGATTTCTTTCCAACTTTTGATTTTGCTTTCCAAAGCACTGGCCTTATTCGCATAAACTCTCTCAGACTGAGGTTGGCAAGACAGATACCAACAGTTTAAAGCTAACATCTAATCTTCACAACCACTCCCACTGAGATAGAACTTCACTTTCCCAACAACAGTTCTGAAATTGAATCTGCTTGAGCTGGTATGAATCATACGACCTGAATCATTCATGGCCAGGAGCATTCGACTGAGGAGTCCCAGATCCCATATTGAAACAAGGGGTTGAGAGATCAGTCCCACCCAATCACAAGGACTGAGAGTGGGGAGTAGGAAAGTCCCTAAGAAAACCAGAGTGTTATTAGCAGAGGACAAAATGGATGTTGGGCAGCCCAAACCAAAAGATACTGTTTATAGTGAAACTTTGATTTCTAAAGTTTCTTTCAGTTCAAAGATTCTATGGTTTATAGGGCTTCCCTGGTGGCGCAATGGTTGAGAGTCCGCCTGCCGATGCAGGGAACAGGGGTTCGTGCCCCGGTCCGGGAAGATCCCACATGCC
>NW_006797971.1:242744-247471 GCF_000442215.2 Lipotes vexillifer | reverse complement strand
AGAAAAAAAAAAAAAAAAAAAAGATTCTATGGTTTATACATTTATTTCCTTCTCAACATGCAATTGATGTAAATAAATATTCTCTGAGCACTTCAAATTATTTTTAATTTTGAAGAAAAAGTTATTGTCCTTTTTCCAAAAGCAGATTTTCATTGATAAGAGATTTCTAAAGCACTCAGTACTATTAAGGATGAGAATTTGATGCATCATCTTCAGAAAGGAGATACTCTAGTAACATTATTTGTTATAGCTTAATAAGCAATACTGCACAACATCTATTTTGTATCACGTAGAAAATATTCATAATATTTCTCCAAATTTGTATTTGTGCTTCTCTCACAGAAAACCATGAATACTGCAAAAAAGAAAGTGATAATCCTTCGGGCTTCTATTTGTCACAATAAAATCGCTTCTCAAACACCTAATTGAAAGGACAAAAATCTTGTTACAGGGTTCAGTTGGGATGATGTGACATGGGTTGTTTAACTAGATTCAGAAATGGCCTCCAGGAAGTCTCAAGATGTTATATTCCTTATCGAAAGAGCTATGCCAATGAAAGAAAACATTAATACTGAGAAAGTCAAAGACTTCCATTACTTTCCCTAGTCCCACACCAAAATAGTCATCCTGAACAATTGATGTTTAATGTTAGATAATTGTTAAGACATCTATAAACACTGCTGAAAACTTTAAAGGTCATTGATTTCCCTTTTAGACTAACATTGCATAGAGGCACCATAGTGTAGAGATTAAGAGTACAGAGCCTGGTGCCCAAATGTCTAGGTTCAGATCCCAGCTCTAACACCTACCAGCTGGCTAACCTCCAGCTGATGATGATAATAAAAGAAATGCATGAAGATTAAATAAACCAAAATTAAAATTCATAAAGCATTTACAATAATGTATATTACATAATAAGTGTGAAATGAAACTAGTTCATTTTCTCTTTCCAACTGTCTTTCTGTGGTTTGTGAAGAAATAGGTAGCATTTACCTGATCAGTGATGAACTCAATTTTGTCATCCTTACTGTCCCTTTAACAAATGACCACTTAATGTAGGACATGGTCTGCTCATGATGGTCTGCTCATGATAGTCTGCTTCTGGGGGTTAATTGATACATGTGATATGACATGACATAACATGACAGAATTTATAAGGAAAAGAATATAGAACTCTAAAAAGAGTTCTTTTATTTCTTGTACTTCATTGCCTCTTCAAATAGATCTGCTTTGCAGATTAGATTATTCATTGAATACATTATACTCAATGCTTTGAAGTATGAAAGTAAAATAATTGACTATATCCATCTTGCCTTTTTTTGTGTGACTCTGGTTTTATAAATAAGTACTCTGTCACCCTAGAATGAAAAACTCAACAAATTCAATTTCACAGCAAGAAAATATGTTTTTAACATTAGATGCCATTTTTAAATTAAGTATTGTTTTAGCCTACTTTTTAAAATATTAGCTGAGAAAATCAGGAAGCAAAAGAAAAAAATTATATTTGATGTGCATAGGTTTATCTATTCTTGTATAGATAAAACCAAGTTAGGAATTATCAGTAGATTTTTTTGCATTTCTCTTGATTCTCATCAGTCTAATTGCATTGCAATCATTGGTCTAGTCTATATGAGTAATTTGGGAGTAGAGGTTGGCACACAACTTGGTGAGGAGGGGCAGAACAGGTGTCAGTATGGATTCATGAGATGAGCTGTGAAGTTAACTGCATTCACATCGTTTTATCAATGTTTATAATCAGAATTATTATACAGAATCCTGGCTATTATTCATAAAAGCTGTTAACTCCTGCCAATCTTAAATCATAGAATACCTTACCCATTCAATTTTAACAAACAAACTAATAGAGCAGCCAATGTTTTATTGTCTGTTTTATAGTTGTTTGATTTACATTAATTAGTCAGGATTCATTCTTGGATTTGATAGGTCTTGTTTAAAAATAGGGATAACCAATCCAATCCTACTTTCATACAAGTCCTAAAAGAAATTCAGCTCCTGGAAGAACAAAGAAAATCTCATGATGCAAAAGGGAGCACATTACCTGCAAATTACACATTAAATTGTAATTGAGATTAAATAGTACTTCAGGTATATAGTTTAACATTTTTCTTTTAAAATATTCTTATATTTAAAATAAATATTGCTCTAAAAATTGCTCCTTTTGAATACTGCTAAAACACCTAGGCCAAAAACGCTTAATTAGTTTGAAAATTGAGCTAAAGTACATTTTGTTTTCTCAATGTAGATAATAAGAATGGTATAGCAAAAAAGGAAACTTTGACTAAATTATAACAACACATAAATATATTTACATAACACATATTATAAAACATATTTGTTTATATAAAATGTATTAATCCCTTACACTCAATTGTGCACTAAACTGTGCATATTACCTGTTATAGTTTGATACTTAAGTATTTGCAATCAAAAATCAATGCTTAGATATTAAAATTTATTTTACAATGTAGTCTGAATGGTATAATAAAAAACTGCTATTTTTAAAAGTAAATGAACACATCTGTATATAAAAAAATGACAAGAAAATATGAAACGTAACAACATCTGACTAAGTTCTAAAAATATGGTTTTACTATTTTATAAAATAATTTTTAATGATGTAAGTGACATTTACAAAAATTTCAAATAATGTTTTTAGTCTAAACAAGATTTTGTATACCAAGTTTCAGTCAAGGAGAAAAATTATCATAACTGAATTATAATCTCCAAACTATAGGAATTTAACCTGAAAACTGCCAAGAAACTCCTTAGTGACAACATCATAAATAGAAATCTATAAAAACTTGATGGTTGTATATGAATTAGAGTTGAGTGTACTATGCAATTATCTCAAACTGCCCTGCTGCTTTCTGAGTTTCTGTCAAGAGTAGGACAACTGCTCAGAAAAACTAAGCACAGCTAAATACTCAAGAATTCAGATATATAAAACATTGCATTTCCTGCCTTGTGATCCAACCAATTTAGTATGTGTATTTTGGGTTCTAATTTTTTCTTTTGAAAAATGAGCTGTTTTTCTGAAATTATTTAATATCTTGCAACATAGTGTAAAATAAGCAAAACTTTGAAAGACAGATGAAAACTTACCTCAGCTGGCCACCAAATATTCAGGAAAAAAGGCCTTCAAAAAATTCAATTGACATGTTCATATTGCTGTTAGATAAAAGAAAAATTATTTAGCTTGGAGAATACACAGTTTAGGAAAGAAAGACTACAGGATCATTTGCTTGGCTTAGGAATCATTATTTCTTGTTATTTATACGTAAGGTCTCTCTATCCAACTGGGTTGCAAGACCTTATAAGATGAAACAACCTTATGTACAGCTCTATTTATACAATCAATAACTGCTGGTGATAACAGCCTTAGGGACACTAGCCACCCACTCTGTCAATTTTTTTCATCTGTTAATCGTAGACAACTTCTATCTGTATTTTTGTGCTTTCATAATATTTTTCTAACAAATTTTATCTTTCTTTTATTTGTTTTCCTGAGATGTCTGTATAGGGTTCTATTCTCATTTATATGTCTCCTTTCTAATTTAGATTTAACTGAGAGAGGAAAATACTGATTTCTTCCCAACTTGGCATTTATGGACCCAAAATATGATTTCCTTTGCTTTTCCTCAACTGTGTTTCATATCTCAGGTTTATTGGAAAATCAGATGTAGCAGTAAAAAGAGAGTAAAAAAAATGAACCTAGTATTCTAAATGCAGATTTTTTTTTTTAGGTTAAGGGAAAATGCTATTCTATTTTTATGGGTTGAAATTTTATTTCTAAAAAACTGTTAGAAATTATCAGTTTAATTTTGTAAGTAAATCTCTTTGATAGCTCAAAAGGCTAATCTGATACATTTTGTAACAGAACTAAATATATCCTTCTGTACACTGAACCTTCAAATTGAGAGGAGCAAGATTTTTTTTTTAATGTTTGTACAGAAAGTACATTGTACACTAAATAGTGAAGCAATTCTTACCTGGGTCACTGTCATAGAAAGCTATGCATGAAGAGCAAAGAGAGGTCTTCAGTAATGATTACTATTTGATCTATAAGCAATAATTTTTCAATAGTCTACATGACGTGTGCCTAGAAATATTGTCCATCAGTAAATCACTGGTGGCATAATAATCCGTTATGTGGGTTAAACAGTCCTTGCCATTTTTCAGTTACTGACATTAACATTTTATTGGGAAAAGGCAATTGAAACCTGATTCCTGTTTAGAGAACAATTAATCAGTCAAGTCCTGCATCTGTATATATAACACGAAGGGATGGAGTTGATCTCTGTAATTCCTTGTCGATCTTTAAAATCCTGTAATTCTTATCACTGAGCAATTCCTACGTGCTCTGCAGTCTTAGATGTCCCAGAGAATCTACTTTTATTGAGTACTCATGATGGCTTAGGCTTATAAATGGAAATCTAGCTGGCATGAGTAATACCTATGAAACAATTAGTGAGTAAAATGGCACATTGTTTAGCCTATAAAAATCTTTGCATTTACGATATAATGAGCTAAATTAAATGGATTGCTGCTCACTAAAGCTATGCGTGCACAACTTTGGGTTTGTAAACATACCTTTGAAGAGGAAAAAATAAATTTGAAAATGTGTACTTATTATGACTGTGAGATGGCCCTTAAACACGTTTCCCCAACTACTAACCATTTAACACAGGCCTTTAAAAAGCTAGGAA
>NW_006797971.1:237370-242734 GCF_000442215.2 Lipotes vexillifer | reverse complement strand
AGAGTGTTTTTCTAAACTTGAGCCATTTAGACTTTTTGTTTTATTTTTAACTATAAGATAATAAGAAGTATCAGAAATGATGCTCCTAATACCTGGTCACAGGCGGACATGTACCTATGTATCCTCTCCAACCAAAGTGTTTGCGCTTGTTTTTGTTTGTTGATGAGAATAAGACTGATCAATGAGAGTTCAAGTCCTTAATGTTTCAATCCTACACCAAATAAGCCACAAGAAAGATGATGTTACACAGCTATTCAACTGGCTACAAAAAATAAATAAATACTGTGTCTTCAATAGAAAGGGGAGGGCTGGAGGTAGGAATCTTTAGAGCCCCAAACAAAATCTGCCGACTCCAAAAACTCATTAGGCAAACCTGCTGTGCTTGTCTAGGTAAAAGCAAAGTATCAGTTGCTAGCATACTGAGAATTTATGCACAGTTATATGGTAAATTGGGAGCAGTCAACTCTTGTCTGGGTAGTAATATAATCTTTAAAAAGGAAAGGAAATTTTAAAAATTTAAATCTCCTTTGGCGATCCATTTCAACCTAGCATTTTCCTTCTCTTAGTTATTAGGATGGCAATAAAAAATTTAAAATCTTTTCTTGTTTTTCTTTTAAAGCTTGTAGTAAAGTAGGAATAGAAGGAAATTGCCTTAATGTGATTAATAATTATTATTTATTTATAAGAGTAAACATAATCCTAATGTTTTATTAGTATTATGGTATTTAGTATTAGCGTTAGTATAATGGCACTAAAGGCATTCTCACTAAAGGAATAAGAAAGGAATAAGAAAAAGATAGCATGCATTGCCAAAGCATGCAGTATTATTTTGGAGATTCTAAACAATATGGCAAGAAAAGAATTAGGAATGGTAAGTTTTATAAAGGATGGGACAAAACTGTTATTGTTTGCCACATGTGTATTTTTTTAATTCCAAAATTACAAACATCAACTGAAGAGCTTTAAGAAGAAATAAAAAGTTTAGTTAAGATGTTCAGAATCAGTCAAAAACATGCATAAACACACATAATGTGTGAGGGTATATTTCTCCTAACAGCAGTAAAAGCAAGTTAAAAAGTATAAAAAATAAAGCCCCTATTCATGGTAGCAGTGAATAAGCAATAAATGAAGTCTGAGAACAAACAAGCAATATGAAAGAAACTAAGTGAAGAAACTTCTTAGGCTTTGTTGGAATATGTTAAGAAGACATAAATAAATTATAATAGTGAACATTGCAAAGACATTTGTCCTAACGTATTACAACATACTAAAACTATAATTATTCAAACAAAGTATCACTAGTGCAGGAATAGAAAAATACATAAAAGAAACACAGGAGGGAGTCAAAAATAGACCCACATATGTATGATAAAGGCATCATATCAAATCATTGTGAATGTACAAATTACTCAAAATATGGTATTGGAATATTGACTCTTTATATATATATAAAAAGATTTAGTTAAAGCCCTAGCTTTCAACGTACACAAAAATAAATTCCAGAAGGATTAAAAGGTGAAAAGTAATAAATCTTAAAAGGTGAAAAGTAATAAATCTTAAAAATTATAGAATAGGGCTTCCCTGGTGGCGCAGTGGTTGAGAGTCCGCCTGCCGATGCAGGGGACACGGGTTCGTGCCCCGGTCCGGGAATATCCCACATGCCGCAGAGCGGCTAGGCCCGTGAGCCATGGCCGCTGAGCCTGTGCATCCGGGGCCTGTGCTCTGCAACGGGAGAGGCCACAACAGTGAGAGGCCCGCATACCGCAAAAAAAAAAAAAAAAAAATTATAGAATAAACCATAGAATTCCATCTTAAGAATGAAAAACTTTCCTAATCACGTTACTAATTTAGAAACCATAAAATAGAGGAAGGCCAGACTTGGAAAAATAAGCCCTTTAAGACTTATGCACAAAAAAATACACTAAATGCAAGGTCAAAAAGACAGTGTCAAACTGGGAAAAATAGTACTACCTGTATAAAACATTAAAACCTTTCAAATACATATTTCTCTTACAAATAAATAACATCAATTTTGTTGAGTAGGATGCTTGGGCAATTTCAATTTCCATTTTAAATACTTTAAAATATTTTAATTTTTTAAAATAATTATTGATAAATGTTTAAAGACCTGAAGATTCTGTGAAGGCTAGCTGTTAAATAAAAGAAAATTCATGAACAGGGCAGAAAAGAGAGGATTGGGCTTTGAGATTCTGCAGTGTTGATCTTGATCTTCCTTCCCCAACTCTCTGACTTTCTCCACTTGTCCTTGATATCACTCTCACGCCCTGTCCTCTGCCATGGTCATTACAAAATATTGAGATATACACCTTTTCAGTAATAATTTAATTGAAACATGTATATTTCTTAATTTACATTTAAAAATATGTTATTCATCCAGATAGTCTATGCTTAGCTATAGTAACAATGAATCCTGAAATCTAAGTGTCTTTATATATAAAGCTTTCTTTTTTAAAAAATATCTTTATTGGGAGTATAATTGCTTTACAATGGTGTGTTAGTTTCTGTTTCAGAACAAAGTGAATCAGATATACATATACATATGTCCCCATATCTCCTCCCTCTTGCATCTCCCTCTCACCCTCCCTATCCCACCCCTCTAGGTGGTCACAAAGCACCAAGTTGATCTCCCTGTGCTATGTGGCTGCTTCCCACTAGCTATTTTACATTTGGTAGGGTATATATGTCCATGCTACTCTCTCACTTCGTCCCAGCTTACCCTTCCCCTCCCAGTGTCCTCAAGTCCATTCTCTATGACTGCATCTTTATTTCTGTACTGCCACTAAGTTCTTCAGAACCTTTTTTTTTTTTTAGATTCCATATATATGTGTTTAGCATACGGTATTTTTTTTTCTCTTTCTGACTTACTTCACTCTGTATGACAAACTCTAGGTCCATCCACCTCATGACAAATAGCTCAATTTTGTTTCTTTTTATGGCTGAGTAATATTCCACTGTATATATGTGCCACATCTTCTTTATCCATTCATCTGCTGATGGACATGTAGGTTGCTTCCATGTCCTGGCTATTGTAAATAGAGCTACAATGAATATTTTGGAACATGACACTTTTTGAATTATGGTTTTCTCAGGGTATATGCCCAGTAGTGGGACTGCTGGGTCATATGGTAGTTCTATTTTTAGTTTTTTAAGGAACCTCCATACAGTTCTCCATAGTGGCTGTATCAATTTACATTCCCACCAACAGTGCAAAGAGAATTCCCTTTTCTCCACACCCTCTCCAGCATTTACTGTTCATAGATTTTTTGATGATGGCCATTCTACCGGTGTGAGGTGATACCTCATTGTAGTTTTGATTTGCATTTCTCTAATGATTAGTGATGTTGAGCATTCTTTTATGTGTTTGTTGGCAATCTGTATATCTTCTTTGGAGAAATGTCTATTTAGGTCTTCTGCCGATTTTTGGATTGGGTTGTTTGTTTTTTTGATATTGAGCTGCATGAGCTGCCTGTATATTTTGGAGATTAATCCTTTGTCAGTTGCTTCGTTTGCAAATATTTTCTCCCATTCTGAGGGTTGTCTTTTCGTCTTGTTTATGGTCTTCTTTGCTGTGCAAAGGCTTTTAAGTTTCATTAGATTCCATTTGGTTATTTTTGTTTTTATTTCCATTTCTGTAGGAGCTGGGTTAAAAAAGATCTTGCTGTGATGTATGCCATAGAGTATTCTGCCTACGTTTTCCTCTAAGAGTTTTATAGTGTGTGGCTTTACATTTAGATCTTTAATGCACTTTGAGTTTATTTTTGTGTATGGTGTTAGGGAGTGGTCTAATCTCATACTTTTACATGTACCTGTCCAGTTTTCCCAGCACCACTTATTGAAGAGGCTGTCCTTTCTCCACTGTACATTCCTGCCTCCTTTATCAAAGATAAGGTGACCATATGTGCATGGGTTTATCTCTGGGCTTTCTATCCTGTTCCATTGATCTACATTTCTGTTTCTGTGCCAGTACCATAGCATCTTGATTACTGTAGCTTTGTAGTATAGTCTGAAGTCCAGGATCCTGATTCCTCCAGCTCTGTTTTTCTTTCTCAAGATTGCTTTGGCTATTTGGTGTCTTTCGTGTTTCCATACAAATTGTGAAAATTTTTATCCTAGTTCTGTGAAAAATGCCATTGGTAGTTTGATAGGGATTGCATTGAATCTGTAGATTGCTTTGGGTAATATAGTCATTTTCACAATGTTGATTCTTCTAATCCAAGAACATGGTATATCTCTCCATCTGTTTGTATCACCTTTAATTTCTTTCATCAGTGTCTTATACATTTCTGCATACAGATCTTTTGTCTCCTTAGGTAGGTTTATTCCTAGGTATTTTATTCTTTTTGTTGCAATGGTAAATGGGAGTGTTTCCTTAATTTCTCTTTCAGATTTTTCATCATTAGTGTATAAGTATGCAAGAGATTTCTGTGCATTAATTTTATATCCTGCTACTTTTCCAAATTCATTGATTAGCTCTAGCAGTTTTATGGTAGCGCCTTTGGGATTCTCTATGTATAGTATCATGACATCTGCAAACAGTGACAGTTTTACTTCTTTTCCAATTTGGATTCCATTTATTTATTTTTCGTCTCTGATTGCTGTGGCTAAAACTCCCAAACTATGTTGAATAATAGTGGTGTGAGTGGACAACCTTGTCTTGTTCCTGATCTTAGTGGAGATGGTTTCAGTTTTTCACCATTGAGAACAATGTTGGCTGTGGGTTTGTCATATATGGCCTTTATTATGTTGAGGTAAGTTCCCACTGTGCCTACTTCTGGAGAGTTTTTATCATAAATGGGTGTTGAATTGTGTCAAAAGCTTTTTCTGCATCTATTGAGATGATCATATGGTTTTTCTCCTTCAATTTGTTAATATGGTTTATCACATGGATTGATTTGTGTATACTGAAGAATCCTTGCATTCCTGGGATAAACCCCACTTCATCATGGTGTATTATCCTTTTAATGTGCTGTTGGGTTCTGTTTGCTAGTATTTTGTTGAGGATTTTTGCATCTATGTTCATCAGGGATATCAGTCTGTAGTTTTCTTTTTTTGTGACATCTTTGTCTGGTTTTGGTATCAGGATGATGGTGGCCTCGTAGAATGAGTTGGGGAGTGTTCCTCCCTCTGCTATATTTTGGAAGAGTTTGAGAAGGATAGGTGTTAGCTCTTCACTAAATGTTTGATAGAATTCACCTGTGAAGCCATCTGATCCTGGGCTTTTGTTTGTTGGAAGACTTTTTTTTGGGGGGGGGGTACGTGGGCCTCTCACTGTTGTGGCCTCTCCCGTTGCGGAGCACAGGCTCCAGACGCGCAGGCTCAGCGGCCATGGCTCACGGGCCCAGC
>NW_006797971.1:224174-237356 GCF_000442215.2 Lipotes vexillifer | reverse complement strand
ATTGGCAGGCGGACTCGCAACCACTGCGCCACCAGGGAAGCCCTGTTGGAAGACTTTTAATCACAGTTTCAATTTCAGTGCTTGTTACTGGTCTGTTTACATTTTCTATTTTGTCAGGGTTCAGTCTTGGGAGGTTGTGCTTTTCTAAGAATTTGTCCATTTCTTCATGGTTGTCCATTTTATTGGCATATAGTTGCTTGTAGTAATCTCTCATGATCCTTTGTATTTCTGCAGTGTCAGCTGTTATTTCTCCTTTTTCATTTCTATTTCTATTGATTTGTGCCTTCTCCCTTTTTCTCTTGATGAGTGTGGCTAGTGGTTTATCAATTTTGTTTATCTTCTCAAAGAACCAGCTTTTAGTTTTATTGATCTTAGCTACTGTTTCCTTCATTTCATTTTATTTCTGATCAGATCTTATGATTTCTTTCCTTCTGCTAACTTTGGGGTTTTTTTTGTTCTTCTTTCTCTAATTGTTTTAGGTGTAAGGTTAGGTTGTTTATTTGGGATATGTCTTGTTTCTTGAGGTAGGATTGTAGATCTATAAAGTTCCCTCTTAGAACTTCTTTTATTTTTTTTTTTGTGGTACATGGGCCTCTCACTGCCGTGGCCTCTCCCATTGTGGAGCACAGGCTCCGGACACGCAGGCCCAGTGGCCATGGCCCACGAGCCCAGTCGCTCCACTGCATGTGGGATCCTCCTGGACCGGGGCACAAACCCATGTCCTCCGCATCGGTAGGCAGACTCCTAAACACCGTGCCACCAGGGAAGCCCTAGAACTGCTTTTGTTGCATCCCATAGGTTTGGGGTCATCGTGTTTTCATTGTCATTTGTTTCTAGGTATTTTTTGTTTGTTTGTTTGTTTGTTTTTTTTGCTGTAAGTGGGCCTCTCACTGTTGTGGCCTCTCCCGTTGCGGAGCACAAGCTCCGGACGCGCAGGCTCAGCAGCCATGGCTCACGGGCCCAGCCGCTCCGCGGCACATGGGATCTTCCCAGACCGGGGCACGAACCCATGTCCCCTGCATCGGCAGGCGGACTCCCTACCACTGCGCCACCAGGGAAGCCCTCTAGGTATTTTCTGATTTCCTCTTTGATTTCTTCAGTGATCTCTTGGTTATTTAGTAGTGTATTGTTTAGCCTCCATGTATTTGTATTTTTTACAGATTTTTTTCCTGTAATTGATATCTAGTCTCATAGCATTGTGGTTGGAAAAGATACTTGATATGATTTCAATTTTCTTAAATTTACAAAGGACCCAAGATATGATCTGTCCTGGAGAATGTTCCATGAGCACTTGAAAAGAAAGTGTATTCTGTTGTTTCTGGATGGACTGTCCTATAAATATCAATTAAGTCCATCTTGTATAATGTATCATTTAAAGCTTGTGTCTCCTTATTTATTTTCATTTTGGACGATTATCCATTGGTGAAAATGGGGTGTTAATGTCCCCTACTATGATTGTGTTACTGTCAATTTTCCCTTTTATGGCTGTTGGCATTTACCTTATGTATTGAGGTGCTCCTATGTTGGGTGCATAAACATTTACAATTGTTGTATCTTCTTCTTGGATTGATCCCTTGATCATTATGTAGTGTCCTTCTTTGTCTCTTGTAATAGTCTTTATTTATTTGTCTTATATGAGCACAGGCTCCAGACGTGCAGGCTCAGCGGCCATGGCCCACGGGCCCAGCCCTCCGCGGCACGTGGGATCCTCCCAGACCAGGGCATGAACCCACGTCCCCTGCATCAGCAGGCAGACTCTCAACCACTGCGCCACCAGGGAAGCCCCCTGAGAATTTTTAATTTCATTTATTTTGTTGTTCATCGTTTGCTCTTTAGTTCTCCTAGGTCCTTGTTACATGTTTCTTGTATTTTCTTCATTCTATTTCCAAGATTTTGCATCATCTTTACTATCATTACTCTGAATTCTTTTTCAGGCAGACTGCCTATTTCCTCTTCATTTTTTTGTTCTGGTGGGTTTTTACCTTGCTCCTTCATCTGCTGTGTGTTTCTGTCTTCTCATTTTGCTTAACTTACTGTCTTTGGGGGCTCCTTTTTGCAGGCTGCAGTTCTGTAGTTCCTGTTGTGTTTGGTGTCTTCCCCCAGTGGCTAAGGTTGGTTCAGTGGGTTGTGTAGGTTTCCTGGTGGAGGGGACTGCTGCCTGTGTTCGGGTGGTTGAGGTTGTATCTTGAGTTTCTTTTGGGCAGGACCAAATCCGGTCGTGTGTTTTAGGGGTGTCTGTGACATTATTACGATTCTAGGCAGCCTCTCTGCCAATGGGTGGGGTTGTGTTCCTGTCTTGCCAGTTGTTTGGCATAGGGTGTCCAGCACTGTAGCTTGCTGGTTGTTTAATGGAGGTGGGTGTTAGCACTGAGATGGAGATCTCTAGGAGAGCTTACACCGTTTGATATTACATGGAGCTGGGAGGTCTCTGGTGGATCAATATCCTGAACTCATCTGTCCCACCTCAGAGGCACAGGCCTGACACCTGCATGGAGCACAAAGACCCTGTCAGCCACATGGCTCAGAAGATAAGGGAGAAAAAAATGAAAGAAAGAAAGAAAAAGAAAAGAATAAAATAAAGTTATTAAAATAAAACTTTTTAAAAAATTAATAAAAAAATTAGAAAGTAATAAAAAAAGAACAATAAAAAAGAAGAGAGCAACCAAACCAAAAAACATCCACTAATGATAACAAGTGCTAAAAACTATACTAAAAAAAAAAGAAAAAAGAAAAAAATAACAGACAGACAGTACCCTAGGACAAATGGTAAAAGCAAAGCTATACAGACAAAAATCACACAAAAAAGCAAACACATACACACCCACAAAAAGAAAAAAGGGAAATATATATATATATATATATATATATATATATATATATATATATAAAAGAAAAAGGAACAGAGCAACCAAATCAGTAAACAAATCTACCAATGATAAGAATCTCTAAATACTAAACTAAGATAAACATAAAACCAGAAACAAATTAGATACAGAAAGCAAGCCCCAAGTCTACAGTTGCTCCCAATGTCCACTTCCTCAATTTTGGGATGATTCATTGTCTATTCAGGTAGTCCAGAGATGCTGGCTACATCAAATTGACTGTGGAGATTTAATCTGCTGCTCCTGAGGCTGCTGGGAGACATTTCCCTTTCTCTTCTTTGTTCTCACAGCTCCTGGGGTTCAGCTTTGGATTTGGCCCTGCCTCTGTCTGTAGATCACCTGAGAGCATCTGTTCTCAACTCAGACAGACAGGGTTAAAGGAGCAACTGACTAGGGGGCTCTGGCTCACTCAGGCGAGGGGAGGGAGGGGTATGGAATGTAGGGCGAGCCTGTGGCGGCAGAGGCTGGCGTGACGTTGCAACAGCCTGAGGCGTGCCGTGCGTTCTCCCGGGGAAGTTGTCCCTGTATCATGGGACCTTGGCAGTGGTGGGCTGCAGAGGGTCTTGGGAGGGGAGGTGTGGATAGTGACCTGCGCTTGCACATAGGCTTCTTGGTGGCTGCAGGAGCATCCTTAGCGTTTCATGCCCATCTCTGGTGTCCACACTGACAGTCACAGTTCACGCCCGTCTCTGGAGCTCGTTTAGGTGGTGCTCTCAATTCTCTTTCCTCACACCCTGAAACCATGGTCTCTTGTCTCTTAGGCAGGTCCAGACTTTTTCCCGGACTCCTCCCAGTTAGCTGTTGCACACTAGCCCCCTTCAGGCTGTGTTCACGTAGCCAACCCCAGTCCTCTCCGAAGCTCGAGCCTCAGGTCCCAGACCCCACCCACACCGGCAGGTGAGCAGACAAACCTCTCAGGCTGGTTGAGTGCTGGTTGGCAATGATCCTCTGTGCAGGAATCTCTCCGCTTTGCCCTCTGCACTACTGTTGCTGCTCTCTTTTCCGTGGCTCCGAAGCTTCCCCCCACCCACCCCCCGCCCACCACTGTCTCCACCAGTGAAGGGGCTTCCTAGTGTGTGGAAACTTTTCCTCCTTCACAGCTCCCTCCCACTGGTGCAGGTCCCATCCCTATTCTTTTGTCTCTGTTTTTCCTTTTTTTTTTGCCCTACCCAGGTACTTGGGGAGTTTCTTGCCTTTTGGGAAGTCTGAGGTCTTCTGCCAGCGTTCAGTTCAGGTGTTCTGTAGGAGTTGTTCCACACGTAGATGTATTTCTGACGTATTTGTGGGGAGGAAGGTGATCTCGTCTTACTGCTCTGCCATCTTGAAGGTCTCTCTAAGGCTTATTTCTTACTTAAGTAATGTTGCTGAGGGGCTGCAGTTACTCTACAACATCAGGAACATAGTTACATCTTATAACTCTGCCATCTTATACAAGTTACTTCCAAGGTTGCTATTACAAGATAAGAAAACAGTGGAGGGGGAACATGACATCTGAGAGACGGATGTTGGGATCACAATGTAAGAGAGAGGGATTCTGGGAACATTATCAGAGATTGAGATAGAGAGATGCTGGTAACATGAAGTCAGAGAGAGATTCTGGGGACATACTGCCAGAGGAAGTGATCCCTGCAACACCCTCAGAGGAATGCCAGAACACCCATCAGAGAAGGGATCCTGGGAACATCCCTTCAGAGAAAGCTGATGCACCAAGGCCTGTTACCTATCCGTGGGGTCCTTATTCAGAAGTTCAAGTGTGCAAAGGGAGGATCCTGAGATGTTTAAGGTATTAAATGGTACAGACAGTAAATGTATTAATTCTCTGAGTAGTTGTGATTGTTTTAAATCTTATACTTGTTTAATTAAAGTTCATATTGTCTTTCTTTGGCTGGGGAAAAAAAACCCAAAAAACACCCTGGCTTTTTAACTGTTTCAGCTCAGATGCAACACAAGCCACTTCTGCTCATAGTTCAGTAGTCAGAACTAGTCACATGGCCCCAATATAACTGAAAGGGAGTCTGAGAAATGTGGAGGACCACATGACCTGTTGGATGAGCGCTGTTGCTTCCACAGTTGAAAATTACAAAATTCTGTATTTCTTTTAGAAATCCATCTAATTCAACAAGTATCTTTGAGCTCTGCAACAACACATTGTTGAATGTACAAAGTTACCTAAGACTTCCCTTTCTTCAGTGGATTAATTACTGTTATTTTAACATGCAGGTAATTATTAACCATTAACAGAATCACAAAAGGATCCTTTTTTGCCATGACAAACCCAGTCTCACTGATATGAAAAAGGCTTGGTTTTCTATAGCTCATAAATCCCAAAGTTTACCTGGGCAACATTCTACTCAGAAGCTGAGAAACAGAGAATACTGTGGTGATAAGACCTCAGGACTTATAGCAATAATTAAAGTTTTAAAGTATTTACAACCACAAGTGAATATGTGCTGTGATTAAAAGCAATGTTTTCGGCTTTAAAATTTTCAGATGCTATTTACCATATGGAGACAAAGATGCTTAATAAGAGTGAGTGACATATGGGGTATTTTGTTTTAAAATTTTTATTTTGGCAAATAAAGTAATGCTAGCTGCAGAAAAGATGACAGATACAGGTTTAAAGGGAAATAAAATCTCCCTAATTCCATCACCCAAATATGACCTCTGTTAACATTTTGGCATAGTTGATATAATTTACTTAAATGGGCTCCTATTCCCTCAAACTGTATTTTTCCCTGTCCCCTGAATAGTATACCTTTCTATGTTACTGAATAATCCTTTATTGTTTCCAACATAATGCCATTGTAGGGATTGTTATAATATATTTAAGCATGACCCCCAAATCCTTCAATATTAAGGATGTTTGATGGATACTTGATTTTTGGCTGCCCATCATCACCTCCATCTTCACTTGGTAACAACCCATATTGTCTTCTGGGGAATTTCCTTTCTCCCAACTTTTGCAGGCTTGTTGAGAGTATAAACAAAGGTTCATGCTCATCCAATCTCCAAATTAGGTGAGTGTGTTTTCAGTTAATACATATAAAGTACAGAGAACATTATGTGACACTTAATAAGGATTCAACAAAAAATATGAGCTATGACATGTCAGATGATCAAAGCCACTGCTCTTTCACAAATGGCAAACTGATGATTTCGCACATGATGTCAGTCTAAACTAATATGCTTCATGGTTTTCTTTTAGGATTCCTCTCGTAGTTTACTGTGGAATAATTTAGGGAGGTAGGAAATTAAGGAAGGAAGCAAGAAAGTGAGGAAGGAAGGAAAGAAGGAAGGATTTATTGATGGAGTGAAAGATTTAATGTCATTAATTAACTTAATTTCAGAGACATACCTTGTAAGGCCAAAGTATTTTCTGACCTGTTTCCATTTCTTTATCTTACCTATATCTGTACATTGTTGTAAATTGTCTTCACTCTTCTTCTTACTCAAATCTATAAAATAGATTTAAGCTTCAAGAGCAGATAGCAAGTTCAGGGTAATATTTCCTTGTTATATTGTGCCTCTTAAAGCAATAGCTTCTTTTCTTGTCCATTTCAAAATCCCTGTATGAATATTTCATTTTAATGTCTTCAAATCCCACTGAATAAAAAAGGCTTTGGTGTTTTTCCCAAGATCCTAAATCTATTTTTAACTTAGAGCTACTAACTTTTATCATATCATTTCATATATTTTAAATGGTTATTGTGGTACTATTTGCCAAATAATACACTAAGTACTGGCAAACCCCAAGTGTTCCATATAATATTTGTCTCATGAAGGTCCTTCCTATAAATAAAATTTCTTCTCCCTTAACTTTCTCTATTCCCCCCCCCCTATTTTTCCACATAAAAATATTTATTCAATACCATATTTGACCATGATAATACCATAAATAATCCAACCCCTGGGTGGCACTCACTGAACTATGTTTCGGGCGCTCAGAGGAAGTAGGACAGTGACTAGAATAACATATCATATTCTGAAGTCCACGATCTATAACACCAAACTGCAAAGGGAATGAGAGCCACTAATGCTCAGATGTTCTGGTGTTTTGCTGAACACGGGACGTGGAATGAGATTAAATATTCAACAACCATTATTGCAAACCAAGTCTGCCAGGACCCCAGAGACAATAGTATTCAATAAGTATTTTTTAACACTTTCTATGAGCAAAACTTGGTGCTATAAAGGTAAACACTGAAAAAATATAACCTACCCTCCATTTAAAAACAAGATTACAATCCAGTAGTAAGATAAGTAAGTGACTATCTAAAGATAGACCATGGTAAATACCATAAGAGAGACGCTTATAACTTGCCACTCAGTAAGAGATCAAAGGAGGAAGCAAGTGCATCTGCTGAAGGCAAGGAGAGAGCAGGATTTGTCAGCAGCATGAACCTTGAATGACATTGGCTCCAGGCTCAAGTCTGATCATCTAATTTTACATGAGGGCTGGAAATCTGAATTTCTATGTGTAATATCCTTCTACAATGTTGGAAATTTATTTTTTAAAAATCAGTGTGCCAACTTTAAGACACAGCAGAGGCACTATATTCAGAAATATCATTAGAATAAGAACAGGATTTGGGATCAGAATGTGGAAATCTGCAGCATTTAGGATTTTATCCTTAAGAGATTAGGAAATGGGGATAATTGAGGGGTTATTAAAAGAGACATGAAATGAAATGGCTAAAACAATGCTTAAGAAAGCCAAGTTTAGCAGCAGTAGGTAGATTGGATTGGAAGGCTAAACTGAAGGAAAGAAGTCGATTAGGAGACTGCTGCAATGGATCAATAAGAACGTGATCAGGGCGACAGAAGTGACAATGGCAAATAAGGCAGAGATGGTGGTTAGAATATAGAAACCCATGCAAAGTTCACAGCATGCTGCTCATGCTAACTCTTTCTTCCTAACATAATGCAATTTCATTTGAAAATTCTTTTTTTGAAAAGCAGGCTAGCCTCTTCATATATATTTTCCCTGGTACATAGTAGGAATTAAAATAAACGTTCAACTATTTAAAATAATACTAACCACTGGAGTACATAATCACTTATTTTTTATATACAGAATCTCCCCCACTGACTTCCCTTACCAATCCTATTCACCTCCCTCTTCATGACTGCTCCACGAAAAGTAAGACGTCAAATTACATAGTGCCAAATGTTTACACTGTATCAGAGATATTTTGCAGAGAAGAGAGGATTCCCACCAAACCTTTGGTGGAACAATTATTTGTTGGAACAACCCCTTGGTGAGAGTTACTCTGTCTTCATTGCCCTTGTAACTGTTTACAGCTAACTTTTGGTCCTGATATAGGTAGAGAAATACAGACACATTCTCTAATAAATATGTATATATACACACACTATAAATATACTATAGATAAGCTATAGCTACTGTTCTAACATCTAAGCTCTTTTTTTTTCATTTTGTTGATTTCATAGTACCAAGTAGGCATGTTTTCATTATTACCACTTAATAAATGTGTGTTATGATACAATTAATTTCTGATATTCTAAGTAACCCCTCCCCGTGCCAAAATATCTGGATTAAAGTGACCTTATTCAGAAACATAAGTGAGGGTGAGACAAGAAAAGCTGTATTCTCTCAACTAACTCTTTTTATTACCTTTCAAATCTGAAGCATCTAACTTCCTCCTCCCGTCAGGTGGCCTGAGACATGACTAAGGCGTCGTGGTTGTTTGCTATGTACCTTCAGGTATGCCCTCATGGGGATCTGTAACTCAATGGCTTTGATTTGGAATAGGGAAATCCTACTAGTTTTTTCATTTCATTTAATTTGCATCTCTTAGGTGTCCTCTATATCCAAGAGAGTCAGGCAACTTGGACAGACAGAGGGGTAAATCAATGGTCTGGATTTTATACTATATAATAGAGAATACAACTCTAGAAAAGTTTAAGAACAGATGTTAAGTGTTATAATTAGCAATTTTAGCCATAAAGAATTATAGTTCCTATAGGTCTCTTGGACTGAGTCAAGAAGATAAAATGGCTGCAAGAGGTAGCTGAAAGTTGGTGAAATAATTAACTTGTTGCCCTCTCTATCCAGAGATTTTACTTATGTTGATTTCCACATGAAAGTTAAGACAACTGCCAAAACCCCACAACTTTTCCTTTGACATAGTTGCTGTAGAGTTTCTCAGACGAGAACCAACCAGTAAACCAACCAAAAGGTTCAGTTGCTTCCTCAGCCACACCTGGTTGAAAGAAATCTGACATCCTTTGTGAAACCTGGCTCATCTCAAGTGCATCTTATCTCTCAACATGACTGTGAACTTTGTAGTTTCTGCCTTTATGCTGAGTCAGACATTCTCTTCATATCCTCGCTAGTTAAATTTGCTGTTTTGCCTTCAAAATTTCACGCTGTACAATTCTAATCCAGTAGCAATGAGTGATCTAGAAGAGAAATCTTCCCATTTTAGTTATAGCAAAGAACTTTGATTGCATAACCATCCATTATTTTTCATGAAAGTTACTGGACCTTTAAACCGTGAAACCACATCTCTTTTAAGTAGCAGCTTTTTAACATCTATAGCAAAAGAAAATTTAGGGATCTCAAACTGTTGCAATTATTAAAGTAGTTAGCTCCCTTTCAAATCTTTACTTTTGCAAATTTTTCTCTGCTTGGTGTTTTAGGTGCCCAAGTACACAGAGCATAAAACACTGAGTAGCATTGAGTGGTACAATATAAAGGATATAATATAAACAAAGAGAAATAAAAGGAAATAATTAAGGAAAAACAATAGGAGCATATACCAAAACAACTGCTTGTTTTTTGTTGTTTCAAACCAGATAATCTTGGGAAAGAGACAAATAATCTTGGGAAGGAACGGTAATATGGGGGAATGGGGAGTGTGGTGCAGAGGAATAAAAGAGTTACCCTAGAAAGTACAAACCTCTCTGGTCAACAACTAGAAGACTGTTGACTAGACTACAAATTCTATTTCTTGGGGGGAAACGATAACCTATTTCCCAATAAACATTGATATATTAGTTTAAATTTAAGAATGCTAAAACTAAGTTACTTTCTGTGACTATTCTGTTTCAGCGAATTGAATAGCAAAATAATTTTCTGATGAATGAAAGCTGTTCTTTCTTTGTAAGTTTATATGTGTTGTCATCAGATAACCTCATTTCCAAAATAATTTCAAGCAAAGGTAGCAAAATAATGAGGAAATAACTCTGAACTTTGAGACCAGAGATTTCTTTGAGGCTGGATCTCTATTATTGTATAATCTTGACGGATCATTTAAGTTCTTCAGCTTCAGTTTCATCTACTAGATCAAACGGAAAAACCTTCAAAGCCAGGAAGCCAAGCGATACCCACCTTTGTATCCCCAGCATCTAACAGAGTGCCAGGCACAAAAAGGATTTTAATAAGTATATATTTAAAAAATAAATTAAAAAATGGGGATAAAATCACTTACTTTACAATGTGATTATAGCAATGAAAAAAGTAATCAAATGCAATCATTTTTAAATCTATAAATTATGCATAAATATATTTCATTATCTCATGAACAAAAAATTTTATTTTATATTGTATACAGTTTTTTTGTTTTTGTTTTTGTTTTTGTTCTTTTTGCAGTTTGCGGGCCTCTCACTGCTGTGGCCCCTCCCGTTGCAGAGCACAGGCTCCGGACGCGCAGGCCCAGCGGCCACGGCCCACGGGCCCAGCCACTCCAAGGCATGTGGGATCCTCCCAGACCGGGGCACAAACCCGCGTCCCCTGCAATGGCAGGCAGACTCCCAACCACTGCGCCACCAGGGAATCCCCTTGTATACAGTTTTATAAGCAAACTGATTTATTTTTCTTGAATAGACTCTCAGTACATGTGTGTGTATTTGTGTGTGTATATATATATTATATATATATATATATATATATATATATATATATAATTCAATTGATCTAAGCCTGCATGTCCTCACCAGTAAACTTAAGAATTGTAGACTTGTGTTAATTATCTTCAATAATTTCTGATGGGTAATCAACTTATGATCTAATGTTTTATATGAATATTAGATACACTTACATCAGATGAAATATTAAGTAAGTTATTAGAATTTCTTTTTATCTAAGTGATATTTTTAAGTAAACATCAAGGTCATACAGCTCTTTTTTACCTCATGGAATGCTCAGTTTATTGTAATGCAGAAGCCAACATTTCAATAAACTATCAAAATACAAAAATCAAATTACAAAAAAACTATCAAAATTTACCAAAATAAATTATCAAAAATTACAGAAAACCAAAATTTCAAAAATCCTGTCAAAAACTTTTATTGATCATTGATTGACATCCTCAAACAATTTGAAAAGGGTGTTTAGAAGTGTAGAAATTCTCTGAACTCAAGGAATTTGCAGTCTAATTGATGAAACCAAACCATCCTATAAGTGAATTAATTCAAGACAGACTATAACTAAATATCAGGAGTTATATAGACTGTAAATGCTATAGAGATTCAGATAAGTGCTTTAGCAAAACAAAAGAAAGGGAAGACTTGTCAAGAAAATGAAACTTGAAAGATAAATAAAACTTGACAAAAGACGGTGAGAAGAACCTTCCAGGCAGAGGGTATAAATCAAGTTGTGGAAGTAGAAAAAACCTGATTTGTTCATTGAAAGTAAAGAAATCAAATCTGACCAAAAATCAAGCATATGTTTTGGGAAATAATAGGAAATAAGTTTGGTAGGAAAAAGAGGGAAACACAATATAGGAATTCCTTGAAGAACTGTAAATAGAGGAATAATATATTGGCATGTGGTAAGCCCAGAATTGAGGAGAACAGCTAGGAAGGAGTTGCAGTCACTAATGTGGTAACCATGGGAATGGAGAAAACGCAGTGTAAGAGACGAATCTGCATATATAACTAATAAATGATCCCTCATTCATCTTCAATCAACCTAAAGGCATGTCTATTCTTATCTTTCTTTCGACCCAGTGGCATAATTTTTCAGGCACTAGATGTCACTGTTCCACTTAAGCAAAATAAAATCTAGTCATTCTGAAGCCACAGTTGCATCTACCTAATAATTACATCTACCTCTATGTAGATCTGAGTCTGCTTTACTTGGTCCAGATAATTTCAAAATAAACCTAGGGATTAGTACCTACTGCAGTCTGAAGAAAAACCAGCTCTGAAGTTTTCTTTGACATTTTCTTAAAGTCTTCCTTTTCTGTAAAGAACAAATACAACAAATGTTTTTAATTCAACAGGGAAATAAAGAATTTATACCACTGAAAAATAGGAAATTTTCTACTATTAGAAAATGGCTTTGCTAATTGCTATAAAGACAAAATAAAACAAAACTAACATCATTTCTTCACAATGAGTCCATATTTGATTTGATTATAAACCTACCTATAGAGAATCCTATATAATTTTCTTTTATCTGTTCAGCATCCCACAGTTGGACATTTGACCTCCTTTTTGAAATTCCTCTTCGGGCTTATCATGAAAGTATAGTCAGTCTCACACTAAAAACAGCCTAAAGGACTAATCTGTTCGCTGTCTGCTGACTCAAGTTTGATCACCGGGACACTGTTTGGGACTTTGACTCTTGAGTGATGCAAGGATATGGGATTGTTGGAGGTATTTCTCTAGGAGCAATGGGGGTGCTATCCTGATACTGACCAGACTGACTGTTCCCACTAAAGGCTGTCTCTGCACTTCCTGTGGCCGATCGCTCTAGTGTCCCCGTGACTCCTGGGTGTTCCCAAGCCTGGCTCTCCAGCTTCTGGATGACTCCATGAGACTCCCACCCCAATACCACCACAACCCCAAGACACACATACAAACACATACAGACCCACACACATAATAGCACTACAATAAATATCCTTTTCTTTATGGCAGCCAGGGTCAGTTTCTGTTGCCTGCAATCACACAAAACAAAACAAAAACCTAAATTCACAGCATGCAGAACAATGCAAATATTGTGCTGGTATTAAACTACCAGCTTTGTCTTGTCAAGTTCATGCTTACTGAACCTCTAAGGACTGGGAGAAATACAAAGGAAAAGGTTCTCAAAAAAGAAATATTTTATGTATCTAAAGACTGCAATTCTGAACTCTAGCATCCTTTTCTTCTAGAAGTGTTCAGGTACTTAATTATCCTCAACCTCTAAGGTTCTAGTTTTTGGACATCAGTCTTTGGACACCCTAGTTGGTATTTCCATGAGAAATATGAAGTAATTGAAAGACTAGAATTTTTTAAACTACTGGCAATATAGTCAGTTACCAAAGCATCCCCAGAAACTGCAGGAATG
>NW_006797971.1:185393-224161 GCF_000442215.2 Lipotes vexillifer | reverse complement strand
CAGGAATGCAGGTTGGCATTTTAGAATTGACAAAGGGCCCAGCAGCAAAGAAAGAAAATTAGTTTGGAAGCAGTTTCCTGTCCCGATCCTAGATGTTATGATTTCTTTCTGAGAGATGACCTGGTATGGTAGAAAGGTCACAGACTTTACCTATAGGTTTTCCATTCCTAACTCAGCTATTTGTTAGATGTATTAACTTTGATAATTTATTATAATTCTCAGTTTTGTTTTTTCAGACAGAAAAATAATGCTGCTTCTAAGGGTGGTTGTGAAGTAGATGTAAAGTTCCTTGCAAGGAGTACAGTAGAAATGCAATCTCATGTCCTCTGTTCTGTCTCTCCCCTCACTCCTAACCCACCCCAAGGAACCTGTTCTGGAGGCCTCAGATGTGGATACCTGGAAATAGATGACTAAAAGTGAAGGGAGCATGAAAAACACCCACACATTAAGCACCTGGAGACAGTCATAGAATTACTAATTTTTGGAGCTTGAGAGAATCTTATTGATCTTATACATACGTGAAAGGAACCAATGCTCAGAATTTTAGAGTTTTTTCCAAGGCCACAGCTAATTCATAATTAGAAGCATATAAGTGCCTTACTTCACAAAAATTTCCAATCAATAGTTTTATATGACTAAAAAACACGATCTGAAAATCTGATGCACTGAAAGGCACTTGTGATATGACACTTGCCTAGAGAATCTGCATTTTAAACTACTGACAGAGAGATAAGTATACAATATTATATTTGGGTGTTATTTTTTTTTTTCTCACAGGGTTCATTCCTACCTGTCCTCAATTAACATAAGGCATGTGCCCACCTATGTGAACAGGTGCAACTACTTGAGTCTGAAGAGACTGCAAAGACAGCAATGTCTGGAGGCTCATTTCTTTTCCTTTTCATACTATTTTAGTTTAAAAATATAAAGAAGAAAATAAAAGTCTTTTCTAATTTGACCACCAAGGAATAACAACTGTTAAATCATTGCTTTCCCTTGGCCTCACATTCTCTTTTTCCTGATCTTTCTCTCTCTGTAATATATGGATATTTCACAAAAATGTGATGTTTCACAATCTTTCCCACATAGTCCAGACTGATGGCAGGCTTAATTTGAAGTGAATAATAGCCAGCAAACCTATAGGACCTCATAGCTTAAAAGTACTTTCTGGTACATTATTTTTTACACTTTATGATCACAGGTCTTTGGGGGAGAAGGGACAGCAGATTATGTTTAGAAAAAAAAAAATGGTAGAGTTACATCAACAAACACAAGTCCTTCTTTCTATGCAAGAGGATCATTCTGGAGAAGAAAATACTAGCACAATGCAAAGAGTGGCTATGTGTTCTTTACATCAAAAAGTAAGGCATCCTAACCCAATGAAAATTGATTTTTTCAAGGAAAAAGACACCTACAATACATGTTCAAATAAAGACTGCAAGGATCAAAACAGAATTTATAATGCCCTGCAGCCCTGAGATCTCCCTATGCTGTACAAATGTGATATTAATCTCTACAGTAAAGTAATATTAATGGTCTCAGAAAGGCAAAATAATTTTAAATCTCATGTGCATACTAATTTAGAAATATGGAGATTAAAAAAGGAGAGAAAGAGTGGAAGTCAAAGGTATTAAACTTTAAGTGTTACTGTCCAGTTGATTATTGGAGTGGGTACTCTTCAGTGTTGCCTTATTTCAAATCTTTTTAAAAATGTGCATATATTCCAGAGGCTAGGAATCACATCTATCTTGTACACTGGTGTATCTCTAATACCTCAGTGTATCTCTCATACTAAGCACAAGCCTGCAAAAAAGGAGCTGCTTAATAAATAGGTGCTTAGCGAATATAGTCAACCAATTAAGATAATTTAATTAAGATAACTTGGTAACTTATAGTTACCAATTAAGAAGAACAGAATTACCTCAAACAGCCCATATTCCAAAATTAACATTTTTATGACTTTGAAATGAATGTTTAATTTGTTTTAATTATGCACCAATTAATGAACATATAATATTTATTGAGACTCTATTCTCTGCAATATGATATATCCGAAGGGAAAACACACACTATTCCTGCCCTCAAAGAGCACATTCCCTAGTTAACAAGTGTGTCTGATAGGCTGAAAAATGCACATCTGAAAGGAAGTAATGAATCCATTTAGAGAAGACAGAGCTTACGATGTCTGGCATGCAAATTTCTCATTTTGCTTTTCATTGATGGACACTTCCCTAACCTTAACCTCATTCGGGGATTGTATGACTATGCCTTCAGGTCACTTACTGTTAAGTAGCTTTAAATTTATGTGAACGAAATGCATCCAGGACTTCAAGGGAAATCGGGTCAAACTATGTGTGCCAAATGGACCTCCAAACCTATGATAAAAAAAAAAGGTGGATAAAACACTGTGTGTCCTGGAGTGGAGATGCCCAAGAGAGGCAGGAAACACAAAGAGAGAAGATCAAAGGTTATAAAACACATACTTACTTATCTGATAATTTACCTATGATTTTCCCTGCTGGTCGATGTGGGTTAGCTGACAATGAAATGGGATAAAGTACCTAAGGTTCTTAACTCTTACACAGGGCCTGAGTGGAAAAATGTTAACTTGTTGTATGTGTGTTAGAGCATATAAACTGTGTTGAAACAGGTTTTAAAGTCTAGGGCCAGTAATCATTTTGAAATGGTCTTTAAGTCTATACTGTTTCTCTTATCCTCTCAAATGAAATTTCTTTGTCTTTTCTGTTTTTATGTGTATTCATCATCTGTTCTGCCATACTGAAGACCAGACCAAATGGCCTTTTTTGATTAATGGCATAGGGACTAATGGTTGATAAAGAAAATCATTTATTAATTACTACAGATAGAAAGCTAAGTATGGATTTTCAGGTACAGTAGCCTGTACTAACTCTGCCCACAAGGAAGATAGGGCCTTAGAGAGAAGTTGATGGAACATTTGCAGAAAAAGATCAGTGTTAACAATGTTATGGTATTCCTTAGCACGGGTGGTACAAAGGTCATATAGATTCTCAGCCAAAGAAGAAAATCATAAAAATTTCCTGAAAGGGCAAGGCCAATACTTATTTTTAAAATTAAATATAAGGTAATGCTGAAGACTTTTATATGTTCTGCCAGTGGATGTATTTGTGTGTCTTTGTCAAGACAAATACAGCCAACTAAACAGTTCTGTTTTCTCAGGTACCTTGTTTAAACTGTTTTGTTCTAACTTTTTTAAGATAATGACACAGAATCTCTTAAAATCCAATTTCCTGTTCATGCTCCTAAAAACCCTTGATGTTTGTCTATGATCAATTTATTCAAAAGACAGAAATTTATCACAGCTTTTCATGCATAAAACTCAAATCATTAGAAAAGGATTGAGTTAAAAGAGTTTAAAAAAATCCACCTCTTGGGAAATGAAGTTTAGCCTTAGAATGGATTCTATGGGAGATAAGGAACATGATGGTGACTTTCTTTCTCAAGCCCAAGCTACATTTAGAATCAATATTTAAAACTTTCTAGTGAAAATTTGAAATACAATGATCAATCATTGATTGTGGTATGAAGAAGGAATTAAAAATGTGTGTTTCATTTTGGGATTATGCCATATACATTTCCTCATGTAGGGTTCCTTAGTTCCTCAATTACTCTTCATCTCCACCTTTCAATCAATGCTATTGAACCCAGCAACACTGATCTCTGATGGGTTCTTTTTACTGGACTCCTTACTTGGTCCAAATTGCTCCTATCTCTGGAATTATAGGTACTCTGCTATGGGTCAGGACACTTGGTCACAAGCAAATATCAAGGTCAGAAAAGAATGGCCAGGAGTATTCAGGGAGAAGATAGTTAAAAATCTCTGTGGTCCTTGAGAATGTACCCACTACATTCCTCTATAGGACTCCATTCTTCCCACCATAAGTAAATTCTTTATCTGTGTATAAATTCAACCACATCAGAAAGTCCCTGATGGGGACTTACCTGTGGTCCAGTGGGTAAGACTCTGAGCTCCCAGTGCAGGGGGCCCAGGTTCGATCCCTGGTCAGGGAACTAGATCCTGCATGCATGCTGCAACTAAGAGTTCACATGCCACAACAAAGATCCCGCATCCCGCAATGAAGATCCCACGTGGTGCAACAAAGATCCTGCATGCCGCACGAATACCTTGCACAGCCTAAATAAATAAATAAATAAATAAATAAATATAAATATATATATATATATATATATATTTTTTTTTTTTTAAAGAAAGAAAAAAGAAAATCCCTGATGGACCAGGTAGGATTATCTGGTGGGGTAGCCTATGAGGAATACAATTTAGATCAACTCAATGAGACAAACGAGATTTCTTTCTTTCAAAACAAGAAATGGAGGTGCAGTTTCAAAGTTTTAAAACAAATTGTGAAATCATTTTAGACAACTGTTCTAAGCAGTAGGAAAGAATAAGCAGAACTAATTGGTGTTTCCTGCCTATAATCTTATGGCTTAATTTACACAGGCACTAGAGCACTAACCTTTGGCATAAATTTGACATACAAAATTGTTCAATATGTGCATCCACATGAATATTTTCATGTTACATAAACATACTGAACACATCAAACATTCAAACAAATCCAGAAAAACTTGGAGTTCAAATACCATATTGGGATTTTTTTTTTCTGACCTAAACAAATGTCGCTTATGAACAGCTGGTGAGTGGGTTATTAGGAAGGAAAGTATGGCAAAGGAAATACATGCAAGAAAGTTTTCAAGAACACACTAAGGAGCACATTCAACCATTTGAATATATCAAATAGTTAACTTGTAAAGAAATGACTCATCTCTTCTTTGTCAGAGTTTGAAGAATTTCCAGAAAATTTCCTCAGCACTCAAAGTAGTCCTTTTTTTTTTTTTTTTTTTTGTGGTACGCGGGCCTCTCACTGTTGTGGCCTCTCCCGTTGCGGAGCACAGGCTCCAGATGCGCAGGCTCAGCGGCCATGGCTCACGGGCCCAGCCGCTCCACGGCATGTGGGATCTTCCCGGACCGGGGCACCAACCCGTGTCCCCTGCATCGGCAGGTGGACTCTCAACCACTGCGTCACCAGGGAAGCCCCTCAAAGTAGTCCTTTTTAATGGCAATAATAGGTACCATTTAGTGAAAACCTACGTCATAGACAGCGCTAGGCACTTTACAAATATTTATCTTATCTCGTTAATTCTCACAATACCACTCTTTAAATCAGTTATGATAAAGTACTTAATTTAGTTTTCAATTTTCAGTCAGAAGACCACAAACTAAAGGACAAATAAAAAAATACTTGATAATATTACTACAGCAATTGCCGGCTAATAGCGTGATTTCAGCTATGCCAATAAAGATACTCTATACCACAGTGGAATGATAAAACTGGGCCATTTTTATTATTCCACAAAAAAACCCCACAGTATGTGTTGTGGTAGGCTGACCCCAAAGTAGTAAGGATCTTAGAAATCATCTGATCTAATGCTTTCATTTTACAGATGGGGCAAGCTAAGGCCCAAAGAGTTTGTGTAACTTGCCCAAAGTCAAACAGTGAGTCAATGGAGTGAATAAGATTAAGCATTATAGTTTATTAATTAAATCTGAAATGCAGATTATTTTCAATGTAGAATATTGCCCCTAAGGCTAAAATTTCTTCTATTTAGAAAAATAATAATTCAGATCTTCAGAAATTGTGTTTTTGCTTTGATTTTTGTTTATTGTGCATGTTTGTGTGTGTGTGTGTGTGTGTGTGTATTTTGTGTTATGAAGGATTAGAAGTATCACCAAAAGATCAAAAAGGTCTCACACATCAGAAAAGATTCTCTTTTCAGTTTTACTGATACATTTGAACAGTTTAAATTTATTGAAATTCTCCTTGAAATCTACATGCTTCAGTCTACATACCAAAGACAAATGACATACTCTTTCTTGCCTATATAATACTGAGTTCCTCAGCCATAAAGGAATACCAAGTGAGGTATGGTTTATTTCCTTTATAGCCAAATGGATAATTTTAAGGCTCATTAAAATTATAATTTCATTTTGAATGGCTGAATGAAGATGGTGGTAGTTTCCCCAGCTGGTTTCTTTCAGCCTCACAGTGTTACCACAAAACTTTATTAATTATCTGCTGAGGTTTTCATCATGATAATATTAATCAAGGAATAACAATTTTGTTTATCAAGAAATACACGAAAGCTATTAATTTGGCCAAATGATTAAAATAAAACAGCAAGAAAGTACAGTAATATTTATTTCTATATAAATGAAGTGGAAATTAGATGGGAACTTTGAGATGGTTGATATGCTAAAAAACTTTGTCATTCTTCACAATGAAAAAGTTAAAATATAAGCATCAAATTATCAATGTAACTATTACTTTAGAGTTAATCTTATGATAGAATATGGATATTGAGTTTGAGACTTTTTTCCATGTAATTAAGTAATGTTATAGGCAATATGATGGCGAGCTCTAGAGTTGAGTTACTAAAATAGCATCCTGGTCCCACCAGTTACTTACTATGTGACCTTAGATAAATTACTTGAGCTTCCCAGGCATCAATTCCAGGGCAATATTATTAACAATATCATTGATTTGGAGTGTGAATTAAATGTAAAGCATCTAGAATAGTGACTAGAACATAGTAAGCACTCAATAAATGCTGGCTGTAATTATTATTATTAGAATATATTTACTGTTACACATACTAATAACTGCAAGGCTTGTATAAATAGTTTTACAGAGATTATAGTAACAAATGATCCACAAACCTAATGATGTTTACTTTTACTACAGTAACCCTCATTAAGTTACTAAATCAGGGGCTTCCCTGATGGTGCAGTGGTTGAGAGTCCGCCTGCCGCTGCAGGGGACGCGGGTTCGTGCCCCGGTCCGGGAGGATCCCACATGCCGCGGAGCTGCTGGGCCCGTGAGCCATGGCCGCTGAGCCTGCGCATCCGGAGCCTGTGCTCCGCAACGGGAGAGGCCAGAACAGCGAGAGGCCCACGTACCGCAAAAAAAAAAAAAAAAAAAAAAAAAAAGTTACTAAATCAACAACAGTAAATAATCCAATTTGACTCATTTGTTACTATAATTTTTGCTAATGGCTGCAAGGAAGCTCTTTCTTTTGAACTGGACAGAAGTCCCAACCTCTAGGATACTCCAGCCTCTAGGGTATAACACTATTGAATACATAGATGAGAGTATTGATATGATGAAAATGATACCCTTAGTACTACCAGAAGGAATAAATTGTCACATCTTTTCAAGAAGAAAGTTTGGAAACATATGATATCACCTTTTGACTTAGTAATTTTACTTCCAGGAATCTACTCTACAAGAGTAGACATGCAGACAATTTACACTCAAAGATACTCATCACTGTAATATATACAATAACAAAAGTAGAGAAAATCTAAAAATCAAACAAGGCAAATTCCTGAATTAATTAAGATATATCTATGTGATAGAATAATATGTAGTCATGAATAGATGTATTCATGCATTGTGAATAGATCTTTTTTTTTCATTTCTCTACCTTTAATATTCGCATTATCAATAAATCAGTACTGAATACTTCTGTATCCAAGGCTCTGTAAAAGGTGTTACAATTAGTAAGAGATAGAAAATCCTGCATCAGATCCCCATTTCCTGCCCCAGAGTATTCTTACTGATTTTAAAGGAATAGGCTTTACAAGTTAGAAAATAATATGGTATAACATATGGTAGTTTCAAATAAGTGGCACAGTACAACCCTCACTTCATCCCTAAATAATGTGCTTCAATATGATACAGTTAACTTATATGTCTTTTAAAATTAGCCATAGAACAAATGTTATCTTATAAAGAATTCCTGGAGAAAAAAATCCTGTCTTGTCCTAATATCAAGAAAACTTATCCATTCCATTAGCGATTGGCGAGTTTTTAATCTCAAAAATATTGTGAACTTCAGAATTAATCAAATTTTCCCTCTTTTAGCTTTTGGAAAACTTAGAGCCATATATGTGGCCCACCATGGTGGGTATGTATTTTTTGCTTCATCTTTCATTCTACTCTTTTATGCCCATCTTTGTTTTCATTAATTTGCCTAAACTTTAATTGGGGCTGCTTTATTTATTTTATATGTCTTTGTAAACCACCTTATATCCTTGCTAAATATACACATATATATATATGTATATACACATTAATAGAAGTAATGCAAGGAATTAGGAGAATGTGTCAGACAGTTTAGGCTAAGTTATGATGTCCTAACAAACTACCTCAATATTTCAATGGCTCACAAACCAAAAAGGTCAGTACTTGATCATACCACATGATCATCAGAATGAGCTTCAGTTAGGTTCAATATTGTCTTTATTCTAGGATTCACGCTGAAAGAGTAGCCCTGGACTAGTATACTGCAGGTCTCATGGAAGGGGGAAAAGCACAGCTCGTTGAAGCTTCTGCTCAGAATTGGTCCATATCACTTTCACACATATTTCTTTGGCCACAGCAAGTAATTTACCAAACCTGATATCAGTGGGACAGGGAGGTACTCTTCCCATAGGGAGAGAACACAAATAAGTGAATAGCACTATAATCTAGCCCATGGAAGAAGGAATAATTGTGCTTTGAGGTTTCTGAAGATGTCTACAGCTAGAGGACAGGATACATATATGATGCAAGGTGCTAGATGGCATTCCTCAGTTTCTCTACCTGCAAAATGGGGATGACAACATCTTTATCATGTTGCTTTTAAGAGGGAATGAAATAAAATATGTTAAATATTCAATTAATGTTGGTTCTCATTACTTTATTTTGTAGATCCTTGGGAAGCCAACAGAAGGAGCAGGAAAGTAATCATGTCAAACTGAGCTCTTGTCTTTTGTTTCCAATCATCTTGCACTTACAGTTTCCCCATCTCAATGGATGACTAGTCCATTCTTCTAGTTGTTCAGGCAAAATCCCTGCAGTCATCATGGTCTCCTCTCTTAAGTTCCACATCCAACCTACCAGTAAATTCTGTCCGCTGTCACTCTGAAACATATTCAGAACCCAACCATTTCCTACCACCTCCACTGCTACCACCCTCACCTGAGCCATCAAAGCTTTTGCCTGCATTACTGCAGTAGCCTCCCAAATACTCTCTCCACTTTACCTTTCCTCCACCAAATTCTGCTCCCAATATCACAGCCAAGTTTTCTGTAAAACACATAAATGAAATCATTCCTTGCTCAGAACCCTTCAATGATTCTGCATTGCACTCAGTAAAGACCACAACCCTTTAAATGAGCTCCAAGGCCCTACATGAGCTTATTCCCTGTTATCTCTCTGACCTCACTTCCCACTCCTCTCCACTTTGTTCAACCTCTGAACCCTTCCACATTTCAGCCATTCTTTCTATTCCTAGAATGTGCCAAGTACACTCTCACTTTTGGATCATTGCAGGCTCTTCCATGCGCCTGGAGGGCATTATCCACAGATTATCCTTGCCTCCTTCAGAGCTTTGTTCAAATGCCACCACCTGTGGCCTCCTGTGGACACCCAATACCTCAGAAATCCTCCCTCACCTTATTCTACTTTGTCATTTTTCATGGCACTTTTCCCCTTCTGTCATCCTGTATAATGTTTTGTTATATCCATTGTTTATCATCTCTCCCTGCTGGAATGTTTGTTCTATGAGAGCAGATCTCTGCATTTGATTCATGGATGTATCCTGAGCACCCAGAAGAGTACATCACTCATTAAACATTTGTTGGATTAAGGAGTGTAATATCGTGAAGATAGTATCTGCAAGACTTTGGTGAGTGACTGGGTGTGGTAGAGGGGATGTAGCACTGAGGGTTGGGGAGGAAGGGAGGAAAACAGATACTGCAAGGTTCTTAGCCTGCACTTTTGGAACTCTTTTCTTATGAAAATAGCCCTTGGTGTAGAAATCTACTGAAAAACTATCCATTCAAGGGTAGCTGAATTTTACAACTCAACCAGTCAAATTTATGCCTAACGAAAACTTACCCAATAAAAGATGAATTTCATAGTTAAACCAGTTAAGTTTACATAATAGAAAGGACTGATAGATTTACCATGAGGTGTTTAAAAAAAATAATAATAAAACTTGGAGGGGATCACTATGAAAGAACCATGCAGAAATAATATTTAACTCTTTTTTTCCCCAGTTTGTGCTCCACTTGGCCTTGGAAGGAGGTGAAGAAATGGCACAATACAGTTAATCTTTAAATAATAAAATATCATATATTCTCCCCTCTCTATAATTTTCTCTCTTCCAAAATGGACAGGTTGGCTAAGGAAAGATAAGCAGGATTAATGTGCTGATTAATAATTCATTTACTATTTTACTATATAGGGATATTTAGAATAAGGTATATTATTTAGTTAGTACATTCAATTTTATTATATCTACACCATATATACTATATATGTGTGTGGGTATACATATATATAGTATACATATGGTATGGCTCATTAGACTAGTGACAAATAGGGATTAAAAACAAGGGTCTGAAAGACTCAGATAAGAGGAAATGTGAAAGCATCTTAAAGGTAGTTGCCATGTTTTATACTGCTATACTGTTATCTGCATCAAACACAGGGCAACATACATAGTAAGAGTTTGGAAGTTATTTGTTGATAGATTAAACAAGAGACGAATTACTTGTAGTTTAAATACCAGCTATACTGTAGACTTGGCTTCAAGGCCAGATGTGCTCAGAGAGACCCTAAATCATTAACCTAGAAAACTGCTGAAGCCTAGCTTTATTACAGCATAAGTATCTTTTCCTTTTATTAGTCACAGCAATTCTTTCTATAGCATAGCTTGCAAAGGGCATTATGTTCATCCAAGTCCTGGAAGAAAACATTGAAACTTGCTAATTGAAGAGAGTTTAATGAAAAGGATTAAGTTGAAGGTGTGGATAGGGTTTACAGGAAGAGATACAGCAGGCGATAGTGCTGTCTCCCAGGGGAGCTATCCCCGCACTCTCCCCCACCACACCCCCACCCCCAGGCTGGGCCTAAAGGATCTGAGGATGCAGCAGTTACTGAAACCTGGAGAAAATAATTCTATGGTGAAGGCCGCTTGTCAGGAGTTATAAATACCCTGGACTTTTCTTCCATGCTTCCATCTCTTGCTGCCAGTGACTATATCCAACTGGAAGCCAGGGGCAAGAGTACCCATGGAAGTAGTCCATGGGGGTCCATCTCCCAGGGCACAGGACAGCCAGGAGAGGAAAGAAGGTTAAACTAAATTGAAAAATGGAAAACATCAAGCACAGGTACAAATCACTCCACTAAATGTGGTCAGAAGCAGATGTCACAGCAATTCCTATACTAATGAATAAAGTAAATTAGAATCATGTTTCCTTGACATATGCAAATGAACACTGACCTCATTGGGAATTGTGTATATAGAGTCTCTAGAAAAATTTTATATACACAAAAAAATACATACTTTTATTATGTTAAAAGATTATATAAATAGGTAAAAAATGATCAATTAGAAGTCAAAGGAATAAATCTTTTAAAAATTTTATACTGGAAATAGATTTTGAAACTTTCTTCTACGAATTGCTTACCACTTTTGCACTTCTACAAAAATACCATTTCCCATTAATATTATATGAATATTTTATGGCTAATTTCACAATTACAGTTCCACTAATATGTTGCTTATAATGTTTTCCATTCACAAAATTCATTTTTGTGAAGTAATCTATTTTAATTTTACATTGTATGACATAAAACCTTTCTATTTGCCTTATAATCACCAGAATTTTATCCATTTTATTTGTCAACCTGTTAAGTATCGTTTGACTCACTGACAGCTTCAATTCCTCCTCAAAGTTTATTCCTTAGTTTTGTTACTATAGAAGTCTCATTTTATGAAGTGTGCTGATAAAAATATAGTGACCGTACATATACTTAAAAATAAAACTACCGTTTAAATTGTCTTTGGTAATTTGTCATTTTCTCCCTTCTATGGTCTGTACTGCAGGAGCTAAAAAATTGGAGCTAAATTTCCAAGTATCCCTGCCATTAGAATCCATCAGTGACAGTCTCTTGCATGGGATTCTGAAGGTAAAAGAGAAACAAAAGACAAAACTATTGTTTCTCCAAGCTGAGCAGCTGTGACCATCACTGGTATTTCCTATGGATCCTGCAATCTCTGGACTGCGAGAAATGAACACAGATTTAGAAGCAGGATTTCTGACTTTAAATCCTCCTACCTTTCCTATGGATTTATAAGCACCTAACTTACTGTTAATAAATACTGTTCTACAAATATATGTTCTTGCTTGAAACACTTCAAGTTGTTTCTGTTTTCCTGACCTGATATGAACAGACACAAAATTTGGTTTAAAAAGGGAGAGGGCTTCCCTGGTGGCGCAGTGGTTGAGAGTCCGCCTGCCGATGCAGGGGACACGGGTTTGTGCCCCGGTCCGGGAAGATCCCACGTGCCGCGGAGCGGCTGGGCCTGTGAGCCATGGCCGCTGAGCCTGCACGTCCGGAGCCTGTGCTCCACAACGGGAGAGGCCCCAACAGTGAGAGGCCCGCGTACCGGTAAATAAATAAATAAATAAATAAATAATAAAATAAAAAAATAAAAAGGGAGAGGACCACTGCCAAACAATAACCAAAAATATGTGGCACTGCTTGTTGGATGGGTAATAGGAGGTGAAGAAATTATCAGAGAGCCTGCAAATATGGATATGCAATAGAAAAAATATTTGGGTAAACTGTCACATGAGATAATTTGGAAGATGTACCCACTGAACACCTCCATAGAGAAGACCATGAATCTAGAGAACAATGGTGTGCAGAAAAGAGTTAAAACAGCAGAACAGAGGTTGCTACCCTTAGAAAAGCCTGCTTGCAAAGTTGGCCCCAGGCTGGTGTCTGAAAACTTAGATTTCAAGGAGGGTCCTTCTCACCATAAGAATGGCTTGCTGTGCCTAAAATATCTGTGAAGCAATATGGTTTATGCTAAATACCTGCTTTCCTTCTGGGAGGCTGAAACTTTGGTACGTGCTAGGCGGAAGGTGCTTACATGACCAGTCCCCAGTGAAAATCCTAGGCAATTAGTCGCTAATGAGCTTCCCTGCTAGACAACGTTTCACATGGATTATCACAGCTTGCTGAGGGAGTTAAGCACATCCTGTGTGAAGCCACTGGAACAGGGCTCTTGGAAGCTTTACCTGGTTTCCTCCAGACTTTACACCATATGCCTTTTTTCTTCCCTGATTTGGCTTTGTACCCTTTCGCTGTAGTAAATCATAGCCATGAGTATGACTATATCGTGAGTCCCATTAATCCTCCTAGTAAGTCATCTAAGCTGAGGACAGTCTTGGAAATTGCCAACACAAATGGGAAATCAAGTTCCTCCCAGATTATGTAACAGGGGCCTAATTAAGAAATTTCCCTCATTCCTAAGGTACAGAGTCTTCATGCGTCCTATCCAGCTGACTGAATCACCTCCCTGGTTATGGACCAGTGACTATGTGTCTCCCATTCTTCTCCTTTCTGAATGGGCAATTTTACTGTAGTTGTCTTGTGTCTGCTCCACCATGGAGAATTGTATACGTGTCTTGTCTATCAGCTTCTAACCCACCCTCCTATACAGTATCTTCTTTGTGATGTTGTCCTGAGGCTCTGAAAACCACATTTCTGCTTTGCCAGCTTGTTCCCTGGCAATGCTATGCCCAAAGGGGATACTTGTGGGAGCCCAGAAGGCTGGAAAAGAAAGAAGAGACACTATACTTCCCATTTGTTCTTGTTCCTGTCTGTGCCACACTAGCCACACTGGAAGTGGCAATTCATTTCAGTAGCAGCAGTTGAATCCATTTTGTAGTTTTCTCCAATCCCCACAGAACCAGCTTCATTGCAGCTCCTCAGAGGCATCACCACCAGTTGAGCAATGTCCCTTCCTCAGAGGTTGGGGTCCCAGCCCTATAGAGCCCCTTCCTCCAAATTTAGAGATACCAGCAGTGGTTGATCAGCATCTCTTTTATGAATTCTACATTTCAGCTTCACAGAGCCTCTTCTCTAAGCTTCTAAATGTTAATAATTCAAATCTCTTCCCTTTACTCCCTATGTCTTAGTGGTGGTAGCTACAACTTTCTGTGACATCTTAGAATTCTTATTTTGACTCCGTTTTTCAAAGACCAGTTATTAACACTTTGTATTAAATCCTCTCTTTTAAAATAGCTGATGTGATCTCTGACTCCTGATTGCATCCTGACTGTTTGTGGCAGGGGAATGGGGGGGAGGCAGTAAAGTGGGGAAGGTAACAATTTGTCTTACAGTTCATAGGTCACCTGACCATGAAAAGCCCCACCCAGACTTAATGAAGAACACTGCATCATCTAGGGACCCTGGACTATCAACCTGCTGCAGTGATTGGAAATAACTTTCTGTTGTCTCTCTTGGAGAGTGTGTAAGCTTCATATGTGGCAGGAAGTGTGAAATGGGTGTTAGGTGGGCAGAAGGGCAGACTGTGGCAGAGACCATTTAGCTGGTCACCAAACTTGTTCCCCTTTCCTCCTAGGTAAATAGATAGATTACAGTTTCCAGAGACTTTGCTTTTAGGTGTGGTCACATGGTGGCTCTGGCTCAAACTGGGTGGCTTAACCAACAGTAATTTATTGTCTCCCAGTTCTAGAGGCTAGAAGTCTAAGACCAAGGTGTTAGCAGGGTTGGTTCCTTCTGAGGGCTGGGAGGGAGAAGCTATTCCATGCCTCTCTCCTAGCTTCTGCTGGTTGGGACAATCTTTGGCATTCCTTGACTTGTAGAGGCATTACTCTGATCTCTGATGTCTGAATTCATGTTGACATGGTATTCCCCCTGGTTGTATATCTGTCTCCAAATCCCCCCTTTTCATAAGGACGTCAGTCATATTGGATTAGTTAACTATGTCTACAATGACCCTATTTCCAAATAAGGTCACATTCAGAGATAGTGCGGGTTAAGATTCACCATGTGAATTTTAGGGGGACACAATTCAACCAATAACACTGATGACAAAGTGTAGTGTGATGTATACCACTCCCAGGTTGGGCCCATAAAAACACCCATATTATATATGCTCTCTTCCCCATGCCTTCCTCTTAGATATCAAGCTCTAGGGACCTTGAAATCCACATACTGAAGAAGCCTGGAACCTTGAGTGATGTATAGAGCAGAATCCCAAATGCCACCTCATCCTTATGCTGACTGGACTCTTTGTGAGTGAGAAACACCTGCTACGTTGAGACACAGAGGTTTCTGCAGCTATCTGTTATAGCAGCTAGCATTACCTTAGCTAACACAACTACTTTGTTGAAAGTAAAGATAATACTCTTAAAAAGAGTATCATTATTCCACCTAGACTTTTATCTACACTTCTGGGACAGCACTTTAATAGAATAGTTACCTTATACTTATATAGGCCTAATCTTCCTCTAAGCAAAGAGCTCCCAGAGCGTAGGATTTATGTTTCATTTTTTATCTCCTACACTGTCTAGCACAAGTTTTTGAATTAGCACTCAAAAGTATTTGTTCAGTTGAATAAAGGAAAATAAAGGTCCAAGCAAACAGGGAAATTATATTAATACAGAGTCCATATGCATTGATTCATTGTGATTGCCAAAATTCTTAACTAATCAATTTAAACAATTTTCTTTAAAGTAAACCTATGCATTTTAATGAAATTTTCCATTCAGAAGAGTGAAGATGATTCATGCCCAGAAAGCCTAAGGACAATGATTCTAAAGAATTTCACCTGGTCATCAGACCACAAAGCTGATGCATTCATTGAGAATATTTAACACTGAAAAGGGGACAGACCCGTGCACAGACCCAAAAGTTACAGAACATAAGCCAGAGAATCAAACGACAGATTTCTTGAGTAAATATAAAAGAAAAATTATAGACATTTGTAGAAAAGCAATGGTGAAATTTCCTGAAGGAAAAAGTAATGTTTAAACTGCAGTTGTTTCTGAACTTAAAAGTAAACTGTCAGTTCTTCACACTAGTGGTTACCGGTCAGGAGAGGAAAGGGGGGAGGGGCAAGACAAGGGTAGGGGATCAAGAGGTACAAACTATTAGGTATAAAATAAGCATTAAGAGGTACAAACTATTAGGTATAAAATGAGCTATATTGTACAACATGGGGAATATAGCAAATATCTTACAATAACTATAAATGGAATATAACCTTTAAAATTGTGAGTCACTATATTTTACACCAGTAACATATAATATTACATATCAACTATAATTCAAAAAAAATTTTTTTAATAAATAAACTGTCAGTTCTTAGAGAGAGTTTGATATTGAGAAGCACTAAAAAAAAAGTCACTAAAAACACTATTCTCTGTATGAGGAAGGATTAGATTTTACAGTCATCTGAAAAGGTAAAAATTCCAGAAATTTTGGCAAAGGGAAAGACATTGTATTTCTCCATAAATTAGCATATTGAAAGTACCTTCAGGAACTTCTCAGCTTTACGTATGAAAAAAAAATGGTTGAAGTGAAAACCAACTTGAACCCCTGCATTTCTAGAGAATGCAAGAACGCTATTTTAATACATTATATAGTTAGCTGCTAGCAGGTCAGCATAAATCACCCACTTGTTTCGAGTATTCCAGGTACTCAGAAAGAGAAATGTGTTTAAAGTCACCAAATTTACTAATCTAAGACATTTTTCCCTGGTTATCCGGTGAAATGCAGTACTAATTGGAAGACTCATGTTGGCCTTCCACTATGTAATCATGGGTTTTCAACACAAATCTAGGAAATTGAGTTTCTGAAAATAGAATAATAGAATGATGTCTTTGGTTCAGATAGATAATGTTGACAGGAATGACTTTCCAAGTAACCATTTTGATGGTTATTATTATTGAATTGCACCCAAGCTAAGTAATTGAAAAAAAGAAAATTCATTTGCCACAATATAAGTTAATATTTATTTGTGATAATAGTACAAAAATAAGGATGATGAGGTACAAGAAAAAGAGAAAAAAAATGTTGAATGTAAAATATCAATAGCGTACTTTTAGAAAATAATTTTAAAAGATAGGGAATTGAATGTGAATACATGGAAATTATATAGATTTAAATGCAATAGTATAATTTAGATACAGGAAGTACAACACTATATCTGGAAGGCAGTTACTATTCTTTCTCTTAATTGGGCAAACCAGAGTTACCACCTTATCTCCTTTTGAAGTGAAAGAAATCCCAGGAGTTGAACACATAGTAGTTAGCAAATATTTATTCAGTATTCACAAGAAATGAAATGCTAGAAGAGACTTTGGAGAAAGAAGATTCTTTATGAAAGGGAATAATCCAGCTGGCTCTAGATTCCTGAAATTATCAAAACAAACTACCTCAATAAATAAATTTAAGTAAAGTTCAATAAAAATTCTTATGGACAATTTCAGCATGTAAGAGACCTTCTGCAAGTCACTTAAGCTCTCTGAACCTCAACTTTCCTTTCTGTGAAAGGGGAAAATAATGGCTAATTGCTGGAACCTGTGAAAAGTACAGGAGCGAATATATGCACATCCTCCAGAATATCTTCCAGCTAACACTTTCTTTGTAGAATGCCTTTTGGTTTAGAGTACACAAATTTCATGGAATGTACGTATTTCTCAAGATAATGCTTTTGGCTGACGTTTACAAAGAAACAATGTAATGCTCAAAACTCACTACACTTTTAACAAAATAATGTGTAGGAAATCTCTCTAATTACCTTCCAAATACAATTGTTAGACCATCAAAATCGCATGTAGACCTTTTGAAAACAAGGCGACAACAAAGGAAATAGATAGTATGCTTCCAAACACATAAACAACTGTATGGGAACCAGTATATTGATTGGTGATCAATAATTGATAGTTTAATTATTTTACTTCTTAACATGGTTGTGTGTAACTCACACATAGGCAGTTTGCTTTGTCTTCTTTACCTTTTAAGAAACTGAATGGGGGCTATGAGTGGAAAAGAAACACCTTAAAATATTTCACATTTTTAAAGAAAGGGGAATAGTCTACCAGTCAGCACTATTGTACAGAGTATCAGATTTTCAAGATTTTGTCACTGACATCAAGCAGGTGATGACTATATATCCAACATAACTGCCACTTAGTAGGGGATCAAAATATGTGAAGAATCTTATAATAAACCATGATAAGAAAGAGAAACCAGATCCTTTATCACTATATATTTTTGAGAATGTTGTTGCTAAACACAGTATAATAAAATACTTATCTACCAGAACTGTCATTAAAAGAAGTTCATACTCAGAATTACAATATCACTATTTTAAATCAAATATACATATTTAAAACCTATTTTTGATTGTTAAAAAGTGTTACTTTGTCAGAAATGTTTTAAACTGTTTTCAATATTTTTTGATGGATGTGTATAAAATACAAACATGTGTGCTCTTTTAATTGTCTGGAAAGAGTTTGTATTCATGCAGAGCTGCCACATTTTCATTTCAGACTTCCAATCTGTTGCCAAATTTTATTATTCTTTTGTATCTGCTGTGATTGCCAAGCATCATATCAATAAACAGATACTCTCTTAGAGAGAACCATACGGTGCTAAGAAAAATGAAGAAGCTAAACAGGGTCTCTGAGGATGCAACTGCATGACAGCAGTTGTCTATTTTTGTGGAGATGCTAAGGACCATTTATCATTTAGGTTATAACTCCATTCACTTATTTGTGAATACCTCAAGAAGTACTTTGTGATATTTAATCTATTTGTAATATTTAACGATACTGATGTTATGGAACAGTGGTTAAGTTTTGAGCCATCTATATTTGAATTAATTTCTGATTATTTTTAATAACTAAAAATCAGATATTTTTCCTTTCTGTAAAAGTAACATTTTTATTTAAAACTCTTATGAAAGTAATATGAAGAAACATAGCTTGAAACATATCCAATGAAAGGAAAGCAGAAGTAGAAATGTGTCCTCAAGAGATAAAAGATTACAGTCAGTTGCAGTATGAACTCCAATATATTATTTTATAAGCCCCAATATTCTGTAGCTTCCACACTCAGTCATCTCTACTCTCTCTCTCCATTGATATAATTATCTTTTTGCTTAAAATTGGCTATTCTGAAGTAACAGAAATAAATGATAGAATTTTAGAAATGCTGTGTCACTTAGAGAGTATTGAGGTAAAATTTTTATTCATCTCTATATTGCCAGAATGTATTCCCAGCTTCCCATAGTAGGCATTCAAAGCATATTTGTGTATAAATATATCAACCAATCTAGCCCACTGTTTCCCAACTTTTTTCACATTATAGAATACATGGGAAAAGATCATTTTGTATGGCACTCTTGGGTAAATGGAGCAGGCTACTTAAAGCAAAAGGTCACTGGCCCAAAGACTCTGGCCAGCCTAGGTGTTGTCCTGCTGCCTTGAGTGGCAGCACAGGGACTGGAAGCCAAATGTACTGAATTGAGATCCATTGGGCGATGCCAATCCCAGCTACCCTGAAAAAAAATAACACCACTTCCAAATCAGGCTAAAGTTCTAAAGCCTAGCTCTTAATTTGTTCTGAAGAAAACTTCATCAAAAACACTTGAATAAGGTGTATTTTTTCCAAAATAGTATTTTTAAAGTTACATATTTGTTTTGTTTTCCTGTAGAAATGAGTCTTAATTACACCCAAATATATATGTAGCAATAACATGAAATCAGAGACAATCTCTGGCATTTGCTTGTAGATGCTACTGCCTTTGATATCTCAGTAGCCTACAGAGGTATCTGACTACTATTTGACTTTGGGGTATCTGGTACACTATCTAGATGTTTGATGAGATTCTGCTTTCATACCCCAGGGTCATTTTCAAGACTTTAAGTAATTACCCGTATTAAGTAATTCATCCTGTGCTCCATGATTTCCTTAGCACTAAATTCTGGGTCCTCACTGGATTTAAAATGGAAAGAAAGACAATAAATGGGTGGGAAAATAACACTTTTGGAATTCTATGCAGCATGAGTGCCTTTTATCTTCTATCTTCTTTGCTCCATTAAGGATGAAACACCTCTTTAGGGCAATAATCTTGGGCTGAAATATTTCATGTTCTCTTTGGAATATTTTTGTTCAATTATCAGAAACATCAATTTATCAGCCAAATAAACAAGTTCCCTTGGTTAATATTCATCCTACTTCATTGAAGAACAAGGTATAAGTCATCATTACCCTGCAAAGACTCTTAACATAAGGGTGTTCCCTGTATTATGTTAACATGTAAATGTGCTTCCTTCAGAGAATCATCAAAGACAAAATCAACACCAAAAAATGCTGTCAAGCTTGCTGAGCAATCGTGAAATTACGTGTGTGTGTATGGAGTGCAGCTCTTACATAACAGGAAATTATCTATCAACTATAACAACAGAATATTGTGGCAAGTGTGGGAATAAAGTGAATATAAACTAGCCTGTGCGGGGAAAAATATATTCATTAAATAACCAGTGGAACATCTCGGATCAGCAAAGTTCTGACTCACACTGCAAAAGAGACCTTCCTAATTCTCATACTACATCCTTCTCCCTGGGTCACTAAAAATCAAATCGAGTAGATCTTCCAAGGACTTAATAGAGCCTCTCATTTCTTTATTTAATAAATAATACTGGATATCTACGAATTACTTCAAGATCTATTAAAAAACAAAGTTTATGCCTTCATAGAATTTGCATTCTAAATATACAAAATGCCTGAAAATGCTATGAATAAAATAAAGAGGGGAGAGGTAGAATGATGGAGTCAAGGTACATTTTTCGATGGGGTAGCCAAGGAAGATCTCCTTACAAGGGGGAAGTTTGAGGATCAAGGAGAAGGTATAGAATGACTGTCTGGGGAACTGAACTGGCAGAAGCAGGAAGGTTACTGAACGACACTGAGGAACCACCTCAAATCTGTGATCATTTTAAACTGTGACCAGTCAGTATGGCCATGGATTATTCTCTAGCTACACAGAGCTGCTCAGGTACAGGTGGAGAACAGGCAGAAAGATGGATTTCATCAGGTTTGGGGCAAGAACTTCAGGAGAGAGAAGCAAGGAAGCTGACAGTGATTTCCATAACTGATCTTAGAACCTGACACAATGAAATGAGGTTGGGATGGTATGATGGAGAGTGAAAAGGAGATTGGGCAATGGTTTAAAACTCCTGGTGTGGTTGAAGTGAACTTGGAGTATTGCCTAGAGAGCTGAGAGATAACTTGAATTCTGTGCCAGATAAGGCCTTGAGAAAGTCAGAAACTCACGCTAACTAAACATGGCAATAAAGTCTTTCTCCTGAGTGCCTAGTCAAGCTCTCAGGAGAAACAAGCAAACAAAAGAAACAAAACCAAAAAATAACTGCTTTATCCAGAGAAACCCAACCATGATCATTGCTTTTTGTCTCCTAGTGACTGGTGTTGGTGAGTTTAAAATACATATGTAACAGCCTCATGCTGCTAGAAACTGAAATCAAAACATTACATTTTGGGCTTTCCTGGTGGCACAGTGGTTGAGAGCCCGCCTGCCAATGCAGAGGACACGGGTTTGTGCCCCGGTCCGGGAAGATCCCACATGCCACGGAGCGGCTGGGCCCGTGAGCCATAGCCGCTGAGCCTGCGCGTCCGGAGCCTGTGCTCCGCAACAGGAGAGGCCACAACAGTGAGAGGCCAGCGTACCGCAAAAAAAGAAAACAAAAAACAACTTTACATTTTGATTTCCAGGTGAAATTCAACAGTGAACCAAACTAAAATATTCCATTTATCTGCATTCTCGACACAGATAATTTTTCTAGGGGAGTTACTTTCTTTTTTCCTAATCCTGATGCTTGGAACTTCTTAACCGGACTAAAAAATCATTGCTTGTTCTACGTCACCTACCAAAATCACCTTTTCCTGTGATTATTCGATCCTAACAGTGGCAGTTTGCTTTCTCTCTCCTTTTCCTTCTTGTATATTTTAAGTTCCTTCTTGTATATTTTAAGTCCCTTCACAAATTTCATGTTTTTAAAGATAATTTCAATGTCTAGATTTTCTCAGCAAGTGGGGGAGTGACTCTGAAACTACTGAATAAAAACTACATATGCTTTCTCGACCTTTAATTACGGTTCTGAATATAAAGATTTATGTAAGTATTCTCAAGTTGAGTGAGATATGTAAGTACATTGTAATGACAGTGAGTCAGCTCACCACACCTCCCCTCGAAAGCTACTTTGAAATTAGACGTTCTTCCAAAAATTGGATGGATGTTCTGCTCATTATGGATGAGACTAACTAAACATATGAGTGCAGGGTTCTATGTACTCCAATCACAGCGGATTAAGTCTCATCAGAGAGTATGATATAATTGTAGCCGAGAAAGATGTGCTCTAATCAGTGCATTATTTCAGGCCTAAAGAAAAACTATGTAACAGAGAGATATACCCTGGAACCCTGAATAAAAGGAAGCAAATCCCCAGCAGTGACTCTCACCACCACCCCACCGCCTGCCCTGTTGCAGTATCTGACACCAAAACAGTGGAAATTTACCCTGAATTTAAAAGGCAAACACTAAAAGCAAACACACATATGAGATAAAAGAATTAAGGCCCCAACTACCTTGTATACATAGTTGCAGTGGTGGTCTCCTTCACCTTTTATGAGAAGCATCCGTACCCTTGCAGCAACAAAGCTAGTCCTAATGAAGGCCTTTCCACTTTACAAAAGTAAACCTATGCTAGTTTTTATAAAATATTTTTTATGATAAAACAAAACAATGTATAGAAACAACAGAAAATCATATAGTAGGCACGTAGGCATCCACTATCAGGACTGACGTGACCTTTTTGTGCTCCTTTATCTCCCTCTCATTCTCCCTCTCTTTCTCTCCCCCGAACCCTGCTACCCTTTCTCTCCTCTCTTTTTCCTCTCTCTAAAATTGAATCCCGCGACTTCCCTGGTGGTCCAGTGGTTAAGACTTCACCTTCCAACACAGGGGGGTGCAGGTTCGATCCCTGGTCGGGAAGCTAAGATCCCATATGCCTCCCGGCCAAAAAAAAACCAAAACATGAAACAGAATATTGTAACAAATTCAATAAAGACTTTAAAAATGGTCCACATAAAAAAAAAAAAATCTTAAAAAACATGGCAAATCCGGCCACCCTCTTCCTCTTCCCCTGCGCTTCCACTTTCCATACTCAGAAATAGTCTCCCCCACCCCAAGGTTGTCCATTATTCCTGTTATGTTTTTGTTCATTTACTACTTACAGATGCCTCCATATACAATTCGACCTATTGTTTCGTGTGTTTTTCAAATATGATCAATTATATCAGATTGTATGTATCCTTTTGCAACTTATTATTTTTGAAACACACATACACATATTATGGAAATATATAAAAGTGCTATGGACTGAATGTTTATGTCCCCCCGCAAATTCATATGTCAAAGTCCTATAGTCCTCAGTGTGATGGTATTTGGAGGCATAGCATTTGTGAGTTAATTGGATTTATATGAGGTCATGAGAGTACAGCCCCCATGGCAGGATTAGTGCATTTGTAAGGAGAGACCAGGGAGCTTGTCCTCTCTCTTCATCATGTGAGAATACAGCAGGAAGGCAGCTATCTCCAAACTAGGAGGAAGGTTCTCACCAGACCCCAGATTTGCTGGCACCTTGATCTTAGACTTCCCAACCTTCAGAACTGTGAGAGATAAATGTTGTTGTTTCAGCCACCAATAGTATTTTGTTACAGCAGCTTGAACTAAGACAGAGAGGAATACATTTCTATCTAATTCATTCATTTTAACTGCTGTAGTATAATATTCCACCTTATGAACAAATCACCCTGTGTTCGCTCATTCCTTTTTGAGAAGGGCTGCCAGGTTTGGCATTCTGCTTCTTATGGACAATAATGTTACTTCCACATTTTTACTCTTATAAACAATTTCATAGTAAACATCCCTGAACCCATGAATAAATTGGTTGAAGACAGACACCAGAAGAGAAATTGCTGGGCTGAAGTAAATGAATATCCCCCTATATTAAGTATCATTAAATGCTGGATTTAAGTGTATGAACATCTTCTTATACTTGGTATTCTAAAATTGCTCTCCAAAGTGTTCATAACTGATACTCTAACAGCAATAGCTAAGGGTTCCTGTTTCCCCCCATCTTGACTAATATGGTTATTATTATTAAATTTTCCATTCTGTTGGAAATGAAAGGGTATCTCATTGTTGTTTTACTTTGCATTCCCTTGCATTACACTTACCTAAGCAATGTATTAAGTAGTTCTATAGAATAATTACATGGGATGGCACATCGGGGTATTATGCTTCTCCTGTTGTTTCATTATGTGAGCACTACGAATGGTTCCGAGTAGAGGAGAGAGATGGTCATAGTCTCTGAACTCCAAGTCTTAGGGGATGTTGACTAAATGAGAACCTGAAGAAAGGAATGAAAATATAGTTGTGAAGAGTCCCTCAATTCCCCTAACAACCTCAAAGGGCTTGCATGGCCATGTGAATGGTCTTTAATAAATTTAATTTTCAGGTTGTACAGAAGTGAACTATTACAGCTGTCTTGTTTGTACAACAAAGACTAATAATTAACTCATAGCTACATATGGGTGACAATAAGCCTGATGTTACCTAGAGATTCCTGAAGAGAACAATGGGCTTTTACAGTTTATCAAGGCATGGCATAAACTAGGCTGTTGGTCTGTATCAGTTACCATCAAGCCCCTGCCTCGGCCTCCAGCTCAATTCTGAAGAATTTCCTTTCTTATTAAAGTCAGCAAGTATGTATGATGTAGGAATCATGGAATGGACTCTCCTCGTGCATCAAAGCAAATCTTCTTAGCTTCACATCTTATTTCAGCCACTGCCACAGAAACCAGGCGTGTAACAGAGGGGCAACCTGACCACATCTTACATCAGGCTTAGATGGGGGGGTTCTTTAGCTTTCATCCAGCCAGGGACTTCTCTGATACCACGCTGTGGGACACCTGAAGGAACCCACTTCTTACTCATGCACTCGCATCTTGGAATGCAGAGGAGCTGACGATTTATGGGGCAGCCCTTGACCAATGGGGATGGGATCCAATGGATAAATGCTTCTCTCTTTCTTTCCCCAGGTGAACTCTCTGGACACATACTTTATATGGATCTAGGAACTAGTCTTATCTTTAAGGTAGATAAATGTTGGGGAATCCAGCAAAGCCAACTATGAAGGTGATGCAAGTGAGAGGGAAAGGAATCATTGTGGGAGCAAATTCTTAAGGAGGTAGGAATGAGATGCAGTACATAAGTGGAGGGGATGGCTATAGATTGGAACAGGGGAGTGCGTCCATTGTACGACGATGAAAGTTAAAATGTACGAGGTAAATATGGTAGCAGAAGGATAATGTTCTCTTCTAATTTCATTCATGCATTCAGGAAAATTTAAAGTATTGCCATCATCTAAGGGTTAGAAGAAGAGGTGAGGTTTTCAAAGTTTGAGAAGAGAACACATGTGTAATAGTTGATGAGAAACAGAAGTCCTAGAGAGGGAGTGAAGTGATTAGAGAAAGACGTAGAATTAGTGGCAACATCTGCCTTCTTGATATATTTCCCATGCACTACCCAACTTAAAAAAGACATTTTCATAATTATTATAATTATAAATCCTGCATTCTTAGAACATATTAGGCTACTGCAGTGGTTCTCACAGTGAGAACCCTGGACCAGCACATCAACATCACCTGGAAACTGGTTAGAAGTGAAAATACTGAGGTCTTCCCTAGATCTTCTGAATCTGAAACTGTGGGGTGGGGTCCAGCAACCTGTATTTTTAAAAGCCCTCCAGGGGATTCTTATGAGAGCTAAAAGTCAGAATCCACTAGCTACCGTATGTCCTTACTCAATTTACCTTTACACAATTTAACTGTGTACATTTGATTTATAAAAGTATTCTTTTATAATAAAAATGCTACAAGATGAACACAAACTTTCTTTTTAGAGTATGTTAATATCTAGAGCCGCCCACTTTCTTTAAATTATAAAGTCAAAATATTTACTAGAACACCAACTATACTACTTTTCAACCAAAGCTATTATAACTACTGTCTTCTTTGAGTAAAACAAAAATGAGGACTTTTCACTGCATTTTGCTGGGCTTTGTTTCCTATTATTCCTGTGTTCCCTTCCTCTTTTTTTTTTTTTTTTTTTTGTCTAACTGTTTTTATGACATTCTAATATAAAATAAAGTTTAAAAAAGACCAGGATGATCTGACACAATATCTGATTTGCTACAAAATACTCCTGTGGTGGGCATGGAGCAGAAATGGGAGGATATAAATGAAATAAGATTTGACGTTTATTGATAACTGTTGAACCTGGATCAATGGGTCCATAGAGGTTCGTTGCTCTTTTCTTACTACTGAATATGTTTGAAATTTTCCACAAGAAAAAGTTAAAATAAACTTTAATCACATTTAATTTTGTTTGGGAATTAAGAACTTTATTGCAATCCTTGAAATAATTGGAGGCATACTGGAGTGTTGCAAAACAAAGATTGAGAATTAATGTTGAAGCTTGTGGGACAAATTTTCACAGTAAGAATTTTTAAAAATATCTTTCTAGAGATTGATAGGGAAACAGCACCAATTTTCTCATCACTTTCAATTGGTGGTAATTATGAATAATTCCCAAGTCTCTCCAGGGTGTTTCTGGTGTGATTTGACATCTGAACTGAACCCAGTCTCAGATACAGCCGGTTACCATGGAAAATAGCTCAGCTCCAGCCTGAGATTTTGCTGTCTACACAGGCATGGTCTTAGACAAGGCATGGGTGGGTATAAAGCGTAGTGGAATGAGATGACAGGATTTTGAGAGAGAAATACACCAACGAGCTCAATAACTGGATGAAATCACAGAGCTTTCACAGGTATCCTACAAAAGCGTACTGTACACAGACTTTAGCGACAGCAGGCCTGTGTTTGAATTCCTTGTCTGTGTCTTAGTTTCTCTGTCACCAGGGATAACTTACTTTTCCTCTGAAGCTTTGTCTCTGTTTCTGTTTTTCTTTCATTTGTAAAATCAAGATGATAACACATATCAGAAAAAGGTGTTGTAAGGATTCAGTAATATTTGTGCATGCAACATTCCTGAAACACACTAGACAATAAAGCAGATGGTAATGATTCATCCTAACATGTATTACATGCCACTATACCTGAAATCAACTAAGCTCTGATTCCCTGACATTCATGGATGCAAGTGATAAGAAAAGAGACACCCTATTCCCACATATGACTGTGTGCAAATTCCAACTATCCCTTCAGTGAGACTTTGTTAACCAGAGGTTCAACTAGACAAGTTCAGAGCTGGCCATGGTAATATTGTCTGGAAATGCAGCTTTTGGATGGTTTGGTTAAGTAGAAAGGGGAAAATCCTAATGGGAACACTGGACATCTCTCTAATATTGACAAATCTAGACAGATTAAGGAGGTGCTGGATGGCAGACAATACCTATCTTAGACTGTCATGGAGCTCTAAGGCAAATTTTGTTTCATGGTTTTATTTTTTTTAAAAAGTAGATGGTAATCTTGGTGTGAATAATTTTTGCTTACACCTTAAGAGTGTCTGATTGTTGTATACCCAACACCTAATACTGACATTTAGATCTTATCCATTTATTCATTGATCAAACAATTACTGAGTGTGTACTAAGTTCTAGGCCCTGCTCCAGGCGCTGAGGATACAGCAGGGAATGAAGTAAAGTTCCCTCATAGAGCTCATATACTGGAAGCAAAGGCAAAAAATCAATGTTGGGAGTTTGGTATTAACATATACACACTACTATAATGAAAATAGATAACCAGCAAGGACTTACTGTATAGCCCAGGGAACTCGGCTCAATATTCTGTAATAACTTAAATGGAAAAAGAATTTGAAAAAGAATAGACACCTGTATAACTGAATCACTTTGCTGTAAACCTGTAACTAACATCTCACTGTTAATCAACTATACTCCAATATAAAATTTAAAATTTTTAAAAATTAGCCATCAGAAAAAAATCAGTGTTTTCTAAATTAATGGGTACTTTAAGAAGCCCCTCCAAAACAGGCTCAAAACTTTCTGCAGAAAGTAAGTTGGAGCCTGTTCAAGACCCAACTTTCTGCACTATCACATGAAAAGAATAATCTTTGTCTGAAAGAAAATTCCAGCAGAATTTTCCCAATGCCTAACTGTATGATTAGATTTTGAGCAGAATTCTCACTTGTTTAGTAAATCAAGATAATGTATTTCAGGTACCTACATAAATAAGTAAACCCCTTGACTACTACCTTTTTTAGTGTAATTCATCTAGATGCCAAAATTCTGCTAAATATAAATTTAGGTTTGTCCTAAATAAAAGGTACATGATCAGACAAATGTGAGAAAGTTAAAATAGACCTTCTTTTAATTTAAAGGTGATAACTATTTGAAACCAATATTTACATAGTCACTAGTAAATATAAATAATAGTAATTGTTAATATATATGATATTTAATTACCAAGTAATAGGTATTGTTTTAAGCACTATAGATACATAAACTCTCCTAATCCCCACAAAACCCTATGAAGTAAAGACTCCTATTATCTCCATTTTATGGAAGAAGAAACCGGGGCACAGATGGGATTAAGTTATGTGCCCAAGCTAAGTAAAGGGATGAATCAGAGTTTGAACCTAAAGTTTGTGCTTATAATCACATTATGTATCCTCTAAGAAGATAAACAAGTACATTTCAACAGGTACATCCACAGATGACAAAGGAAGTACATTTTAACTTTAATGTGAAAAACAAAATATGTTTATATTGGCTTCTCTGACAATGACTCCTTGGTAGAGGTTGTTTTACATGTACTCTTAAATTATTTAAGTGGCTTTAGTAAACTGCTTCAGATTTAGAATTTGCCTAATTATTGAGTTTATTTTGAAAATTGATAATGCACTCTAATCTAGAAACTTGTTTTTCTTATACAGAAAGGAAGAGAAATTTTATTGAGCATGTATTGTATGTTTACACTAAATTACCTTATCTCATTTCATCCACAAAACAGTACTGAAAAATAGGCTCTGTTCCCTGTATTTTATAGATGAATGAAATGAGACCCAGAAATATCACAGAACTTGGTCAAGATCATACAACTATTAGTTAAAGGGTCTGAGAGCCAAACCTAAGTCTTATGCTTTGCCTGAGTTTTTGAATCAAATAAATTTTAAACTTTGGTTATATTTTACTTACATATATTATAACTACACAACTGTTGCAAATTTTTACCAATACACAGTTACTCAATACTAAGGCATCAGAATTACACAGAAGAAATCTATGATCTTACAATTGTGTTACGCTGATCATTTGAATCCTAAAAACATAAAGATGAGAGTTTTGCAATTACATTGTGCATTTGAGGGCGGCCCTTTGTATGATGTTTGATTCCCCAATTTTTAAAAATATGTTCTAGAAAATACTAAAAGTGTTCTAACCTCTCAACATGTCTCCAGTCAGCATGGAAATAATTTGCTAGGAGTTTTGGGGAAATGGTCATCTTCATAATTCAAACACATAAATCAAATACAAACTTCTACATCCCGCTACATACTGAACAAAATGAATGAACTGATGAGACTTTTGTCTTATTTGAAGTCAATAAAACTGGCATCTCCTGACTACCAGTTATATTCCCTAGAAGATTCTAGCATGAATGAAATTAAGCTCAGAGTTAGAAGATTCGGTTTCTCATTTCAGTTCTGCTGCTAGTTGGCTCTATGGCTTTGGGAAAATATTTCAGATATTTGAGACTCAGTATTCTCCTCCATAAAAGGAAGGAGTTAAATAGCAGATTTGAGGGTTTCTTTCATTCTATGCTGCCTGCAGTTTACTTTAGTTTTCATTTTGGAAAATTATCATGCTCAACTTCCTGTTGAAAATGTATTTGATATAATGTGACCAGATCTACAAAATCTATGTTAGTCTGTCAGATTAGCTTCCTACTCAGTTCTATCGAAATATTACATCTGTAAAAATGTATCCCACAGATATGCACTGCAAGAATGTATGACGTATATTAGAATGTGCAAAACAAGAACACTGTTTAATTGCCTAAGCTCTATCTGCTCCTTCCCCTCTCCCTCCTTCATCCCTTCCTTCCTTCCTCCCTTCCTCCCTCCCTTCCTTCCTTCCTTTTTTCTAAAATAGTTAAGTATCTACTCTGTGGCAGGAACGGAGAAAACCCTGAAAATTTATATATAGTTAAAATTCACCACATCTTGTGCTTTTATCTGTAGTTCTTTTCCTTCCTGCTAGAATGTAAATTCCAGGAATGCAGGAATCTTAGTTTTGTTCATTGATGATCACTGGTGATACTTTTATTCTATGCTTTAGTGACTTATTTCTTAAATAACTGCTCTGAGCCTTCTCTATTAGTCTCCTTGTTCCTGGCAGTTTCAAGGATGATTCACATCACACCAATAACTTCAGGGTACCTGGTATTATCCAGAGTCAAAAGTCCTTTCCCATGCTTGCCTTTCACAGAGTGAAGTTTCTTGGCCATTTATCTCTTTTTTCTTTCCTTCATTTTATCTACCAAATCACCATTTTTCATTAGTTGGTGATTCTTAATGTTTTGAAGGTCGTTATTCCTCTGATTAAAATTTGGGGTCACATCCTTTGAAAATGCACATATTCATATACATTCACAAAAATTTGGCATTTGATTTCAGGGGTTTCAGTGAACCCCAAGAGCCTCAGAACCATAGAACCAGTGTTAAGAAGTTCTGATTTAAAAGTATGGCATGGTATACATAAAGACAAATGAAGACAAATGAAGACAACAGAGTTTTACACACACACACACACACACACCCCAGAAATCTATAGTATGTCACTTACTTTCATTTTCTCAAACTTCTACTTCTTCAGTAATGCAAAATTAACCCCTGACAAACGTAAAATCACTCAATTCATGGTTCATCTTGTATATCTAAATAGTTTGGAAGCAGTAACTATTAACAATTACAGTAAAGTTTATATTCACAGCTGCTCTGATTGATGTGAGATTCATTTGTAGTTGTCCATGTATGAAAGTGATATTGTATAAAGAACTGTTCTCTGTTGTACCAAATCCATTTAGTTTGAAGCTGTTTCCTTCAAAACTCCTTTGTCAGATACTGTAAATGCTTCTAGTGTGATTCAGACTGATACTCCAACTGATATTCCTGATAAGAATGACAATAGGAACAACTTAATTACAAAATAATAAGGCACTCCTGTTTGTTCAAAGTGCCCTAATGTTTCCATGGTAACTTTCTCTGCTGTTTCCATGTTCAACCTTCCCCACCCACTAATGATACTGTGAAATTTGTTGATTTATTAGTCATCCTCCTTTTCCTTATTATATTGGCTTTTTTTCCTTTTACTCTTCCCTCCTTCCGTGTCTTCCATGTCCCGACCTCATCCTCACATATCTCTTTCCTACTCAAATTGATATTTGTCCCCCTTCTCAGTCTCTAATATTATTTCTTTTGTGTCTGTTTTTGAAACAGTGTTCAATTTTCTACGATATATATAGATACAGATTCCAGTAGAAGTCCAATTATTTTAAAACCAGTTTAACTGGCAAAATGACACTTCATTCATGAAGTCATATTGTCATGTTGCTAGGACAACTGCAAACATGATAAAGCTCAAATCCTTCCTCATGGAACACTACTCATGTTGTCATGACAACCTATAAAACTCGGTTTGTCATTTCTATACAGAAGATCTGCATATACTTTGGTTAAAATCAGGAACATCTGACAAATTTCTGTAAATTTTTACACTTCAGATTCACTTCAAACTTCCAAACTAAAAGTAATCAAATCTGATAGCAGCTTAGAACCTGAGGATTTTTACCATTCTACACAGTCAAAAAATGATATGGTTGATATGGAATATATAAAGCAGTGGAAGTTATGACTTATTGTGATCTTTTAAAAGCTACTGGTAACTTGTGAATTGTTTTGCCCGATGAATATTTGAAATTTGGGTGTGTAATGATGAAACCTGTGGGTCCTTACTATCTATAGAGACAGTAGTGGAGTAAGTTCTGAATCAGTGGTACCTATTTCTTAAATCCAGTGATCCTTCAAATCATAATACATAATGAACATTCAATGTTAAACAAAAGGAAGTTTTGATAAGAGTGAAATTTTATTGCTCTGCTAATTGTGTCTCTCTCTTCTATAACGTTTCAATGATTCACTGATTCAGAAGGCTTTACATGCCCTTTTTTGTGATCTAAAAACTGCCTCTTTTCACTTTACTAAATCTTCTATTACTAATATCTACATTGGATACTGAATTGCTGACACAGTAAAAACTGCATTATAAATCTTTCTTCTTAAAAACAATCTTTTTATTCTCTGTTCTTTATCATCTCTAGAACATATCCCATGTCACATTTCTTTACAAATAAATCAAGGGTGGCTTTTGACTATTCCCTTTCTTTTTTTGTTTTATAAATCTCAAATTAATACCATCTCCAATCCTTTAGCATCATTTCTTTGGCACTGATATGGAAGAATTGTGATTCAAGTAATACTCAGTGAGTTTTCTAATGTCACACTCAACCTTATGCTCTCAAGATCCTAATTACATGAATTCAGAGCAGAGCTCCTGGGAGAGTTCATGGATGGGCTTCACAGTGTCCAAAAATGTGCCTAAAATTGTATGCAAAGTTTTAAGTGTATGTTCACATGTACATCTTTATGGGAGAAAAGCCCACAACTGGCATAGCATTAAGAAAGGAAGTATTGGGGCTTCCCTGGTGGCGCAGTGGTTGGGAGTCTGCCTGCCGATGCAGGGGACAGGGTTCGAGCCCTGGTCTGGGAGGATCCCACATGCCGCGGAGCAACTGGGCCCGTGAGCCACAACTACTGAGCCTGCGCATCTGGAGCCTGTGTTCCACGACAAGAGAGGCCACGACAGTGAGAGGCCCGCGCACCGCGATGAAGAGTGGCCCCAGCTTGCCGCAACTAGAGAAAGCCCTCGCACAGAAACGAAGACCCAACACAGCCAAAAATAAATAAATAAAGTAATTAAAAAATATATTATAAAAAAAAAGAAAGGAAGTAATACTAAAAATTATTAAGGAACATTACTTTAGGGCATAATATGACATTGCAAAGTATTCATGATGAAGTGGAATGAGCTGATTTTGAGTCAAAGTTTCCCTGATGGTGCAGTGGTTGAGAGTCCGCCTGCCGATGTAGGGGATGTGGGTTCATGCCCCGGTCCAGGAAGATACCACATGCCGTGGAGCGGCTGGGCCGGTGAGCCACGGCTGCTGGGCCTGCGCGTCTGGAGCCTGTGCTCCGCAACGGGAGAGGCCACAACAGTGAGAGGGCCGCGTACCGCAAAAAAGAAAAAGAAAAAAAAAAAAAGCAAAAGATTAGCTAATGGAAAATATATGCCCAAGAAAATGATAAATCAAGAAGAATACCAAGTTAAGGAAATATTACTTATATGAAATAAATACTCCTCTGAAAATTTTATTTACTAGAGGATTAAGCTAGTGTTTAATTTAGCACTGAACTTAGAACTCCACCCAAGTAAGTTAGTTTGGAAGGAGAAAACTTTTGTCTTAAATCACCTGGATTAAGTATCTCATAAACATGCAGGGGTTTCAAGAACAGGTGAATGACTGAAATCATAAGCAGTTCGGTGGTGAAAACTGAAGGGGGGGGGTGTTTCCCTAACACCGTCTACACTATTACTATAAACATTTGTTCTTTGTCTCTAAAATGTATTGGATGCCTCCTACACATATAGCATTGATATAAACAATTGTTAGAATGTATCACAAAAGGTGATGTGAGGCTGGAAGGAAAACGGGAGCACTGAGAATACCTTTTACCAAGCAGAGTCAGGCAAGGATATTGACGCCCTAGCAGCCAGCATACATGGGGCAGTTGACTCAGGGGCTGAGTCAGACTAAGTTAGCTCTCAGCCTGGAAAGCCCTGACAAGGAGTGAAGACTGAGAAAGCCATGGAAATGGTGCCAGAGTGTTCCAGCTCAGGCATGACAAGTCAAGCTAGCCTGGGCTGAGAAAGATAAATACCTGGTCAAGTGGACTGTGGCGGTAAAGTGCAAACTAGGAGAGCACAGCTGGCCAAGGAATGAGAGCTTCTGCAGTGGGTCAGATCCAGGGCAACAGTAAATAGAGGAAGTAAGTTTCTGCAGCAAGGCCTGAGGTTAAGAAACATTCACTACAGTATATTTAGTGGGGAATAACTACACAATGGAAGCCCTCCTTGTCTTAAAGCAACCACTTTGTAAAGGTGAATGGGATCTTAAGATAAATTTCTTTTTTTTTTTTGAGCTCAGAGAGCATCCTTTTTAATTTTTTTAAATTTACTTTTTAATTTTTTAAATTTATTTTAAAATTTTTTTATAGATCTTAATCGGAGTATAATTGCTTAACAATACTTTGTTAGTTTGTGTTGTACAACAAAGTGAATCAGCCTATTCATACATAATCAGCCTATGCATACATTCATACATAATCAGCCTATGCATACATATATCCCCATATCCTTCCCTCTTAAGCCTCCCTCCCACCCTCCCTATCCCACCCCTCTAGGTGGTCACAAAGCACCAAGCTGATTTCCCTGTGCTATGCTGCTGCTTCCCACTAGCTAACTATTTCACATTCGGTAGTGTATATATGTCGCTGCTACTATGCGTTAGCATACGGTATTTGTTTTTCTCTTTCTGACTTACTTCACTCTGTATGACAGACTCGAGGTCCATACACCTCACTACAAATAACTAAATTTTGTTTCTTTTTATGTCTGAGTAAAATTCCATCTATATATGTGTCATACCTTCTTTATCCATTCATCTGTCAATGGACATTTAGGTTGCTTCCACGTCCTGGCTATTGTAAATAGTGCTGCAACGAACACTGTGGTACATGTCTCTTTTTCAATTATGGTTTTCTCAGGGTGTATGTGCAATAGTGGGATTGCTGGGTCATATGGTAGTTCTATTTGTAGTTTTGTAAGGAACCTCCATACTGTTTTCCATAGTGGTTGTATGAATTTACATTCCCACCAACAGAGCAGGAAGGTTCCCTTTTCACCACACCCTTTCCAGCATTTATTGTTTCTAGATTTTTTTATGATGGCCATTCTGAGTGGTGTGAGGTGATACCTTATTGTAGTTTTTATTTGCATTTCTCTAATAATTAGTGATGTTGAGCATCTTTTCCTGTGCCTCTTGGCCATCTGTATGTCTTCTTTGGTGAAAAGTGTATTTAGGTCTTCTGCCCAATGCCAGGATTCTTCAATATATACAAATCAATCAATGTGATACACCACATTAACATATTAAGGAATAATGCAGAAAAAGCTTCTGACAAAATCCAACACCATTTAAGATTAAAAACTCTTCAGAAAATGGGCACAGAGGGAACCTACCTAAACATAATAAAGGCCATATATGACAAACGCATAGCAAACATCATACTCAATGGTGAAAAACTGAAAGCATTTCCATTAAGATCAGGAACAAGACAAGAATGTCAACTCTTGCCACTCTTATTCAACATAGTTTCTGAAGTCTTAGCCATGGCAATCAGAGAAGAAAAAGAAATAAAAGGAATCCAAATTGGAATAAAAGTACAACTGTCACTGTTTGCAGATGACATGATACTATACATGGAGAATCCTAAAGATGCCACCAGAAAACTACTAGAACTAATCAATGAATTTGGTAAGGTTGCAGGGTACAAAATTAATGCACAGAAATCTCTGGCATTCCTATACAGTAACAACGAAAAATCAGAAAGAGAAATTAAGGAAACAATCCCATTCACCAAAGCAACAAAAAGAATAAAATACCTAGGAATAAACTGACCTAAGGAGGCAAAAGATCTGTACTCAGAAAACTATAAAACACTGGTGAAAGAAATCAAAGATGACATAAACAGATGGAGAACTATACCATGTTCTTGGATTGGAAGAATCAATATTGTGAAAATGACTATACTACCCAAAGCAATCTACAGATTCAATGCAATCTCTATCAAACTACCAATGTCATTCTTCACAGAATTAGAACAAAAAATTTTACAATTTGCATGGAAACACAAAAGACCCTGAATAGCCAAGGCAATCTTGAAAAAGAAAAATGGAGCTGGAGGAATCAGGCTCCCCAACTTCAAACTATACTACAAAGCTACAGTAATCAAGACAGTATGGTACTGGCACAAAAACAGAAATATAGATCAATGGTACAGGATAGAAAGCCCAGAGATAGACCCATGCACCTATCATCCCCTAATTTACAACAAAGGAGGCGAGAACATACAATGGAGAAAAGACAGCCTCTTCAATAAGTGGTGCTGGGAAAACTGGACAGCTACATGTAAAAGAATGAAATTAGAACACTACCTAACACCATATACAAAAATAAACTACAAATGGATTAAAGACCTAAATGTAAGACCAGACACTATGAAACTCTTAGAGGAAAACATGGGAAAAACACTCTTTGACATAAACCACAGCAAGATATTTTTTGACCCACCTCCTAGAGTATTGAAAATAAAAACAAAAATAAACAAATGGGACCTAATGAAACTTAAAAGCTTTTGCACAGCAAAGGAAACCATAAACAAGATGAAAAGACAACCCTCAGAATGGGAGAAAATATTTGCAAATGATTAATCAAAGGATTAATCTCCAAAATATACAAATAGCTCATGGAGCTCAATATCAAAAAAACCAAACAATCCAATTAGATAAATTTCTAACAGACATAAGTCATTGCCCTTGCTGCCATGAAGTTCCAGAGACAAGACACATACATAAAAATCCAAATAAAAAATGTTATTGTGCTTGTACTGCATATAAGACATCATGTGAAGCCTTTGTAGAGGATACAGAAAAAATGAGACTAACATGATCACTATCCTTAAGTTTTTATAGTTTAATAAAAAGGTAAATATGAAGGCTATGTTCATGGTTTTACAGAAGTGCCAGGTACGTGGAAGTAAGTGTAAGGCCAGGTCTAAAATGACAGAATTGTGAACAGCTAGGAAACTACAATGGCACTTAGATCACAGTGGCAAACAGTACTTAAACACAGGGTTAATCATTTCAAGCACACGTTTCCTTCATGAAAAGAAAAGTTCTGCTAATAGCAGATTGAGACCTGAAAAGATTGCCCATTTAGTTAAGCAGTAATGGAAGCTAGAGCTGTTGACTTATCACTTCAGCCACACCTACATCAAGAAACATGACACCTGAGCACAAAGTGTGTTTGTGTGTGTAAGAGAGAGAGAGAGAGAGAGAGCATTCTTAAAAATTGGCAGTCTTCCTTAAATACTTCCATTCCTGTTCTCATTATCCAAGAGAGATTTTCTTAACCTCTAATTTAAAGACATACAGTCAGTAACTGTACGTTTGCTCCCATTTACTTTCTTTTTTTTCTTTTTCCAGAATGGAAAAAAAATTTTACCTGAAGATTCACAAATTAGTTTTCTTTGCCACTTCTCTCCCTTCCACCAGGAAAGTACCTTTGTGTTTGTAAGCAAAGTATAAATATAAAATGTCAATGAAACTCAGATGGACCATCTGAAAATCAAAAATTGAATCTATATAAACAGAAATTTCTAAACAGAAATTGTGCTTTCCTACTAGTTTTATACTGTACTCATGTCAACGTATACTAAAGAAAGAGTGGAAACTTGGTCAATGTGATTTTATATTAAAAATTCTAATTAAGTAGTTGAAAAACTGGTTCTGAAGTATGTCCTAAAGGAATTGGTTTAACCATAGAATCTCTAAAGACTTCAAGTTCAGCTGTTCAAGAAAATCAATACTCTCATGAATCAGAAATTATGGATGTGGTAATGGAGAATTATAAAAATTGGAAAGAAAGCAAAATTATTCCAGAACACATAACTATATAACTGAAAAATGCAAGCAAATCAACTTAAAAACTTCTACGGATGGAAAAAGAAAAGGGAGTTAGGGCTCATATACCTGCTATAGTAACTGAAAAAAAGTTCAAGAATTGTCAAGTGAGCCTGTGTAGCTTATGTGGAGGTCTGATACCATGTCCACGGATCTTCACATGGTCAGTTCATCAGTTCCTTGTCGTGGTCACGTTGACCATTTTACACTTTTTGAATTATTTTTATTCTTAGCCATATATTAATTAACATATTCATGATGGATTGTGTATTAAAAACAGGAAACATGAATGTTGAAACACAACCTCTTTTTTGAAGGTTGTAGAAAATTTGGTATTTTTGCACATCTACTTAAGATAATTCATTCATTCATCAACAAATACAGAGTAAATGACTTCTGTATATCAGGTATTATGGTAAATTTTGGGCCTAAAATGAACAAAACAAAGATACTCTCATGGATTTTATAGTTTAGTTGGTGAGGAAAAAAATAATAGGAATAAATATATAATTATAAACTCTTATGAGCACTAAGAAGAAAATGAATAAGGTACAATAAGAACATAACCTAAATTGGAAGTCAAATAAGATGTCTCAGGACTTCCCTGGTGGTGCAGTGGTTGAGAGTCTGCCTGCCGATGCAAGGGACATGGGTTCGTGCCCAAGTCCAGGAAGATCCCACATGCCACGGAGCAGCGAGGTCCGTGAGCCATGGCCGCTGAGTCTGCGCGTCCGGAGCCTGTGCTCCGCAACAGGAGAGGCCACAACAGTGAGAGGCCCACATACCG
>NW_006797971.1:146107-185383 GCF_000442215.2 Lipotes vexillifer | reverse complement strand
AAAAAAAAAAAAAAAGATGTCTCTTCATGAGTCTGGCTAATGGTTTATCAATTTTGTTTATCTTCTCAAAGAACCAGCTTTTTTTTTTAAATTTTTTTAATTTTTTAAATTTTTTAATATCTTTATTGGGGTATAATTGCTTTACAATGGTGTGCTAGTTTCTGCTTTATAACAAAGTGAATCAGTTATACATATACATATACATATGTTCCCATATCTCTTCCCTCTTGCGTCTCCCTCCCTCCCACCCTCCCCATCCCACCCCTCCAGGGGGTCACAAAGCACCGAGCTGATATCCCTGTGCCATGCAGCTGCTTCCCACTAGCTATCGACCTTACGTTTGCTCCAAAGAAGATATACAGACTGCCAACAAACACATGAAAGAATGCTAAGAACCAGCTTCTAGTTTTATTGATCTTTACTATTGTTTCCTTCATTTCTTTTTCAATTACTTCTGATTTGATCTTTATGATTTCTTTCCTTCTGCTAACTTTGGGGGATTTTTTGTTCTTCTTTCTCTAATTGCTTTAGGTGTAAGGTTAGGTTGTTTATTTGAAATGTTTCTTATTTCTTGAAGTAGGATTGTATTGCTATAAACTTCCCTCTTAGAACTGCTTTTGCTGCATCCCATAGGTTTTTGGGTCGTCGTGTTTTCATTGTCATTTGTTTCTAGGTATATTTTGATTTCCTCTATGTACAGCTGATTCACTTTGTTATAAAGCAGAAACTAACACACCATTGTAAAGCAATTATACTCCAATAAATATGTTTAAATAAATTAATTAAATAATAAAATAAAAAATAAATTGCAAGTAAGATATCTCTGAAAAAAATAAGTATTTAAGATGAGATGAGAATGATGGAAATTTGGAGATTCTGGAAAAAGGAAATGGAAAAGAGGTTGGCACCTCTTATTGTTTTGGGTAACAAAACAATATCACTGGGCCTAGAGTGTGGTACCCAGATGAAACTTGCACTTAGAGAGTTAGGCAATAGAAGATATTTATTGTCCCTAGTAAGTAAATGAACTTTTATTCTAAGTATACTTGGAACCATTAAGCAGTGGAATGATGTGATTTGCATTGTCAATGATTATTATAACTTCTATGTAGAACTGGCTAATGGGGTGGCAAGGATGGAAGGAGGAATAACACATAGGAGGCTACTGCTGTATTCCAGGGAAGAACTTACTTTGGGAAGTGCAATAGGCAAGTCTTCAGAGTGAGTTCAACTATGGTGGGGTCAGTGGGATAGAGAGAACTGGATATATTTGAGAAAGTTTTGGCAGTGGACTGGACAGGATTTAATGATGGATTTTGCAAATGGAGGATAAGAAAAATGAAGAGGTAAAGTTTATCTTTCGTTAAATGTCCAACACCTAGAATAATACCTGGCACAAAATACTTAAAAATTATTTGTTGAGTGAATGTATGAAGTTCTTGTCCTGTACAACTAAATCAATGCAGGTGTTGTTTACTAAAATGAAAAAAACTGGAGAAGTTTTTTGACAGACAATGAGTTTGATATGCCTGTGAGAATTCAGAGTGGACCATTAGAAATATAACTGGATCTAAGAGATCAGAATCCAAGGTATGAGTTTTGGGAGTCACAGATATAATGATGGTATTTAAAGCCAGTGAGCACACACAATGAGAAAAGCAGAGGACTCTAGATTGAGCCTTGAAAAAGTTGAATATTTAGAGGATGGGCAAAGAAAGAGGAGTTTATAAAGAAGACTGACGAGGAGTACCCAAGTAGGGAGGCAACATCCTGGATAGTGCAATGTCAAGGATGCGAAGACAGTGCTTTAAAAAGGATGGAGTAGTCAACTCTGCTGAGACATTTAGTTATACGAAAAATTTAAGGTCCATTGGATTTTTGCAACACTGAAATCCTTGATAACCCCTGTGAGAGCAAGGTTTACAAATGATAGAGGCTGAATAGTGAAGGAGGGGTAAGGAAGTGGGAACCACATAAATGGCAACTCAATTATGTTACGTTTATCTGATTCAGACTCTTACCTAGCATATGTAAATGTTTCTAGAACTCTAGAAACTTAATGTAATGAGATAATATAAGAATGACTATGTGTAGTTTTTATTTATTGGGAAGAACAGCTATCCACATTTAAAAACATTTTTATTTTATTATTTAAAATCAAATCTCAAAAAAAAATTAAAGATCTATTTATGTTCTAAAACAAAATTTCAGATTTTAAAATATCAATCACGAATGCTATTTTTGTCTATTTTTGATGTTGTAACTTGTAGAAAATAATAAAGCATGAGGGGGTGGAGGAGTAAAAATAGACTGACTGTGGAGCAGAGCACGGCTGTTTATTAGAATGCTTGGCTCAGACTATCACATACGAGAGACATACACTTACTGAATTTTAGAGATTTCTTCATAGTCACTGAGACTATGACAACTAATACACTGACCTCAAAATAAAATACTTCTTACTTAAACCACTTGTTTATCATATAAAGTGCAAAAAGAATTTGAATTTTTTTTTAATTCTACAGTTTCTGATATTTATTTTACCATAAACTGGTTCAATAAATGGTTGGGAAACTTAACTCTGGAGGAAAAGCTACAATTTTCTACTGCTGAGATTCTAGGAGATGCCCTGGTTTCTATCCTTTCTGTGACCTCTCCTCTCCCTCAAGTCTGTCCCCCTATTTTTTCCGCATAAGCTAACTTGTGTTGGCCCCTTGCACTGCCAAAAATTTAACCAATGCATTGTTTTTAGAAGCAGCCAAGAGAAGAAAAACAGAGAGGCTGCATTCTTTAATACTAGCATTTGGGAAAAGGAATCCTAAGAGACTAAGTGACAACAGTTGTATTAAGGTCTAAAATTCCTCACACATACACACCAGATGGAGAGCATGAGAAAATGATCAGGAACTGTGGTGACACTGAAAATGAATTAGTTGAATTGATCTTCATGATAGTAAACGTATTTACTTCCCTCAATTTAGTTAACTTGTTTAATGACTTCTTAATCCACACTTCTAGTTTAAATTTTCATTTAAATGGAAAGATAAAATTTAAAACCAAACTGTTTCCTATTAGTCTTATCTTGTGGCATTTTAGTTCAAGTAAAGGCACATCTATAAATAAGAACAGACAAAACAGAATACACTAAAAAAATCCCTTCAACCATGGTTTCTTCAAACAACATCAAAGAATAGTTAAGGGTTACTGAATCAAAATAACTTTTTTTCTGAAGTTCTACAACAAGAAAAATGAATTACCTGAAAGAATTAACCACTCTATTTTACATTCTGCTCGGGTGCAAACACAAACACACATACACATAAATATCCACACAAACACACACTCACACATCACACTATTTTAAAGTTTTACTAAAAAAAGATTGTGAATAGTCCAACCTTTCTTTCACTTTAATTCAAAAGATTAGGTCGCTTAAACATAGATGTTAAGATCAATACTTCACCAAGATCAGACCACACTTGGAATATTTTGCCTAGTTCTGGACTACAGAATTTTGGCAGACATTGACAAAATACACATGGTTGACAGACTATGTCATGTAAGAACTGATTGATGGGACTAGTGCCATTTAGTCTAAAGAGGGGATATAATAACTATCCTCAAACATTTGTGAGGCCATCATCTGAAAGGTGTCCAGCCTCTCCGGCCCCACAGCAGGTACCCCAGGGAAGTGAGGTCCGAGTACACTATTAGGGCCCTCAGATTCTGGAAACACTTGTTTTAAGACTGCAGCACTTAGAGCTGATGGAGACAAATCAAAACTTGTCAAAGCTTGGACCAGTGCTGGTGGCCATCCAAACAAGGCGTTAATCTGAATGGACTACAAATAAGAATAAATTGAACACAAATGTTGGAGCTCAAATGAGGTCAAAGTTTAAAGTTAAGACAGAGGTGGAGGCCTGGCTTAAAATCGGCTCCATATTTAGAACCAATTACCACTTTGCTGAAATTTGATTTTTATGGTTTCAGAAAGAGGTGGTGAGGGAAATCCTCAAGGTCTTAAAGGAATGCTTGGGCTTTGATGGAATAAACTCAACACTTTTTATACGTTACTAATTACCAGGCATTTTACATGTATTGCTTCATTTAACCCACACCACCATTTTAAGGTCACATGCACTATTATGACTGTCATCCTCATTCTACAGATGAGGCTTAGTTACTACACCACACTGCCTCTCTACAAGGGATTGAACGATTACGTACGACACGCGTGAAGAGAACCAGGGCCCTATCCACAGCAGTACAGAGAGAGGCAAGTTTTAAATAATTGTAATTCTCTGTAGAACTTTCTGAAAATGGAAGAAGCTGCCTCAGGATGGAATGAGGTTCCCATCATTTAGTGGGTTCAAGAAGAGCTAAGAGATATGCAGAGAAGTTACGCATTAGGTTAAATAAGAAAGTCTTTAAGGTTCCTTCCCATTTGAAGATTCTAATTCTACAAATGGAGTAAAAGGAGTTAAGTGTTTAATTATTTTAAGCAAAGGAATTAGGTTAAGGTAACCTGGATCCAAATCTTAGGCAGTCTATCCACTGCCAGATGTTTGATTTTGATGGAGTTACATAACATTCTTAAGTACCAGTGTCCTATCTTTACTGATGGAGAGAACAGTATTGACCTCACAAAGGTGTATATTAAACTATGAGAGACAGTATAGGTAACGTGCTAAACACAGTGTCTGACACACAATGAGCATCACTAAATGGTAGCTGGAGTTCATACAGTTCAACAAATTACACATGGTTTAAATTTTGTCAACAAACAAGAACTTTCATGACTTTTTCATGATCAAGGAGATGTAAACTCTGGCTTCAGAGTGTCTAATTCATCATAAAAGTTGAACTTGAAGAGATCTGGGGTAATGAGGGGAAGAAAGAAGAAAGAAAATAATAAAAGACAGTAGGCCTTTGTGAATCTTCCCATCACTCATCTTGTTCAGATTTCCTGAGTTACCTAAATGGTAGTTTTCACTGATAAGGTAATCAGATGACACAAAACAATGTGAAATAATGTGGAAGCACCACAATGAGAACCAGAATTCTTCCAGCCAGAAATGAACTATCAGGACTGATACTATATGACAGCAAGATATTTTCAATTTTTTAATAAAAATCTTGTTCCAGGAAGAAATCATCTTATTATTCTATATCAATTTTGATCATCCCTTTTTTTAATTTCCTCTCTTTTTTCTTTCCAGGATATCTGTAGTCACAGAATCAGCCTTTGCCCTGAATTTTTTTTTTTTAATTGCAACTTGAGGGAAGGGAGGTATAGAGATCTGATACGCAGGAAATATGAAGTAAAACACTTCATTATTAAATACCATTAAAAAAAGAGGGCTTCCCTGGTGGTACAGTGGTTGAGAGTCCGCCTGCCGATGTAGGGGACACGGGTTTGTGCCCTGGTCCGGGAAGATCCCACATGCCGCGGAGCGGCTGGGCCCGTGAGCCATGACAGCTGAGCCTGCGCGTCCGAAGCCTGTGCTCCGCGGCGGGAGAGGCCACAGAGGTGAGAGGCCCGCATACCGCAAAAAAAAAAAAAGAATTACAAAGGAAACAATACAGCAAGCACTCAATCCACTGATGTTAAAGAATTCCAAAAATGCCTGTCTTTGTAGATATTTAAACAAAATCAAATATAATAAGGAAACCCAAGCATCCAGCTGAGAATAAATGTTTAATTTGGAAAGGGGAGCTGGGTAGCAAGTAGTTTTCAGCTACAACTAATTTTAATGTGTACCCTAAGATCTCTGGAAAAGATTTAAAGGTACATCCTTGGAATTACACAAAAAGAGTTCCATTTATTCTGTTTGACCATAGTGAACAAATCAAATTCTAAAGCACAGAGGAACTTCATTCTGATAGGCCTCCAGGGTAGTAGTATGGTCACTGACTTAAGATGTCTACTTGTGCTGGAATTTTAGGAGAGGTGAACAGTTTAAAAACCCTCTTTGGGTGGCTGTAATAGAGTTTATGACTTTAGAGGCTCTCAGTTCAATGGAGATACTATAACAATCCATTATAGTTCATTGAACCTCCTCTGCTCTGTATGTACACTTGGTTATTGTTGAGTTTCTCAAATGAGTGTCCCCAGGGACACTAGCTGGCCCTGCAGACCATTCTCACTGGCCCTGGTCTATATTGACAGGACATAGTTTACTTTTGACAATTTAAAAGTCATTATTTAATCAAATTGAAAAATTCATAACATTGAAAGAAAACTATAAAAAGAGTATCAAATAGGAATGTGTTTACTTGTAAATACCAAAAATTAATAATAGTAAGTATAGGGACTATAGAAAAAGGAGGGTGTTATTTATCTCACAATCAGAAGGTCAAACCTAGGTATCTAGGGCGAGCGGAGCAGCTAAATGATGGCATCAGGAATCTCGGCTCTTTAAAGTTTTTACAATCCTTAAAAAGTGCCTTCTGAAAGAGGGAACCTTCTGGTACTTGCTTTAGGACTCAACCTAATGATACTAAGACTGATGCACAAAGCTGCTGTGTATTAAGTGGTTTTCACTTTTATACAGTAAAATGAATGTACCACTATTTATTTATTCATTCACATAGTAATGAGTATTTGGGCTGTTTCCAGTTTTTATATTACCGACAGTGCTGCCATGAACATTCTTTTCCATGTCTAATATTGTCCTTAAGGACAATTATAGTATTTGTTCATTTTTATCCTCATTATCCAAGGTTTTGTCACCTAGTGGAAACTCAGAGAGGAAAAAAATATATATTTCCATTTACTTCCAACTTAAAAGAAAATAAAACTATGGGGTAAAAAAAGATGCTCTATTCATGGAAACTCTGACGTGGTACAAATAAAAACAAAGACTAATGGAAGCCTGAAAAGAGAAAAAAAATTAATCAGGGTAATCTGTATTCTTGTCTTGTGGTTGTTAAGATACAGTCCCATGCTAAATAAATAACCTTATACATAAATATTCTCATAAATATATGAGAATAACCTTGAAATCTTTTCAAACATTTCCTTCTCATTAACTTCTAAGAGTCTTTGGCATTAATGCAAATACGAAGGACTGTCACATTCCCATGCCTGTTCTGCACTTATTGTACAAGTACATCCAGGAGGTCATAGAAACTTGGAAAGTACTTTATTAAACCATAGGAAAACCCTCTTGTTAATCCTAATACAATTTAATGTGCTGCCACTGGTCTTCATTTAATTCAATTTTTTTCTTGACTGATTTTTGTTCTATACCATCTACAGTTTTATGAACCTCTGCCATGTGAAATAATTTACATCTGAATTCTCAGCAAGCTCACAGTGAAAGCTTTTCACTTTTATACCTTCCTCCTTAGAGACTGAACAATAAATTAGCTTCCTTAAAGTACCTATGTCCTTAAAGTACCTTGTTTCTTTTTCTGCGGTACGCGGGCCTCTCACTGCTGTGGCCTCTCCCGTTGTGGAGCACAGGCTCTGGACACGCAGGCCCAGCAGCCATGGCTCACGGGCCCAGCCGCTCCGCGGCATGTGAGATCCTACTGGACCGGGGCACAAACCCGTGTCCCCTGCATCGGCAGGCGGACTCTCAACCACTGCGCCACCAGGGAAGCCCACATGCATATTCTTGATTGAATCATTTTGTGGCCTAACCCATTAGAAACCATGGAATTCTTTTTTCCCAATATACAACATTTCCAATCATGTTAGGTTAACAGGAAGGAAGGACCATGTGACTGAATGCCACCAGTATATTGCTAGGGAAAGGGAAACTACTTCTAAGTTTTTGGCATTTAAAAATGTATATTTTCAACAACTGTTAAAAATAAAAGCTAACTTGGGAATTCAAGTGTCAAGGCTCCAAGAATGATGCCGCGAGGGAACACAGTAGCTCTGTTTTCATTACCATCAGTAGATTCTCTCAGTCTCTAAAAAGAAACAAGGTTAGATACCTCAATTTTAGGTAAGACTTAAAAAACTATTGCCTTTTGTTACGTTAATTTATACCTACCAGTTGGAAGCAAATTGTGTCAGATGTACTTCAGAAAATCCCATTTCTTTTCATCAAATGTTCATCTTACTGTAAAGGGAAATCACTTACTGTAAAGGGAAATCAAGAAACTTCTATATATTCATTTTTAAAACACAGCATCCTTTTGAAACTGGGCAATAAGAAAACCAGACATAAACATTCTGAGAGAATTAAATTACCCACTTGTACTGCCTAGTACAAAGTTTTTAATCTTTAATGATGACATACAGATGGTATTCTCTTCTGTTTTCTTAAGGGTCAGCGATGTAGGAATAATTCTTCCTAAGAACGATATTAAGTTATAAACTTTTGTGATACTCAAAAGTCTTGTACTTGTAATAAGCCTTGCCAAAAATATAAACACAAAAACAAACAAAACAAACAATAACAAACAGACAACCAGGAAAAAGAAAGGAACATTCACATTTGAGTCCTATTAGAGGGATTTAAACTTTTTTAACTTGATAGTGTTTTGCAGTAGCTAGTGTCCCTCCATTTGATTATCTGAGATAATGTGTAGGTAGGAATTACCTGTCTCCTAATAATCACTCATTAAATGACAGGTATTGTTACCATTTGTTGAGTACTTATAATGTACATTATAATTTAAATTTGTCTTTCCAGACACCACTATAGGACACGCCTATTATATCTTAATTATATAAAACAAGAAACTGAGGCTCAGAGACATACACTGCCCAAAGCCTCACAGCCTAAAAGTGGCCCAAAGTCATATTAAAAACTCTAGAGCCCTAACACAAAAGAGATTTTAGTGCTTTCCCTATACACATCCATGATATGTTGAAAATTAAAATTCTAGGCTATAAAATAAGTGTTTGTTCAAAAAAATCTTATGTTTTCAAGATGATTTTTTCCCTGAAATATCAAATTCTTTCATTTGGGAGGTGAGATTGAGTCTGGACTTTGGATTCAGATGCTTGAGTCTAAATTCCTGCTCTGCTGCTTCCACTACTCATTCCGTGACTTGTACAAGAAAAAAACCTCTTGGCGCCTTTGTTTCCTGAGGGTAACAATAGTATATCTTTATAGGACTTCTGGGAAGGTTAAAAGAGTTAACCTATATATCAAGTGCTTAGAGTAGTACCAGGCACATGGTAAGCCTTGAATAAGCATTAGCTATTATTAGGAATTTTTACATTTTGTCTGATGTTTGAGGGACCCAGCTTTTCCCATGCCCCTAACCAGGTGCCTGGTCTGCCTGTTTATAATCCACCTGGAGCACCGATCTTGCATGCAGCCATTTGGTCTTAGGTGATCTACTAGTAGCTGAATATTTTGAGACACAGGAACTCAGGGGCTGTGGAAGATTCATCATCATATTTCAGGAAACTAAAGACTAAAGGTGAGATTAGGAAGTGAAAAAAGAGAGGAGTTGGGTTGAGGTTGACACTTTCCCAGGGTGGAGAGAAGCAACAGGTGAGGACACGATAAAGAAGGACTCTCAAGACATTTCCTTGAACTTGAGAGTTCCAATGTGACTTTTCACATCCATCCTGAAATTTAGATCCTCTGATACCAAACCTTCCATAGGTGTCTAGTTGTTCAAGCTCTGGAACAAATTCTCATAAAAGTAAAACATTTCATTTATGGTGCAGGAAAAGATTAGGATAAACAAGGAGATGAGGGTGAAAGATGCTAACTTGTTCAATTCATCTGTTCAATCTATCTGGTAGAACTATGAACCCCTTACCCCCCCCCACCCCTGTACCCACACTTCAGGCCACTGTATACAATTAGAAGCAGACTACGGTGGGGGAAAGAACAAAATAATAAGAGGCTTCCTTTAGGTTCTTCAAGGCTGAGTTAGATAGTATCTATAGGCATTCAAATTTATTTTTCAAGTCAGGTCAGTGGACCAGTGAAGGTAGAAGGTAGATGAAGAGTTAAATTATATAACTTTTCCACCAGCTCTCCATGTCAGGCACCCTGACCTCCAACAGCACCTCTCCAAAACACTACTCTTAAAGCACAGACTCCAATTACTTATTACTTCTGAGAGCTCTAACTCATGGGAGTGATGGACCAACAGAACAAACTGCAAAGGGACCCTCTTGCTTGAATTTCTGTTAAGAGATGTGTAAACATCTATGTATCTTGGGAAGAAATACCCTGACTCTGGATATGTGTAAGTAAAGCACACATAAGTTCCCAGCTACAGAATCAGAACTATATGTGGGGATGGAGGGGTATTGGTGCAAAGGGACAGGGTGGTAAAACCCACTGAGAGAAGAAAGAGGCCTTTAGAACTCACAAGAGTTACCTTTCTAGCTGAAGACATCAGAGCACGAGGCATTCTGAATAAAATGAAGCCTTCTTCTGTTATCTATAAAACCATGATGTTAGTGACATTGTAAGGAGAATATTTCGCTTCAGCACTGCTGATATCAGAATATTTATTACCTTTCTATTATTTATTGACTGTAATTATATGCTTGTAATTGGAGGAATACAAGTTGATCCAATAGAAATAATTTTCCAAATTATTGGCACAGCTAAACCCAGGAATGATACAGTACAAAATGATATTAGGAAAACACTCGATTACTGGTATCAAACACTCACTCTAGCAAGCTTGTAGAAAAAGGGACATTCTATTCAGTGAACACAGAAGTGCTTCAGACTATCCACAGATAGAATAAAAACTAATCTCAATTAGAGACTTGAATAAGAAAATGGAAAATTCTCAGGAATCCAAGAAGTTGTCTTTCTTTTACTACAACTGGTTGATTCTTCTCTCTCTAAACCTTGACTGTCTTTGCCTCTCTAATTATTTGGTATAATGTCTGTCTTACATTTGCAAGTTTCCATGTTCCAGATCCACAGAGAGTGAACAGCTCTCTCTTAGTCCCACCACCAGCTTCTGGAAACAGAATATGGACATCCCAGCTTGAGTCTGATGTGACCTCTGGTCCAGTAGGTTACGGACTGAGAGGAGAAAGCGTTGAAATCACACACATACATGGTATCTCTCTGACTTAGGAAAGTGTGCCTTAGAAAAGAGAGGGGAAAATAAATAACTCATTGGCAAAACAGACCAGCTAAAATTGTTAGCAATGACGGTAATGATGTTGGTGGTGGTGGTGGTGATGATGATGATGACATGACGTTTAAGAATTCAAGCGCTCAATAAAGTTTCACAAACATATTACCCCTTAACCCTGCAATTTAACTCCTGAGTTTCTATTCAAGACAAATGAATGGACAGTCTATCAAAAGACATAAACAAGAATATTCACAGCAGTTCTATTTATAAACAATGAAACCTGGAAGCAACCCAAATGTCCTTCAACAATACACTGAATAAATTGTGATATAATCACAACGGATGTCTGAAGATATTTAAGAACATCTCTGAAACTACAGGACAATGACTTTAATCTCAACAATGAATTGGAGGGAAAAAGTTTTCTAAATAATATAGAAGTAATTGATAGTACTTTTCCCTCTCTTCCTGGCTCTAAATGTTTTACATTTATTTAGACCTCACAACAGTTTTCACAGAAATTCCATTTTACAGATGAGAAAACTGAGGCACTAATTACTTGCACAAATAAGTAGTGGGACCAGTATTTGAATCCAGTTGAGACTCAGTCAGAGTTGGGATGAGTTTGGAAGATTTATACTTTGTACTTCCATCTACAGTTATGGTTTCATCTAGTAGTATGTGACATCATGTGGAGTAAAAAGAGTTCTTATTTTAATACATAAAAAAATCCAAAAGACAGCCAATAATAACTGGTGTCTCTTTTCCCAAATTATTCCAGACTCAACATAATGCTTTCCTTTCAAGGACTGTATGCAGGGTCTTAAGACACAAATGTTTAGGAACAGCTAATGTCTCACCCAGAGTCATGGGGAGATGACTGCTATGCCTGGTGGCCACTGGGTGCACCAAGCTGCAATATTCTAGATGCATGAAAACTTATGTATCCTGTCCATTCTACTAGGGACAGATATAATTAAGGAACTAATTAAAGTGCATAATCATTCTGCTTATTTTAAATTTTCAGATTATAAATATATATATGATTTTTCATCAACATACAAAAATATGTATGTTGTAGTTCAGAAAATTTTTTATCTTTGAAAATAGTTTTTGATATAACTATACATACTTTAAAAATCTGTCAGGAAATAAGGAAATATTTCAAGAAATTGTGTGACGTTACTGATGCTTAGTACTCTCCTTGGGGCAATGCACTGTGTAGTTTCCTATCTGTAATTCTGCACTGCTTTACCATCCACCTCAGGCCAACAGATCTCTCTCTCAGCCTCACCCTGACTTAGGCATTCAGCTCCTTTTAGTTGCACTTGAATTGAACTTGGGCTTTTTAGGTCAAAAGACCCACAGGGCATTTAGACCCTTGATGTTGCCAAGATCCTGGGACAGTTTTATGTTAAAAAGGTTGGCATCTCTTCCTCCGCCTTGATGAGCACTACCAAAGGGTCTTTGGGGCTTTCTCCTGGTCCCAGGAGATGGAGGAGAAAATAATCTATCCAACATATACAGACAGGTGAATAGACACAGCTTCATATACATCATGCTTAATGCATTATCAATCACTTCAAACATTCCTGTAAAAGATTGTGTTTCAATAAATTTCAAAATATACACAAAACTGTTATCTATAAATTTATCACCTCTACTTTGGTAAATGTGCCTTCCACTCTCTCCCTCTTGCCTCATTCAAAATGTTTCATGTCAAGATACTTCAAAAATATTTGACATCTCTTTTAATTCTGTGTGGTCACTAAATTGAGCAATATTCCACTTCACTTAAGCCCCAAATACTGACCTCTCCAGCCATTATCTTGGAGGGAAGCCACTCAAATGGACTTTTCAAATGTATGTGCATTGTTAGAAGCCATGCTTTTGCTTCTCACTCATCATTTTAGCACTCTGGACAATGCACATAATACAAGAAAAACAGGAAAGTCTGCATAAGGCTCAATCAAGCACAACATGTCAGTGGAAATATTTTCAAATTCAAACTACCAATCACTGCTGGATATGACTTGTTGACACCCAGCACCATCCCTGCCTTCTGAGCTCGCCTCCTGAGCTTGCAAGAGTATAAAGCCTGCAAACTACATTTCCAGATTCTTTTGCCAGCAAGGATCCAGGGAGAGTCCTTCAGTGAGAGAAGCTTGTGTGAGAACTGGAAGGCAGAAAAGAAAGAGAAACCCTTGTTCTCAGGTCGCAGTTGGGGCAGGTGTGGTCTGGTCAGAGGGCTCAGGAGCTTTTGCCCAAGGCTTTGGGTCATTTCCTGAGATGTAAGCATGTTCGTTGCTACAGGCATCTGAGACTGTTGGTCCAGCTCCTCTCAAGTTCCGCCCTTTCAGATTCCCTACATTACACCTCTTTTCTACAGTAAAGACCTAGGGTGGTTTTTACTTTCCTGACCCAAATCACTTACACATCAAACAAATACACAAATGTTCACACAACAATTCAAATTATGATTTTCCTTTCACATACACGGTACTGCACTGCTACAGAATTACACTCACCGTGCTGTACGTAAGGTCCTCAGAACTTACCCTTCTTCTAACTAAAAGTTTGAGCCCTTCGATCTGTATCACCCCACTTCCCCTGCCCCCCAGGCCCTGGCAACCATCATTCTGTTCTCTGTTTCTATAAAATCAGCTTTCTTTTTTAAGAGTCCACATATAAGTGATACGATACAATATTTTCCTTTCTCTTTCTGGCCTATTTCACTTAGCATAATGCCCTCCAGATTAATCCATGTAGTTAATAATATATTATATACTTGAAAGTTGCTGAGAGTAGACCTTAAGCATTCTCATCACACACACACACACACACACACACACACACACACAAAAGAGTTAGTTATATTAACTACATGAGGTATGGATGTGTTAATTATCTTGATCTTGGTAATCATTCTATAATTTGTGTGTGTATGTGTATAAAATCATTATGTTGTAATCTTTAAATATATGCAATTATATTTGTGATTATTCCTCAATAAAGTTAAAAAATAACTTTCAGTTCACAGATTTCACAACACATCTTCATCCAACCTCACAACAATCTTACAAAATTGATGTAGTTGGTATTAGTGGTCTTATTTAACATGAGGAAACTTAGACACTTCTAGGCCACACTGAATACGTGCTTCTCTCCTTTTTTAATGCCTAACCAAATTCAATGATAAAGTATATAAGATGCAATGCAAGGATCCATCTGCAATTTCCTCTAAGTTCTAACTTTTAACCTTGTCTTTGTGAGCATTCCCAATAAGGTAGAAGCCCTCTTAACTGACCTTCCTTTAAGTGGCCCACTGGGTTAACATTAATTAACAATTTCTATTTCCATCAGTAGTGTCTGATGATTGCACACTGAGTGATCCCAGCTAGAATGAATCCCACAAGTTAAGTTTATCAAGAATCAGTTGTGTTTATTCCCAGTCTTGTTTTACCAGCTGCACCCACTACTAGACTTATGCAATTCAATAAATATTACATAAATAATTACATTGTTAGCAAATATTTATAGAGAAGGTCCTATGCTCCTGGCACTGTTCAATATACTTTATATAAATTAACCCACTTAACAACCATCCTATGTAGTAGACAGTATTATCATTTCCCTCTTAGAGGTGAGAAAACTGAGGCCCAAAGAATCTAGGAAACTTTTCCAAAGTCATACAGATAGTAAGTTGCAGATTTAAACACAAACAATCTAACTTTAGAATCCATGCTAGCTCTTAACCACTATGCAAATAAGAGTTCAAAAAGAAAGAGTTGTTTCTATTAAGACTAAACCACAAAAGCTCATAAAGAAATGTTCATAGCAAAATTATTCATAATTGTCAAAAGTGGAAACAGTTCAAAACTCCATCAACTAATGAATGGATAACAAAGTATGGCTTATCCATACAATGAAATATTATTCATCCATAAAGGTGCATGCAATACAGATACATGTTACAATATGGATGAATCTTGAAAACATGCTAAGTGGAAAAGCCAGGCACAAACTCCAATCATATAAAAGTTATGACTCCATTTATTCAAAATAAGCAAATCCATAGAGATAGAAAGTAGATGGGTGGTTGCCTAGGGCTAGGGATTTAGGGACAAATGGAGAGTGGTTGCTAATGGATATGGGAATTCCTTTTTGAAGTAATGAATATCTTCTAAAATTGACTGTGGTAATGGTTGTATAATTCTTTGAATATACTAAAAACTACTGTATTAGGGGAAAAAGAACAATTAATTGCTTTGGAAAGACTTTAAATAAAGGTTACCTGCTAAGAGAAATATCAATAAGTGGAAATACAATGCAAAAAAGACTTGGGAAAAAAAACATAAAAAATCTATAAGGACTCTGCCACTGGAATATTTCAAAAGTATTCTTTCCTCTTGCTTCATTTTAAAGAAGCTAAAACTGGACATAATAAACATTGTATTATAGACATGGGTAATACAAAAAATAAAAGTCAAGTCCAAAAAAGCAATGCATGAAGCACTGGGGGAGCCCTGAAATGGGGAAGCATGGGAAATCAGGAAAGGTTTCACAGAAGGGGTGACACTGAATGTCTTCTAAACAGTGTTCACGAAACCCTGAAAAGTGCAGATGGTTTTTCAAACAGGAGCATGAAAGTCATGTGATCAGAATACGGTTAAAAGCTCTTATGTGCCTGGAACACGAGGCAGGTGCAAGAGAAGGAAAGAGGAAGGAAATGCAAATGGAGAGGTAAGTCAGGGCAAAGACGTCTTACTAAGGATTATACACCTTATGTTGTCAGTCCAGGAGATCCAACAAAGAGGTTTAAGTGAGGATCAAGCAGCGATGCAAACCTGCATGTGTTAAAGAAACAGGAGGTTCTGTCAGCAATGCAGACTGATTGGAGGGAAAACAATGGAGGCACAGAAACCAACTCTGTGGCTATTCACTATCAAAGCAGGAAATGCTGAGACACAAACCACAGCAGTGACTCTATGAAGACAGAGAAGAGAGGATGTGTTGGTATCTTTATATAGAATAGAAAGAGCTGAGTGACAAGAACAGAGGATAAACTCCATGAGGACAGGAAGCAGGTGGTTTTGCTTACAATTTTACCCCCAGAGCCACAACAAGTGTTCAATATTTATCAAGAGAAGGATGATCATTTTCTTCATTTTCTAGTATTATTTTCTAGGTTTGATAATGAGATCTTCAAATGGAAATGCAGATTGCAAGAGAGAGATCTCAAAGGGGAAATGGTAACTCTGGTGGGACAGTTTGGGATTGAAGTACGTGAAAATAGTGAACATGTACAACATACAACTAACTGAAAATATGGGACTAGAGTTCCAGAAAGAAAGGAGGGCTGGTGGATATAAATCTCAGGAGGCCTTGAGGTAAATGACAGATAAAACTGAGAGAATGAATGAGCTCGAACCAGCTAAGTCTTCAATGAAAGAGAGAACGTAAGGGGTGGTAGCTTGAAAAGCTAAGGAAGAGAAGACCAACCAAGGCATGTAACCGAAAGTGGGGTCTGGCTGCTCACCGCTCAAAAGCCAATAAAGAGACCAGGTTGGTGGAAAGGAAAGTTTGCTTTATTTTGGAAGCTAACAACTGGGGCAGGGGGAGGGCTGACGCCTACCCCCAACCCCTGCCCGGACAATCAGGGGGCAAGAGCTTTTATAGACTGAGGGAGGGGGCCACATGCAGAAAATATACAGTCAGCTCTGACAGTCATTCTGAAATTGGTCATTGGTGGCCTGACCAGTGTCATCTCAATCGTTTTAGGTACAGTTAATCTTCAGTTCCAGGGTCAGTTTGTTCCCATTTCTCTAAAGCCAATTCTCAGAACTGTGGCAGCCTATGTCACGGCTACAGCCTGGTCATCATGTAGCTCACTTCTTCCACCTGGTGGGAATTTCAGTATCTATAAGACAGCTCATGGAATGTGGCTCAGAATATTATCTACTGCCCTTAAGGAGGAACTAACGGTCCTTGACTATGCTTGATGACTAAACTATTTGGTCTCCTTTGACTGTTTTCCTGTTTCTGCATTTTCTCACTTCTCTGATTAAACTTATTCTTTGGCTAAAGTTTTTCCACAGACAAAAGAAGGCTGAGGACATGGGGGGGGGGTAGGACCATAGGGTCCTGCTCCGTTTCAGGCAGACTGCAGAGGAATGCTCACTGAATTAGTGCGGGATGATGTGAGAAATTTTGAGAAGAGTGTTAATATTGGGGCTTCTAATCCTGAATGCAAAATTAGGAAGATTCTCTGCATCCACTCAAATCTACATGGTAGAAAAAAGACTTGTATTTGTTTATCATTCCAATCATGACAACTCATTACCAAATATCAGGGTTAATCCAATCCTTGGATTTGAGAACCCACCGAATAAATTCTGAGTCATCATCCATCAGGAGTATCCTCAGCTAAACTGTTAGATTTTTTTTTTCTTTCCAGATGATAAGTTTGCTGACCTTATATTAAAACAGTGCCTACCGTAAAGCATCATTTTTTGAGATTTTCATGTTAAGTTAGAAAACAATTCGGTAAAAAGACTAGCCTCTTTGCAAATTAAATCATGATGACCAGTATGTATCCACAGAAACAAGAATATAACTGCAGTAAAGAAACACACTGTCAGACATGTTTCAACATAAGGAGATAAAGATGGGTTCAGAGAGTGGGAGCTAGAAAAGGGAGGACCAAAGGACATGAAGTTCAGCTTCTCTCTAGGCCAGGCCTAAAGGAAAGTCCATTGCTTCCAGGTATCCATTCTCATCCTATAGACAGAAACAGTTTTGAGGTAGGGAGGAATAATTCATCACAATGCCTACAATTGCGCTCAAGATCATGCAATTTCCTTCATTATTATTTGATGGCCTCCAGCCAAGTTCTTTACCTGTAATTGTTTCTGGAAGGACCTGCCCACGTCTGGTAAGTTTCTGGTGCGGCTCTGCAGCATCAACCATAATCTCCTTCTCTAACTTTAACATCTTTCCATAGGAATACACAAATCTAAAAGCAGCTGCACTCTACCTCATGTCCAAGTTGAGTCATCTGTTCTCAACATCAGTAGCCTAAGAGAAGAATCATTCATCAAACAATTTTCTTGGCTGTCTACTATGTGTTAGGCATTGTGTCAAGTGCTTTGGATACTGGATACATCAGAGATTAAAAAACAAATCGCTCCTCCCTCATGGAGATCAGTAAGAAAGAGAGACAAGGGTGGGGGGGAAAGGATTAATTAACTTTCATATTGTGGTAAGTGTCGAATCAAAAGCTGAATCCACTCCACACTCACTGGCCCTTCACTGTTCCTCAAACATACCAGGCACACTCCCACCTCAGGGCCTTTGCATTTACAGTTTCCCTGCCACTGTCTGGAATGATCTTCCCTCAGTTATCTGTATCATTCCCTTGCTTCCTTCACATCTTTATACAAATGTCATCATCTCAGGGAGGACTTTTCTTACCATACTACTTAAAATTGCAATTTTCACTCCTGAACTTTTCAACCCTATTCCCTGCTTTATTTTTCTGCAAAATCTACCACCTTCTAGCATACTATACAATTTGATTATTTTTTCTATACTAAAATGTAAACTACTTGAGATTAGAGATATTTGTCTGTCATATGAATTGATTTATCCCATGTCTAGAATAGCTGCTGGTACATAATCAATGCCCTTTCTAAGACAGATAAAGTGAGAGTAAAGAAGGAAAGACTATTTTAGATTGAGGTGAGGATCAGAAGGCTTTGCTGAGAAAGTGATATAAAGAATAAAAAAGAGCTAGCTATGCAAAAAGAAGCGGTAGTGCTTTCAAGGCAAAGGCCCTGAGGCAGGGAGAGGTCAACAAGGTGAGGACCTGTAAAAAGGCCAATGTGAAAAAGTATAATGGGAGAGGGGCTGGTGGTCTGGGGCAAGGTCCTAGAAGTAAGCAAGGGACAGATGATGCAATGCCTTGAAGGTCAGGATAAGGAAAATAGATGTGCAAAGAGAAGGATTGCAGGGAGAAAGGGAGGGAAGTAGACAAACCCTGACTGTACTATGAAAGCACAGATTGGAGGAGGCAAGAATCAAAGGATAGAGAGCCAGTTAGGAGACGCTTGAAAATTCCAGGCTCAAGATGAAGGTGACCTGGACAAGTGCACACCAGTGGAGATGAGAGAACTAGAAGAATTTAAGAAATGTTTGGGAGATATAATTGACCACATTTGCTGATGGACTCTACCAAGGCATAAAGAAGAGTGTGGAATCGAGAACGACTCCTGGGTTTCTAACTTATGAATCAGATTTCAGCATCAGTATCTAGAGATTCCAGCAAGAATAAATTGCTCTGACTGTCCTGTAAAATGAAAGGGACATAAACGAGATCAACCATTTGTTAAATGTACTGAACGTCTTCGAAGTCCACTGTCTAACTTCATTAAGTCTAAGTTAACTTGCATTTCTATTTTAATCTAAAGATTTCATTGAGTTTAAGCTCACAGCCCATACATACTGTAGTCTGTCAATGTCTTTTATTCTACTGAAAGGAAAGATTAAACGTTCAATATGTGTTCCTTGCTTCCTCTTTTACTTTGTATACACTCGTTGCTTTACTGATGCTATTTCATTCTTCCTTCTCAGCAATCCTGTTGTGTCTATATTATTATTACTTATGAGAAAACCAAGGCTCTAATATTTGCCAAATATCACTGAGCTAGTAAGGGTTGGAATCAGGATTCAAACCCAGGCATGCTCATTCCCAAACTGCTTTTTCTTTATACTATGCTACTTCTGATGGTTTGAATTATTTGAAATTCAAAACAGCAATTCATCCCCACATTCCTGCCATTTTACCTTCAAATGCATTATTTCATTATTTTCACAGTACTTTTATTCACATTTAGATTAAGATTAAAATAGTTGTTGGGTTTTCCTGGGGGAATGCCACCTGGACTAGGTGGAAAAGGAGCAGAAAGCTAAGGATAAACCTACCCTGAGATTAAAGATTGACTCTGAGTCTGACCATCCTTTTATAAAAAAATTTAGAACAGACTGTGGCTTATTTATTAATCGAATCACATAGGATAGTACCATCTTATTAAAGAATTTTCTCCCATGATCTGATTATAAAAGAGGATCTCTCTATTGTCATTTAAATAGGGTACTTTAATTAGGAGCAAATGATATTTTATCACCTTATTCTCATCTCTAATGTCTAAATGTCTATAAAAAGATATCTGATTAGAATATAATAGCTCTTAGCCGCGGGAGCATTCACTGTTTTGAGGGTTATTATAGCTTACACATACGAAATAAAGGAGAAAAGAGTTCTTTTCTTCATTTGACTTGGGATATAGTGTCATCTGATTCCATCCCTTTAGATTTAAATGAAAATGTTCAAATTCAGAAACACATGGAGTAATAACAATGTCTGTCATTTAACATAATGCATATGTTAATTCTTTACCTAAATTCTATAAATGTTTAGTCTGACCAAAATGAAGCAAAATTAATAGAAAACTGTGTCTTGAGCTGTCTCCAAATTTGAAAGTTCCATCAATCAGTTAACATTTCACTTTCTTTTTACATGCTTCTATTATGAATGGTATAGAGAACCTTAATACACATATTTATTAATTTTTAAAATGCATATTAATATTAAAACAAAAACACCTGGAACCCTGGATACCGATCATAATATGCATTATTCATTGAACATAAAAGATTATATGTGAAATAATTTATGCTTGTGTTGTCTTAAATGACACCTGAACTAACATCCCCTTCACAAGTGCAGGCTGAAGGGAGGGTAGGAAAGATTACTTTATTATCATTATTTTTAAAATGACAAGTAGTACTTAAATTACCAAAATAAAATAAGGCATACAAGCATATAATATTGTTTTGGGGCATCATAAATGCATCTTAATTATAACATAATAACTAAGAAAACATAACAATGGGATTCTAGTAGTTTAAAATTATATTGCTATTCTAACTCATCTGATTCTTCTAAATAAAATTTAAATATGTGAAAAAACTGCTTCACGTTCCTAAAAGACGTGCAAGTATATATTATTCCACAAGGTGGCGCAATCATGCCATGCGTTTTTCTTTTGTTCTGGCTCAAAACGTGCTTTACTATTTAATCCTCTTTATTCCGTGATCATAGTGTTTTCTGTTATAAAGAGTTCACACTTCAAAGTTGCCATCTTTTTCTTAGGCAGTGCTTGCTGGTACACAAGCTATTCATGTTACATGCAAAAGGACAATGGAATCAGAGCAATTTTAAGCAAATAAAATTGCAAACCTCTTCAATAACCTCTTCTGAGAGACTACAGTTATCGCTTTGACTTTATTGTTCTGGACTCTCTCTGAATCCCAGTGCAGCAAATGGTTTGCATTTGCAGTTTTAAAACATATTCTACCAAAGGTATTTAGAATATTCTCCTTCACCTGTGTCTCAGGTTAATATCGATTATGTTTCCTAATAAGTACAAACCACAGGTCCTCAGAGGCATTGTGATTTGAAGTGACCAGAAGAAAGCTACTTTTCTCTACTGTCAAAAAACCCATGTTTGTCCCAGCTAAGGGGGATAAAGTGCCTAACATCCCACTTTTAGAGAGTGATTCTTTTAGGTAAAATATTACCTTCCGTACTTGCTCTTCTTTAATAAAATCACAAACCCTTCTGTTAGGGTAACACTAAATCTCTAGCATCCCCCACTTACCAGCTGTGTGACGCTAGGTGAATTACTTAAACTCTCTGTGTTTCAATTTTCCCATATGAGAAACAGAGGAAATAGTAGAACCTATCTCATATAGTTGTTCTGAAAATGCATGCATGAATAATTCACATAAAACATCTTGCTCAGGACCTGGCATACAGCAAGGACCCAACAAACAGTAGCTATTGTGATCATGGCATTTTTCTTAAGAGATCTTTTGTTCAGTGACTGCAATAGGGCAATGGGAGATAAGAGAGAGGCAGTAGAAGACTGAAAAGTAAATTCTGTGTGGCAGTTTTGTTCAGCAGTGACCTGTGTGCTATGATGTGCCTACATTGCTATGACTTCCGAAAATTTCAGTGAAGCCCCTCTTAAACTTCCATTTTGAGGTCGGTTAAGTTTCCTCTCTTCAGATCCTACCTGCACCTACTCAATAAGAAGCCTGAACTCATCTAGAAGAACCCTGTCTTTCTATTCTTTCTATGACCCCTCTCCCCAATCTAAAATTCAACCAGCAGCCTCAAAGGTCTCTGAATTCTGCAGGCACTCAGTAAATGCCTGCCAGCTCAGGCATTTCTATTCAACATGCACCAATAGCTAAGAAGGCTTTTGTCTCCCAGTCTCTGCATATATCCAAAACAGTACATAACGTCAATCCTAGCAGATAGTCTGTATGCTCACATCTCAGTATTAGTTCTGTCTCACTGGGTGCTAGCTGTTAACTTTACCAAATAGGGGCCATTGATTAGCCTGATTAAGAAGCCAGCTGTACCCTCCAGAGCTACAATAACTTGGAAACTTGGATTTACTATATTGTTACTCTTTTCAATAGGGGCAATACGTTACAGTACCAAGGAAGGGGGATTTCATCTTCATGTCTTTATAATTAAGCTAAACAAGTAAGCAAAAGAAATAAACCTATGTTAGACTCAGCCTCCTGATTTTTGAGCAAGAAAATAAATTCATAATGTTATTTCTTGCACGATAATTTTAAAAACATGTAAGAAAAATGGTAGAAGAAATTTAACTGCTGACGTTACATAATTAACGTGGTGACACTACTGTAATCTGAGACGAAACCTGCCGAGTGAGACTGACCATTACATGTGCTATTTCAGGGCTCTGGATAGGGAACTGGTGCAAGTCTTGCCAACTTAAGTGGTAAAACACTCTAGACCCGCACACAGTATGATCCACAGACCCTTGGAGTCCCCAAGACTATTTAGGGGGTTCACAAGATGAAAGTTATTTTCATAATATAAAGACATCGTTTGCCCTTTTCATTCTCACCATGTCACAAATGTACTGTGGAATTTTCTAGAAACTATATCATATGAGTAATGGCATCACTCTGACAGTTAACGACTGTGCTTGTGTATTCTCACATTTTAAAAAGTTTTCAGTTTTAATTTCTAATATGGTAAATATTGCTAGACATAATTTATATAAACTACAAAAATCTACATAATCTTCATAATCTATATGAAGTTCTTTGAGGTCTTCAATAATTTTTACATGTTCCTTTTTTTCTGCTAAATAATAATTTTTTTCTCTACTTTTTGTACTTACATAATTAACATCTGTCTTGCTAACTTTCCTTCAAAGAAGCTTCTACCTCTTATAGTATTCTATAAGATCCATCATTTTAAATCATTCCCATATTGACAGTTTCTAATATGTGCTATTTTCAATAACAGTAAACATTCATATTTACATGCTTATTTCCCTAGGATAAATTCCACTACGTAAAATTTTTTAGGGTAGAGAAATGAATTTAGTTAAGCTTCTTGCTATAAATCAGAAAATGGATTTCCAGAACGAGTGTACCAGCTTCACTCTCTCACCATCAATACAGAACAATTCTGTCAGTCTACACTCTCAGCAGTTCTAAGAATCTACTTATTTTCTTGTCATTCCAGTTTGATCAGAAAAGTATGGAATGGGAATTCCCTGGAGGTCCAGTGGTTAGGACTCTGCACTCTCACTGCCAAGGGCCCGGCTGGGGGACTAAGATACCATAAGCCACACGGCGCAGCCAAAGAATAAAAAATTAAAATAAAAATAAAGTATTTAGCACAGTGCCCAATTCATAATAGCTGGTTAATAAATAGCAACAACTACCATTATTATTTTAAAAAAAGGAAAAAAAAAGCATGGGATCACATTGGTTTTCTCAATTTTTATTTCTTTGATTACTAATGAGGTCAAACGTTTCTTCATATTTTTATTAGCCATCTGAATATCTCTTCTTGTGAACTGTCTGAACATGACTTCACGCCATGTTACTCTTAACACAACATGTCAAGACATTTTTATAACCAGAGCATTCTGGTGTAGTAAAGAAAAGGGTGTTTTCAATTAGCCAAATATAAACTATGAAGATGAATACAGTTTATGTAACCCAAATTTTAGACGAAAGCTTTATCTCCAAATTTGGAAATAAAGTAAAAAAAAAATCTTAAACACTTTATGCTGATCATTCTCCATTTGCCCTCAGATCTATTCTCTGTCCATCTCAGCCCTGCTCTGTGCCCTGGGAGACTGACCGCTACAAAATGCATCACCTACTCTCCCTCGCTCTCATGCTCCTGAGTGGGTCTGGCCAAGAATGTTACCAACAGGAGGTCATAGTGCAGGAAGAGAGAGGTTAAAGTATTCAGTCCTGTCACCTCTTTCCTGCTTTCACTCAGTTCTGGTGTGGCTACTAAGACCACAGCTTCTGTTAGCACCTCCTCTTGCTGGTTCCAGCTCTCAGCTGGGCTCAATAACTCTTGTTTCTTCCCCTGACCCCTTGGCCTGCACAGGTAATGGCTTCCTCTTCTTGTTAGTCCAAAGGTGCCTCAACCACACTTGGGTCTTTTAAATCTGGCTGCACTTCTCTAAAGAGTAGCTGCATTAAAACATTTCTTAAACAGCACCACTGGATGTGTTTGGTTTTTGCTGGAACTCTGAAAGATACACTAATTAAATTCAATATTCAATTTATATTTAGGACTGTCTCTGATATTTCATTTATCAGAAACATTTTATTCAGTGTTAGCTGAGTATTTACTTTGAATCTGGCCCGGTGGTAGGGTCTGAAGACACATAATTCACATAAATGTGCCCTTCCTAATTTGGGCACGTTTTTTGTTTAAAAGTTAAAACCGTTAGCATTCTCCAATTTCCACAGCATCAAATGAGATGACATTTAAACTCTCCATAACCTACCTCTTTCTTACCTATCTGATCTGAATCTCCAGCTCCTTAATCGTGCCTGTCTACCTCATAGAACCCGTCTCTGTCTACTGAGTATGTCAAATTTCTTCCCCACCTTCAAAGCATGTTCATGAAGTTCTTTTTTTCAGTTGCTAGGACAATTTCACATTTTTTTCTCCCTAAACTGACCTAATGTTTAAAATACTATTCTTTTCCTACCTTCTCTTTCAAGTTTTAAACATGCAGTGGTGGTTTTTCTCTTATATTTTTCATCTCTAGCTTTAATCTGGCCTTAAGTGCAGTAACATGTTTCATGCTTATATCTTGGGTGTCTTTAAAGTTAGAGAATGAGTTTTTTTTTATATGCTTTACCAAATTTGGCATGATATTGAGCATATAACAGTTGTTCACAAAGACCTTTTTAGCTATTGTGAGAAAGGAGTTAGTTAATATATAAAATAATAAAATAGGAATAGAAAATGTAAATTATAAGAATAAATCAGTATTCAGAAGAGAATTTAAGGGAGTAAATTCTGACTTAGTGTAGTATAATATCAAGTATATGATTTAATTTTCAAAGATACATGAGCTGATAATTTAAAATAATTGATAAAAGGGAAATTCTCCAGTCCCCAAATACAGTTAGAATCACACAGGTTATGGATGTGGTTATTCATATGGAAATTGACTAACGTAATCTGGAGGCTATTTTAATAGAGTTATGATTTTGAGACTTAAGTGAGACCCATCATGAAACAACAGTAGCTAACATATCACAAGAAACCTAGGCCTAAGATTTTTCCTTCAAATTCCAGAGCACACATCTGTGTGTGTTCAGAATATGGAGGTTACAAGAGTCACACAGTCACCACTGAATCCTGACTCAGGTCAGATTCCAGAAGATGCTACAACCAGCAGCCTCTGCAGCTGCCTCCTAACAATTTCCTAAGCAGCTCTCACAGCTGCATAGTAAAATGTTGGAGGGTTCAGGGGAAGCACAGCTGTGCTCCCAGACACAGCTGTGCACCAAAAAACTACTGAGTGGGGCTATACTTAGCAAATGCCACCCATTGTTATAGACCCCAACTAATGGGACCTGGTAACTTTGGTTTGCACGAGCACAAATATACCTTTGAGGTTAGTAGCAAAGGCCGTAAACCCACAAAGTTGTATTATGAGCTACTGTTTTGTTCAGCTTCAGAATAGAGAATTAAGTGCATTTTCTCTTTCCCAAACAATACCACACACACACACACACACACACACACACACACATATGCTCTATTTTGTTTTGTTTCTTTGTGGAGTTAATCTCACTGGATTATCACTTGAAATGACACTAGTTTGAGTCTGCATTGACCCTGAAGGAAGCTTTACACATTGATCAGTTATATCAAAAAAAAAGCAGGGGGGGCGGGGAGGAAGAAAGCTTAATCCTTCCATGTATGTAGCCAAGAAAGCACAATCTAAAATTGTGCAGATAATAACCACTAACTCGGCCTTTAAGTAATAGCTAACTTTTCTGGAGAACTCTTGAATCAACACTGATTCAGCAAAATATTTATTGTGTGTCTACAATGTACAAGGCACTCAGAAACAAGTCTTAGATTTTTTTTTCCCATTGATGAAAAGAAAGAGCACTAAAAGGAAGACTGGTAAAAATACTTCTCCTACATTAGTGAATTTAAAAGCTCAATCTGTGAACTTTATGAAAAGATACCTTCCAGATTAATTTTTACATGTTTTAGCTATTTAGGCTTTCAGTTAACCAACTTTCAGTTCATATCTGTGCTGCTACTAGTGCAAAAAAAAAATCATATATGGTATACCTGAAGTTTTGGAAAGTTTAAAAGAAATACTTACAGATTTAATTTATTCTGAGCTTGCACTTTTAAAAGCAGTAAAACAACTAGTGTTTCCTTCATGAAAGAATCCCAAACATGTGATGAATGTTAATTATTTTTTTCAAAATCTATTTGATGTGACAACTTTAATCACTAATTAATACGTGTGCAAAATGATACATATAAGTCAAAGGATATAAATGTTGAAAAAGTAAATGGAGTACTGGATTAATAAGATTTAATAATAAAAGCGAAATAACATTTGCCTTTTTTCTATCTGGTAACTATTCCCCATCGTTTCCTAAAATGCTATTTGGCATTCACCTTGCCTAAAATTAGTGTCATGACAATTATTGGATTTATCATGCTGATCTGTGTACCAATGCCTCATTTGGTCTTTATGCAAAGGTGCATGAATAGCGCTAGGTAGGAAGCTGGCTATGTGAGACTGCAGAAGAGGTCTATGTCAGGATTAACCTATCAGTAGCTGTGCAAAAAGTTATGCAGAGGGTCTTGCAAATCAAAGCAATTTTTTAAAAAGATTGACAGTAATTAGTAAAAACTCCGGTTATACACCCAAAGAAAGCATTCATTTGGCAATGCCTACATTTTATATATCTCAATTGACATTAGCATTTTTTCTCTATTCTGTATCCACTTTAGGTAGTGCTGTCATTATGAGTTCATCAGCCATTACATTAACAAAAATATTCTTTCCTGCTTTTTCCTGGCATAGGCTTCTTCCTCCTCCCTTCCCACATATGCACTCTTCCAGTAACTAATCTCTACAACCCTGGCAGTAAGAATCTGAAATGTTTAGTGGGAGATTTAAAAGAAAGATGGGAGCATAAGTGCCAGTGTTTTAGCTCTAAAGTACAGAATTAAAATCATATATCACTCTCTCCCACAAAAGTCTTTACTCATTAAATTTATTTTAAACATATCTGTTCTAGAAATAACCATGTTGCCATGCATCAGAATGTAGATGAGATTTGAAGAGCAGATTCATATAACTTTAGCAACAACTTGAACTGCACACTGCTCTATGAATGAGAGCATTACAGGGATGAATGTTTTGACACAATTGAAATAAAAAACTTTGAACTTTTGCCCCTCTCTCAAACTGATGATCACGCAAGAGGAGATTATGATGGTCAGAAAGAAAAACAGATGTCTATAACTAGATCTTGATTTCAATGGAAGGCAACAAGAACATTTAAAACCAACATTGGGATTGATATATATACACTAACATGTATAAAATGGCTAACTAATAAGAACCTGCTGTATAAAAAAAAGAAATAAAATTCAAAAAAATAAATAAATAAAACCAACACTCTTCACCTGGAGAACAGTGACTTAATGAAATAACTAAATCCAGTGGAGAATCCATGTTTGGCTTCCAGTGCAGTATTAGGTACTCTCCTGTAATGACTATAGGATTCTCCAGGGGTGTGCAGAGTGGAAACCTAAGGCTTTAGTTCAGTGAATTTCTATAATAAACAAAAATAGTAACATAACTTGCTGAAAGAAGAAAGGGAATAGAAAAGACATAAAATGACCATTAGCAAATGAGGCAAGTAAAGAAAGCATCAACTGACATAATGGCCTAGCAGAGAGGAGGCTTGAAATTTTTAATTAACCTTTTCACTTAGATGGAGATTTAGAACACACATTCTTTATGTCTTTTAATGCTCTTTTGCTTCATCAATGGAAAAAGACACTTACCCTAATATATATATTATATATAGTTTATATATATAATATATATAAAATAGTGCATATGTATATACACACATCTATATGCATATATACTACATATATGTATGTATGTATATATTATATAGATAACTTAGTACATATGTATATATACTTTGCTAAAAGAAACACTTCCCTAATGGTTATGACTGTTAAGTACTTAGAATGTATTACCATAAGGGGTGGTCAAAATTTATTTTTAGTATTCTTTTTTTAGTTTCTTATCCGCCTGAATATATTGAGATCCAAAGAGAGGGATGAAATGGTTAAACTTCAGTGTTTTCGGTTAAATTATTAGGGTTATAATGATGTTCCGAATCATAAGATCCTGAAGGTACATGTTACCATGAGCCCCAGTCAAGAGAGGAAAGCAGTTACATGTTGGGCCAGAAGACACTTTAATCCACATGACGTGGTCACTTAATGAGTTACTTTCCACACTTTATAAAAAAAGAACCAGAACAGACTCAAGTAATTGCATCAATGTGTTGGGACATTTTGTGGCCAAAATCAACATACACAAATGTCCCGCTGCATTAAAAAAATATATAATAACTCTTTTAATGGTTAAGGGTAGCTTATAGGTCTGAAAGTTTCCAACCTATTCTTTGTGTCTTTCACCCTAATTCATCACTAGTTTGCCAACCACTATTAAAACACTTTCATATCTAAATGTAAAGGCCCATATCCTGACATTGATCCAAGTGCAGAACTCCCATTGAAGTCAATAAGAATGTTGCATAGAAATCAATGACAGGATATGGACCTCAAGGCTGGACCATCTCTCTCCTGGAACCTTTTTTTTCACTGACACTCAGAAATTTGAGAGTATTACAAGAAACAAGACACGTAAAGCAGAGCATTTGAGGATGGGCTCCAAGGTTCTCTGTTCCTTCCCTCACAAAGTTTATTGCGGGCCAGATGCCAATTGTATTTTTAAAAAGGGGGGACTGTAAAAGTGTCAACTTCAGCAGCAGTGATGTGCTTAACTAGAATTTCATCTCTCACTATGCAGGTGAGCAGGCCTTGTTTTAATCACAGCCTCTGTTTTGGCAAAGACACTACCTTACAAACTAAATGAGTTATTTTCCAGCTCTGATGTCTGAATTGGCAATCATAAAATTTTTTACAAAGTATACTTCCTATTCAAAACTTGAATAATATTGAACATTTTATAGTCTAATTTCCAATAACAAACTATATGAATTATTCTGCCGTGCCATAAACACTAGAAATAATCCTTCAGATTTTTTTTTTTTTTTTTTTGCGGTACGCGGGCCTCTCACTGTTGTGGCCTCACCCGTTGCGGAGCACAGGCTCCGGACGCGCAGGCTCAGCGGCCATAGCTCACGGGCCCAGCCGCTCTGCGGCATGTGGGATCGTCCCAGACCAGAGCACGATCCCGTGTATCCCTGCATCGGCAGGCGGACTCTCAACCACTGCGCCACCAGGGAAGCCCCAATCCTTCAGAATTAAATTGAGTCTTTTGGGCTTCCCTGATGGCGCAGTGGTTGAGAGTCTGCCTGCCAATGCAGGGGACACGGGTTCGAGCCCTGGTCTGGGAAGATCCAACATGCCGCGGAGCAACTAGCCCCGTGAGCCACAATTACTGAGCCTACGCGTCTGGAGCCTGTGCTCTGCAACAACACAGGCCGCGATAGTGAGAGGCCCGCGCACCGCGATGAAGAGTAGCCCCCGCTCGCCTCAACCAGAGAAAGCCCACGCACAGAAATGAAGAGCCAACACAGCCATAAATAAATAAATAAAATTAAAAAAAAAAAATTGAGTCTTTCTTCCAGTAAAAATGCAAAGCATTTCAGGCATACTGAAGGTTATTCTTTCATTTTTTCAGTCTTGAACACGGTTTTCAAAGATCTTCAAGAAAATGCAAACATCTTAAAATAAAATAAACTCAAAAGTCATTCCTTCCTTACCACCACTATAATATCCTCATTCTCTTTACCTACAAATATGAAGGGAATAGAAAATTACAATATATGTTTGGTCTAGTTCAAGTTTTAAACAAGTCAAGGAGTAGTTTTCTAAAAGGACAGCTTTGATTTATGTTGTTGCTCATAATATTAACTCATGTTTAAAGTGAACAAGCCAATTACTCACCTTGGCCTTGATTCCCCTCTAGGTTAAAAATTGGATAGATGGTCTAGAATCAGTGGTTCTCAAATTTTAGCTTCCTTTAGAATCAACTGGACCCCACCCCAGCAGTTTCTGATTCAGTAGGTCTTGGGACAGATGGATAATTTGCATTTCTAACAATTCCCCTGAGGATACAGATTCTGCTGGTCTACAATTTTAGCCTTTAGTAGGTGTAAGAATCAGCTGGGAAGCTTGTTAAAATTGCACTGCCCATCTCCCTTCACCCCTAATTTAGACTGAACCCCTAATTTAGACTGAACTGGTATGGAGGCGGGGAGTCTGGGTATTATCTCTGTAAGGAGCACCACAGCTAATTCGGATGTGGTTGATCTCAGAATACTCAGAAAAAAACTACCCTCTAAATCCCTTCAAGCTGAGAACAAGTATGACGTTTTTTGTAAGTCAAATTAGGAAGGCTAAAACAAATAGCCTAGGGACAGAAAACAAACACCAGAGACAAAGACATCACAGAGGTAATGCCATAAGAGGCTCTACACAGGTAATCTTTTAGATTCTTTATTTAGTGGCAAAAACCAATGACCAGACCACCCTCCATTCTAAGCTTATCCTTTGTAGCATTTTATGCATTTGTAGTTATATAACTGCCTATTTATAAGAAGGTATATAATGTCTATCTTGTCAATGGCAATAAGATGACCAGGTTCCATCATTTTTAAAATTTGCCATTATATCTATTAGGTCTGACATATGGTAATACATTTGGGTTGGGACTACTTTCTTTGGTATGGGAACAGTAGACACCTTTCTTGCTATTATATGGAGAAATCCTATAGACAGAAAGAGAACTCAGCAGGATTTATAAAATTACTTTTGAGTAAGCTGAGTATCCACTTAGCAAGGTATAGTGCAACTATATATACTATATATACTATATATACTTCATTAACAATATTCCATACACGTTAAGATTATAGAATCTAATGCTCCTAATTTATTATCTATTACATTGAAAAAAGTTAGTCCACATGAAAAACAGAAATACTTTGCCTCACTGAGAGCTCTTGTTTGAGGAACTAGAAAACTGTTCAATACCCCTGGCCACCTTAGTTCTTCATAAGAGCACCATTTGTCAGGATCATTGTTTTTGACTTAATGGTGAAATAAAGGGTTCCTTCCAAATTCAGGGCACTCATTCTTCTGGTAAGTCACTGAACACTGAGAAAAATAAAATTTTCTGTAATTCAGCTCTTTATTTGCAAAGGGGAAATGTTGCTGGATTAGGTGATTTCTAGGGAAGGTCTCTTCCAGTTCCAAATTTTTTATGGTTTATGAGTTAGAACTACAAAGTGGACCCAAATGTCTATCACGTCAAAAATTCCATAATGATACATGGTTTATATTTAGTGTTAAATTTCTTTTTTTTTTTTAAGCTGGCAAAGCAATAACTCAGACCCTTATTTATTTGTTCGAGTCAGATGTGAGCAACTACATAGATTTGATTCCTGATTTTGAAATTCAGTCTACACAGCAGAATATGAGAAAACAACATATATTTAGTGTTAAATTGATATTATAAATTATTTCATTCTTACTCAGCCTTCTAAATTCTTTCATATTTCTTTTTATCTGAAATTAAATTATTTCTCTATGGGTAGATCTCCTGTTAAGTGTTCTTACCACAATACAAACAAATGATAATAAAAAATAATGTTTCTCTTTGGAATTCAAAAAAAAAAAAAAGTGGTCCTCTTTTTCAACCACTTATTAGCATTCTTCACATTATGGTTACCTAGTAATTAGTTTTTTTTTTTAATTAACCAGAATAACTGGGTATAGGAAATTAATTTCTCTGATTTTTTGTATATTTTTCATATACTACATAAGTGAGTGCTATAATTGTAACCCTTTATAATTGGCAGACATTAATTACTGAAATTGTACTAGAATTTCCATATAACTTTATACCAGAGCCACATGAATACTGAATACATTCATCATGTTTAGAATACCAATGGGAGAAATTAGTCTCCAATTATTAAAGTATGCAAGAACTTGTATGAATATGATAAGGATGAGATATGCATATTCCTGAGTCCTATGTCACAAGTAATGTGTCTGTGTATGTTCAAGTGTATTAAATCTAGAGCAGTGGTTCTCCACTCACTAAAATTAATCCAATCCTCTCTTGCTAGAGGGTTCAGACGAGTAGAAGAAGGCGAGAAACAAACCACGAAAGAGCTCCCAAGAGTGGAGGGTACAGAGTAAGAGGTGATCACAGCTGTCCTCAAGAAACTCACCTTACAGATATCCCAACTTTTGCAGTTCTCCCAAACAGCCAAGCTTATTACCTCAGAGGCATTTTCAACTCCCTACTCCATGGCACACATGCTATAGATTCAACCTCCATAATCTCTTTTTAGATCAGGATTTCTTACCTTGAGGTCCATGAATTGCCTCACAATGTCTGTAAACCTACTGGAATTACATGCAAAACTGCACACCCATGTATGGACACCCTTTCTGAGGAACGGGTCTACAGCTTTTATCAGATTCTCAAAGAGGGCTGTCATGCAAAACATTTAAGGGCCACTGGGCTAAACTGTTTCATCCTTTTTCAATTCCACTGCCACCAAGCAAAGCCAGGTCCAGGGCTCCCTCTTCTGAATATCAGGGTTCCTCCCATCCAGTCTCCTGGCTCGTTTCTTGTCATCTTACACATGGTGCTTTCAAAGTCTTCCTGAAGCGAATGATCAGTCATGATCAGTAAGCTCATGATTACTCCTGTTCACTAATTTTCAGGGCTCCCCATTGCCCACCGAATAATGTCTAAATTCCTTGGTGCAGACACAATGTCTTATTCATCTCTGTATCTTCCGTATCTAGCTAGCCCAGGAGATTCATGTTTTCAAGTTCTCCTGAAGTCAGAAACCTTCTGTGTCCCAGCTCCTACCTCTCTACTGTGTTATCTGCCCCCATTTCCTTTCATGGAGTCTATGCTACAACCAATTCAATCATCTGACCTCCTGTCAGTTCTCTGAACATAATCCACATTTTCTCTCTCTCCCTGCATCTTTTAATCATGTTGGGTATTTTTTTCCCTTTGATTGGGGTGCTTTCCAGACCTCTCCACACCCAGATCACTTCCATCTGATGAAATCTCATCCATCCTTCAGTGCTTAAAAAAATGCTTCTCCATGAAGCCTTCTAAGCTCTGTCTCCTTTTGAGAAATTATTGCTTTCCTCTCTAACCTCTTTGAGCATTTCTTAGGACTTTACTTTTATTAAGCACATAGAACTCAAATTTTAATACTGAATAAATCATTTATATAGTTTATATATTACAAGACACGCTATACTCCTTAGAGGCAAGGCTGTATTTTTTTTCTCTTTCCCACAATACCTAGCATTGACTCACACACCATAATATGTATTTCAAAAATATTTGCTGAAGAAATAAATGAAAGAATAAATAAACACAAAGTCATTGATTTTTCAGATGCTTCAGATGTTGATGAGAGGTCAGCACTGGTTTTACTGATGAAGAACATGAGGTTCAGAGAGTCAGAGAGAGCAGCACAAGATCACACAGCAGTCACATAGTGACTGGCCAATTTGGGCCAGTGCTCAGATCAGATATTTGAATTTGATCTAAGTCTCTGCCCACCACACAAGGATGCCCCTTTTCTGGACAAGAAAATGCACTTAGATATTTTATTTTTAAGCAACTACAATCCTGTAATTTTTATAATTCTAATTATTGGCTTTACCATTTATTACCTGTGTGACAGTATTTTACTTAGTTTTCTCATCTATAAATTGAGGGTCTAAATTTAACGCTCTCTGTGCTTCCTTCCAGCTGTGAAGTTTGAACTGCTTCTGTCACCTCACCCTTCTTTCTCCAGCAAAGAAGGTAACTTACCAGGTTTTCCCAAGTTTCACAGTGCTCCACCTTCCATTCTGTGTTCTAAGTGACATCTGGTTATCAGTAGGTGGTAATGACAAATACAATGCATGGGACTAAAGAATTCATACGCAAAAATTAGGCTCGATAAAGGTAAGAGCTTAAAGAAGTTTCTTTTTTTTTTTTTTTTTTTTGCGGTACGCGGGCCTCTCACTGCCGTGGCCTCTCCCATTGCGGAGCACTGGCTCTGGACGCGCAGGCTCAGCTGCCATGGCTCACGGGCCCAGCCGCTCCGTGGCATGTGGGATCTTCCCGGACCGGGGCACGAAACCTTGTCCCCTGCATCGGCAGGCGGACTCTCAACCACTGCGCCACCAGGGAAGCCCAGGATTTTTTTTTTTTTTAATAAAAGATCCTTTAAGATATTTAAAAATTCAAATAACTAGGTAAAAGAAAGGATAGTTCCACAGATCTGATACTTAACCTATAAGGTTCTACTATGCGAAGCTCCCATATGTTTCTGCATTGTGACAAATACGAATAGCAAAACAAGGTTTAAATCTGAATGGCTCTGAGTGCTGCCCCAACAATCAAAAGTGAAACTATTTTTCTTACATTCTTAATATTCCAAATATTTTCACTTTGTTTCCCACACACGGCATTGTTGTTTCTTCCAATTTATATATTCTACCCTAAAAGGCATTCTCACCCCCCTCAATTCCAACACAAAGTCTTGGGCAAAATCTGGCATTACCACCAAGTTCTGTAATTCCCTATCCTGTCTTTCTTCTAGTAAATCTTATGTGAAAGACTTCAACAGTGCCTGCATTTGTTGCTTGATAATATGAATGTCTGTCATACATATAGTCTTCAAAAGAACATGCTTTGTCTTCTTTAAGGGCAACATACACTGGAGGGAACAGTATAATCCGTGTTCCAAAAAGAGGGTCTCAGAATCCGATGAGGAAAAGTTACCAGATGAGATGAGCGTTATAGAGAAACAAACTGGCCCACTTATTAGTCAAGAGACCAAGTGAATCCCTTTAAGGCCTCTAGATTTAGCAGAGGGCACAAAACCTCATGCTTTCTAAATTTGCTTCACAAATTTATTACTTTATCTCAGGATACGTTGATTTTCAGTTGACTTGATACCAGAGTCTTTAAATCAAATCTAACTTATTGTATTTTTCTATCATATAGAAACCTGAGCAAAACAATAACAGGTGACAATAAGGGAAATTAATCTTCAATGTCACTTTAAAATAAACGGCCTTATAACTCAAAACGCTACCCCATTCATAGTAGCTATTTTGCTATTATATTCTCCCAGAAGAGCAAATAATGAAGATAACGTGACAATTTATTATGATAACATGGTGCCTATGCACACACAGGTAGCTTAGGGTATTACATATGGATATTGTGGATATTCTTCACCCTCTTTAAAGTATATATATGTGCATATATGTATATTTATGTTATACATTATTTATAAATTTGCATAAACACACATACTCCATAGCGTGAACAGAAGAGGGTAACTATGTTTCAAACTGTGATAAGCCCTATGGCAACCAATGGTGTTCAATTCTTGTTAAGCCCTGAAACACAGGTTAACTCATTGTTACTTTCTTAGAGTTGTTCCTACATACTTGCAGTACTGCCACTCAATTCTGATTTGTACTAGAAATTGTACTAGAAGTTGAGATATTGGGGCCAGGTGACCTTGTGCATTAAAGGTAGTTGTGGCAATGATATACAATAACTCCTGGAGTTTTGGGGTGATGATGTTGAGGTACAAGAAACTTAGTAAGCCCCACATGGGCTATAGAAGACCTCGTAGGACCTCACCCCAGACAGCTGAAATGCCCTGCCCACAACCCAAGCCCCCCTCCCTGAGGACACGACTCTCTGAACTTCCCCAACCTTATGTCCTCTGCATTCTTTCAGCTTTGCACAGTACAAATAACGTATACGAAAGGTACGTGTTGACACATCCACTTTTGTCAAGCTTCTGCAGTGCTAATTCACTACTGGTTTGAATTAAGAACACATTGCTAAAAAAGAAAAAAAAGAACCAAAATATCATCAGTTCAATAAGTCAGCAAGGATTATGCATTTTATGGCTCTAAGATACTTCTAACATTTGAGGTATAATTTATATTATATAAAAATGGGCAGTTTAGTTTAACTCTATTAAGTTTTCAGCTGGGTCCATCATATATATATATTTTTTTCTCCTTCTACAAGGAAATATGATTCTCCCCTTAAGACTAAAGCAAGTTAGGCAGCGAGTATGACAAAATGGTTCAAATCATCCAAATTATAGCTTTTAATGAATGCAATGTTTATGTAAACTCTGAGAAACACAGCTGAAAGGAAACTGTAGGGAGATGTGAGGAACCCAGAGAAGACGGTGCCACACCAACTGACTTGAAGCAGTTAAAGGGCCTTCATTGCAAACAGAATTCAAAGACAGGAGCCTTGGCCTTGGTTTGGTTATAGACCTGAACCTTGAGAGACAGTTGGAACTGGGAGGTAAGTTAAAAGGTAAAGGAGAAAGTCCAAGCAAAGGTTTGAAGACATAAAAACAACCATACTGCACAGAAAATCCCAGAATGTCCAGGCTAAGGAGTTTGGATTTTAATCAATCGTAAATGCGGAGCTATTGAATGTTTCTCAGCAGAAGGGGGGATATATTCCGTTATAAAGGAATCTTAGAAAGCACATAGAATGAATTAGCAGGGAGAAGGTTAAAGACCAGGAGGCTGCTACATTTATCCAAGTGTAAGGAAACAAGAGCCAAACCTGAACCATGGCAGCAGGAAGCGATACACGTTGATGAATGAAAGAACAAAGAATGTGAGTCAGTGTTCATGAGTTCACTCCAGGAGGGCTGTAAACTTAATCTGTACCTCCCATAAAGGAACTATAAATTGGAAATTCTAGAGGATTTTGGACTGAGTGTATTTGATATGAAATTTTGACTTCAGTTAATAAACATATCTCAAAGAGAGAAACACCTACGAGATTTTATAACAAATTCTATTACAATTTCATATTGGACCCACATAATATCACAAGAATTACACTGAGATGGGACTGGGCTAAGTTCTCTGTACCTCCTTACATACAAAATGCAAAAGCTGTACAAAATAATCACTGTATCAGTTAAGGATTGTGTTCAGTGGCTAACAACAAAGATACGACCAAAAGAGAAGTTAATTTTGTCTCATGAAAAAGAAGTCTGGTGCAGGTATTACAGTTTTACAATATTCCTGGTGTCCCACAGTCCTTATTCTTCTGTTTCATTATCCTTGTTGTGTACCTTGAATCTTCATGGCTGTAAAATAACGACTGACATTCTGGCCAGCTTATCTGTGTTCCAGGTGGAAGGAAGGCACTGCCCTCTTCCCAAAGACTTCTACTTACGATTTATTGGTTGCACCTGTCTGCAAGGGAAGGCTGGACAGTATATTCTTTCACTTGGGTATATCGCCACCATGACTGAACCTGGGTTCTGTTAGTAAGGCAGAAGAGGGGGTATTGGGTGGGTCACTAGCAGTCCCTCCCACAGTCACAGAAATTCCTCCCAGCTCTAGAATTTTGTGATTATAACTCCACACAGAACTCATGCACAAAGAAATAGCTACTAATTGTTTTCTAGTGTCTTCTTTGAAACATTAGCCTTCTTTTTTTCTACTGAATTACGGAAAATAAGTCTGTTGTACTCTAAATGTTAAGCCGAAAGAAACTCCACATACCACATTCTACCTCCTAACGTGGGAATTTTTTTTTTTTTTTTTCACTTATGGGCAAGCCACTCTGCCCACAGATAAAAGACTGCCGCTTTTCTAAACTGTGCTGGACACTGATACACTATGATACAATGCAAATGTACTGTGAAAGCTGTCAGGGAATATTCATTATTTGCACGTGGCAAATTTAGAACTAACTATAGTTTTTCAGCATCAAAAGCCAAGGTCTTATCTTTGAGTTAAAGTCATCTATTTAGGAACTTCAGGTTCCTGTCAACCTGCATATCTCTAAGGTCTCTGGTCATCTGAGATCACCATTGCCTTTAATATTTAAATAGAATGCATGACTACCCACCTCAGAGTTTGTGGGAAACCTGTCCTTCCTCACTGCATACCCAACCCTATAGAGTTTGTCAGAATGCTTATCATCTCCTGGTCACCTCTTGATGTGATTTCTTTGCTTTCATTCAGTTATCAATGTCCTCTGTTTCCTGTACTTTTGTGTCCCCTATCACCTTCCTTTGCAGCTTTACCCCGTGTGGACACTGCCTCTATTCATTAAATCCCCCAAAGTACTATTCACAAAATGCTGTCACCAGTAACCAATTTTTCCTAATGATTTTGAGTAGCAGAGAGATGTTGGAGTGCAGGACGGTACAGATACCAACTGAATGTTTGACAACATTGTGCTAACAATGCATCAGATTTTCCCTGGTTGAAGAGAGATTTCTTTTTGACTCAGTCCATCTTTCTACCTTGCTCATTGCCCACATCTCTTTGGGTCTCTAGATGCTTCATTTCCCCTTTTCCTCAGCTTCCCTATTCTCTCTACTCTCTTATGCAAAGGAATTTAGGTTTCACTCCCTGCCTTTTTTTTTTTTTTTTTTTTTCGTTACACGGGCCTCTCACTGCTGGGGCCTCCCCCGTTGCGGAGCACAGGCTCCGGAAGCACA
>NW_006797971.1:119840-145983 GCF_000442215.2 Lipotes vexillifer | reverse complement strand
TTTTAAAAAAAAAAAAAAAAAAAAAAAAAAAAAACAGAAAAAACCCACTAGCATGATCTATATCTGCAGACTGAAAACCCTATTAAGATGCTCTGCTAAGTACAGGACCACTGATGCCAGGCCTCTCCTCTTTTTATATAATAGCAGACATTTTGAAATTATCAGCTTATGTTTCTTTTGTATAACCACAATAAAATCAGAGACTGATATAGCACAGCCTAGGACAAACCCAAATTCTGAGAATTGGACCAAAAAAAAGTTGTTCTAAAAGCAATAAAACGTTTATTTTCATCACTCAAAAACCATCATTGTGAATCTTACTCATAACCCATAGCACTATCTCACCAAACCCTCTATTTTCCTTCTCTCCAAATCTATTATACCCCAGAGATGTATCTGGGTCTTTTACAATTTAAATTCCAAAGTCTCTCCCAGAAACTCCGGTCCTGGTAAACTTCCTATCACTTTCTTTCCCTTTTTCTTTCCTCCTGCTTCTCCAGTTCTGCCCCTCTACCTATTCTTCCAATTGTGCATCACAAGCCCCCCCAAAACTGGACAGACACAAGTGAAAGAAGTTGACAACCACACCTGCCCCTGAAACAGGTAGTCACTAGCTAGAAATATCTCAGTATAACACTGATGTGCCCAGAGCCACCTAAGAAAGTGACCGATCCTTAGAAAGAAAGCCAAGAATGAATAGAAACCCACTGGTAAAGAGGAAATGAAAGAGGACCATTCAAGAAGTATTCATGGCCAGCAGAGAAAGCACATAAAACATATTAGACCCAGTTACAGTCCAGCTTTAAGCCAAGAAAAGTCCAAGGGACAACAAAGGTAGCAAGAGAGTTTAGAACTATTCTTCAGTTCTTGATTGTTGGCTTTGGTAATCACAAAATCAAATAAACAAAACAAACCTAAGAATAGGTTGGGTGGAAATTTTCCTGTTGCCCAGGAACTGGCAAATAATTTGTTTTGTTTGTTTGTTTGTTTGTGGTACGCGGGCCTCTCACCGTTGTGGCCTCTCCCGTTGCGGAGCACAGGCTCCGGACGCACAGGCTCAGCGGCCACAGCTCACGGGCCCAGCCGCTCCGCGGCATGTGGGATCTTCCCGGACCGGGCCACGAACCCGTGTCCCCTGCGTCGGCAGGCGGACTCTCAACTGCTGCGCCACCAGTGAAGCCCCTGGCAAATAATTTAAAACAACAGATTCAGTATACTCCCACATTCTAAAGAGAGCTGTCAGCAGTTGACTGTCATGTCCCAGTCAACACCTATGAGCTGTTATGAGAAAGAGTAGAATCAGCCCTACTAAAATCAACCACTGCCCTGTCCTCCCTCTCCCCATCCATAATATATAAGAGGGAATAAAGAGGGCAACTGAGAAGTGAAGTCTGGGTAGAAGTTACTAGCCTATACAAAATGCAGTGATCACTGTTAGAGGCCAAGTGAGGTGGGAGCCTCAAAGAGAATCATTTTTAGCATCTGGGGGAGGGGCCTATAAGAATGGGAGAATGCGAGGATGCATCTTTGTCTCCAACTGAATGCTTGCTGGAGGCCCTCTAGGGGCTGCCTTCAGAGGAGAGTGTAAGGAGGGCATTCTTAGAAGAGCATGTCAGATTCCCAAATTTGTGATGTGTACATTTCCATAGACAATGGAGCTTCCATTTCTAAGGACAGCAGGCTTGCTGCGGTAGCCAGGTGGAAAAGAGCTACGAGTTCTGTGACACAGGTTTTGCCTATGAAAAAAATGGGGTAATCCTGAAGCTTGTTCTATTTTTCTGCAACTCTCAGAGGACAGCAGTTCCAGCGGTTTCACTTCAATTAAAGAACACAAGAGAATTGGAGCCAGTAGACCAAGCAACCCTACATCTACATTTCCAAATGCCTTTTTTTCTAGATTTTTCTAATATTCTCCATCTTTCTCTTTTATCTTTCATCTTGGCTCTGATTTGTCCACTTCAAAGTGCTAGAACCCATGCTCAGGTTGTCTGCTAGGTAATCCAGCATGGTTTCCTTCAGCATTTTGCCTCTTGAGATCACAGATGCAAAACTGGCCCCCATATGTGTCTACTTGTATCCAACTCCACCTTGGCCTAGACCATCACCACCTCTTACCTGGGGTTCTTCAACAGCCTCCACAAAAGCCTTCCTGCTTCTCGTCTTGCCCGTCCTCCTCCACCTCCTCTCCATGTTGCAGGAGAAGGTCATTTTCTTGCAACACGAAATGGATCTTGGCCTTGCTTTGGGCATAGAATAAAATCCAAACTCCTCATTTTGCCTTATAATACCTAGCATGATCTGGCTTCTGCATTCCTCTCTGACCTCATCTCCTTGACCAAATGGCTTATCGGGTGACCTTCTAACTCTTCCTGTGCCACGCTCCAGCCACAACTGTCTTCTAGGAGTTGCTGTCATATGTGACATTCGTTCCTACCTCAGAGCCTTTATTCAGTTTGTTTCTTCCATTTCTCTCTTTCTCTCTCTCTCTCTGCATAACTGACTCCTCTTTTGGAAGGTCTTAGGGTCTTTGGAAGACCCTTTGGAAGGGTCTTCTTCTCAGACCACCCAATCAACAGTAAGCTCCTCCTGCTATCCTCTGCCATAAAATCATGGAGTTAGTGGAGAGAGGATTGTTCATATTATTCATCACAATTTTTAAATAAATTTTAGAACATATATATTTATTTTCTCATCTTTTATTTCTCACCCCTAATAGATTATAAATGAAATTGAAGATTTCTGAAAATTTGAAAGTATGGGAAAAAGAGAATGGTGATGGATTAGCTGACTGATGGACGAAGGTCTCTGAGAAATAGGTGAGATCACCGGAAGAGTTCTTCAACATGAGTGAAGAAAACGGAAGAAGAAAAACAATGCTTTAGATGTAAATATGCCTTTCAATGAGGGTGCTGGGGAAAGAGAAATGATTAGTATGGATGATTGCCAGCTGACAACTTCCATCTCTTCAGTGAGGGAGGAAATAAGAGTGAGCATCAAAATCGCAAAGCACTGGGCTTCAGAAGGATGAAAAAGGCTAAAAATAGCTGCTGAAGTAAATGGGACAGAAAGCTGATTAGGGACGTTCCAAATGGATTTGTAGTGCCACCAAATCAAGTCTTCATTAAGTTATCCACTCAACAAATATATACCGGGTTCCAATTCAGTACCAGGCACTATACTTGTTTCTAGCATTGCAAAGACAAATAGGCACCACCTTGTGAAAATTTCTCTGGATCTGAATTAGAGGATGCTAATTGTGTAGCCTCTGAAAGGCCCAAACACCCAGCCGTCTCACTTGGTTCCCCTTGGCTCTAGTCAGAAATGAGGCATTGGTCACTGACCTGCCCTTGCTCAACGTGGGCTCTTGCATTTCATGAAAGTCTTTATTGTATGGAACTTACTCTATGGAATTTACAAATCCTTCAATATTGGAGCTTGTGATTTTTGAGGATTTTGCAAAATATCCCCATTCCTCCTTCACAGACCTACCTCTCCCACCATTTCCATGGGACACAGGGGCCTTTTGGTTCATGCCATCCAAGGAAGAGGAACAACTTAGGTTACCTCACAGTTTTCTAAGAGAGATATCTAAACTAAATTACAAAAGCAATATTCAATTCATAAAAGTAAAACAATTATGCATATTACACTTTAATATAATTTTTTAAAAATAGGTAAGACTGATACAAATCCTTCTATAATCTGGCCATCACTTCACCTTTTCAATGGATCTTAGCTTTGCTGCAGCTCAGGTTAACTTCTCCTAGACTCTTGAACGAGCCAAACCATTCTTGTGGCTGACTAAGGCCATATGACACCAGCTGGGAATTCTCTCTTCCTCTTCTCTTTTGCAAAGCCTCCTTTTATTTAAGTTTGGTCTCAAGTGCTACATTTTTGAGATTCCAAACAGTTCTGGATTATTTGATAATCCTAGAATATCCAAAATTGTTTAACATCTCTTTTAATAATTAAATTTTGAATTGACGGTCCCAAGCTTAAAAGATAACGCACCCACCACCCCCCCCCCGGAACCTCACAAAATAATAAACCCTACATAAACAATTAAAATACACAATCCCTTGAAAATTTAAGGCTGCAGATATCTGGGTAAGTAGTCTCAGATTGAGATTTAAAAATAAAAAAATAGAATTCAGAAGACCAAAAGCACCTAAAGTTAAAAAGGGGGATATGTCTAGATCTTATGGCTAGAACTTAAAGAAACATTATAATTATGTTACTAGGTTTAATAAATACTTATGAAAACTCATCAAAAAGGCCACACTGATGTTTAGAAATAGCTGAGGCTCTGTTGACTCAGATGGCTTATTCCATCTCTCAGGAATGCAAGTTGTTAATGGCAGCATGAGAGATGAGGTGATCTACCCATAAACACAGGGCTCTGATTCAGCCTGAATGCTAGTGATTTTAATGCCAGACACATCCACTTTCAGCTGGAGGGTATTTGTTGAGAGCTGCCGTGGAGAATGGCCACACTTAGAAAAAAATGCACACCCTTAGCAACCACTAATGAATAAAATACAAACCTACTGATCAGAATTTGGAAGTTGCAAAATACAATATGATTAGGTATTCTGAAGTAATAATTCAGGTATATAAACAAAAATAGATCTGGCAATATAGGTTGGATTCTACAGGTGTTACTCAAGCTACCCTTTGTGATCCTCAGACATTTTTTCCCAAGTAAGCTCTGGAAATTCAAATCTTATTTTTTTCTAAATCCCTGGAGTGTCTTCCTCAAACCATGTGAACAGCATTTAACAGTGGGAATTTCTTTGGGTTGGTGTATTGAGAGCCCTTTGTCATGCCAACTGATATTTGTTTGTGCAAAGAAGATACACACCTCCGAGAAACACATATAGGAAAATGAGACACCAGTTTGGTGTCTGTCCCAGTATTTCTGACCACTTCCACCTGCTCACCCACCCTAGATATTGGCCCAAATAACTATTTCATGGAGATACCAGGGGCTGCTGTTAAAGAAAAAATGAGAGAAAGTGCCCTGCCATTAAATTATAAGCAGAAGTCATGGTATCCACTTCCATTTCCACCTCTTAAAATGCCTATGACACGGGGTGGGTAAATCAAGTAACTTGAGTCTCATTTTCCCGACTGGTGAAGCAGGGACTCAAATGTTGCTTTAGTCAACATCTGCTGAGCATTTACTATGCACCAGAGACAGTAGTTGGTGGTGTGCTAGGTACAGTCACTATTTTCAGGCAGTTTACCCTTTATTTGGAAAGGAAGACAAACGTCTAAACATACACATAATATGCACACTACTATACTATATACTACATTTCTAAGAATTACCATGAAGAAAAAGCAAGGAGTACAAATTAAAAAACAAAACAAAACACAGAAATGTAGCTTAATCTGGGAGGTCAGAGAATATCTCCTTAGGGAATGATATTTAAGCTAAGAAGCTGGGAAGGTAGGGGGTGGAGAGACCATCCCAAGACAAGGGAATAACATATGCCAAGGCCCCAGGCAAGGAGGAGTTTGAAGTGGTCCAAGAACAGCAAGAAGATGCCTGTGGCTACACTGAAGGGGAGAGTGGCAGGAGATAAGGCTCTTTGTGTTGTTATAAGAATCAAAGAGAAATGTGTGTGAACATGCTTTGCAGAGTGCAAAGCCCAGCCCGGTACCACTGTGAGAATGAACACAGTCATCAGTGTTTCAGAAGTCCTGTTCTCAGCGGCAGAAGCAGCAGGTCAAAAAGAAAAAAACACCTGAACATAAGTTTTACCTCTTCTTCCATCCTTCCTAAATTGACTATTTCACCTTTGCCATCAACCGAAGTGTAAGTAGATTTTCGATTTGCATTATCAGAAGTCTTAAAACAAGACTTAAATTTCTCTCCTTCATGCACCCAACTGGGCTTCTTTAAAGCCGGAAGACAAAATTACTGGAGCTTTTTTATATTTGGGCAACAGAAAGCAGAGAACCTTAAAAATCCAGGATTCCTTTATATTTCCATTTGTGCCACATAGTGACATACAGGAAACAAAACAAACCAATGGAAAAGAACAGGACACTTCCTCTAACCAGTGTCTCCATCTCTGCCACTCATTTTCCAGTGAAATTTATTTATTTATTTACTTATTTACTTATTTATTTATTGGCTGTGCCTCGAGGCTTGCAGGATGTTAGGTCCCCAACCACAGGGATTGAACCTGGGCCCAAGGCAGTGAAAGTGTGCAGTCCTAAACACTGGACCGCCAGGGAACTCCCTCCAGTGGAATTTTAAAAATGGAATGTGGGAGGAAGAATGGTGGGGATTATTTCCAGCAAACTCATTCATCCATCCATTCGTTCATTCAATCAGCACGTATTTATTGAGTATCTATCAATCTCTGTGATGTTGTATATAGGGATTCTCAGAATTGAATTTTATTATACTGATTAAGTTTCACAATTACCCAGAGACATCAAGGATCTGGGGAAAGATTCCCGTTTAAGTTATGACCTTATCTCCTTTACACAAATATACTGTTAACCCATAAGGATAATGTGGACTCCGGCTTCCTGGACAAGGCATCAGAAAGGGACTCTGGCATCAAGATGGCATAAAAGCCAAGGGTCAAGAATGGAGGGAGGAGAGGAAGAGAGACAGACAGACACCAGAGGGGAGCAGTGACAGGACCCTGGTGTGGGCGTGGGGACGGGCACTGATGTGTACAGATGGCATACTGATGACAGTGTGCGTGGACAGTGTACTTGAATGTGAGCTCACTTTTCTTCTCCGAAAACTGTATCGGGAGGCAGCTTTGTTTGGAAGAGATTTTATGTATATATATTGTCTGCGTTGGGTCTTTGTTGCCTTGCATGGACTTTCTCTAGTTGCAGTGAGCTGGGGCTACTCTTTGTTACGGTGCGCAGGCTTCTCACTGTGGTGGCTTCTCTTATTGCGGAGCATGGGCTCTAGGTGCGTGGGCTTCAGTAATTGTGGCGCGTGGGCTCAGTAGTTGTGGCTCACAGGCTCTAGAGCACAGGCTCAGTAGCTGTGGCGCACGGGCTTAGTTGCTCCATGGCATGTGGGATCTTCCCGGACCAGGGCTCAAACCCATGTCCCCTGCATTGGCAGGCGGATTCTTAACCACTGCGCCACCAGGGAAGTCCCAGAAGAGATTCTTAAACCAAAATCATCAATAAAGCTTGTGCCTATTTCAATAAGTGCTGTCTCCAGAATGTTTCATCTTCAGTCTCCCATACACTGAATACCTTGGGAAAACTGAGCTGACAGTGATGCATAACAAAATATCAGGCAATTGCTGCAATGAGAAACGAAATAAAAGGATTGCTTCTGGAAAGTCCCATATAAGAAAGGATACAGAATGAAGTAGAGAGGAATTACCATGAATGTGGTTGAGGGAAACTAAGAACGGGGTGCTGTTCTTAGAGGAGAAGTATAAAATCATTTGAAGATGCTTAGCTGTAGATGATAAACCTGACTTTTAATTGAACTGTCTAGAAACCAACCAGAAGTACAGAGATATAGAACAGTTAATACATCCCAGAAGAATTCAGAAAATCAGAAAAATCTCTTTTTATAAGGCATCAAGGCATTATATCAGCCAATCAGTTTTTGTTCATATATGCGGCTGGAAGTAGTGGGGGAGGGAGAAGTTGGTAGATAGAGAATCAGACATTTTTTGTTACGTTTTTCCAGAAAGAAAAACAAACAAGGTGAAACATGGCAACTGGGAAAAACTGTTAAAGGGGAATGTCAAGAGCTAAGCTAGCTAGAAATTTGCTCTTATAAAGGAGGTAGTCTCATATTCCCTACAATATCAGGAACAAAAATTCAGATATAATAATAAATTTTTAAAGGAGACACAAAAACTCTTTTGCTAATAAACACATTACTTTACAGAGCTCCTTTCCTGAACACGGTGGGAAGAATACAATAGAAAATCTGAAAGAATGATTGCTCTTCCTCTGATTTCTTTCTTGCTTTGTCATTTTTGACATTTCAAATACCAGTTACTCTCCTTTTAGTTATACAACCACTGTAAATAGTGCTGAGGCCCTTATAGCACTCCATCACAGTTATTTCACAATCTGTTCCAAATTACAATTTTGACTCTTTAAAGCTTAAAACAATTAGATTAAATGTTCCCTGAAAACAATCACCACTAGCACTACCAACACAACCACCATTCGTGCCCAAAATGCTTTCAACAAAAGTTACCAAGTCAGTGTTAAAATGAGATTAAACCAATGTGAAAGACCCAAGTCCTTGCCACTTGAAGGGAACTGACATCCTCAGTCTCTTTTGGACACACATTAAATATTCATCTAGTTGGAAAAGCCAGTTGTTAGGAAAAAAGGTCCAGCTGTACATGTAGCAAATTTAAAAAGTCAAACTCTTCCGTATTTAAATATTCATTTTTATCTCACCAGCTAATAGAATTGAGGACTCACTCTCAGATATGTCTATAAAGCAGTTTCAGGTGCTAGTTCTAGGTCACCCTGGGTTGTGGATAGAAGAAAAATCATTTATGAACATACATACGTATAAATGGTGCCCTTATACCAAGACAGTACTTTGCTGATGGCATCTACCTATTGCCCAGATACATTTAAAGCACAGAAAGCAACTGTGTGACGATTTCCCACCAATTTTTGAATTGCTTATTCAACTCAATCTCATAATGGAAACAAAGGCTTTTTAAAAATTTTGACAGCAATTTATTAACGATGAAATATAATCCTGGCCTCTTTCATCAAAACCCAACTTCTCCAATCAAAAGGCACATTACCATTCCCTAGTTCCAGGCTCCATTCTCTCTGGTTTAGACAATTTAAATAATCTCGTAATTGGTCTCTCTTCCTCTAATCTCTCCCAACTTAATCCAGCCCTCACAGTGTCAGGATACCTATCTTCCTAAAAAAAAAAAAAAAAAAAATCTAATTAAATTTCTTTTCCTCCCTATTCATGCTAGGGGATAAAATCCAACTCATCAACATAACATTTTTACTACAAACCTATCCCAACCTGCCTGGCCATCCCATTACCATTTCTTGTCTCTGACCACTCAACCCTCTAGAATACTCGTTCGCTTCCAAATGTCCCCACCTCCGCTCTTGCATTCCCTGCCTGGAATACCCTTCTCCTCACTGCACCTGTCAAAATCTTACTCCTTCACGACCAAAATATTTGGACAATCTCTCTCACCCTCAGAGCTTATAAAGTGTCATTTCCTTTTGTACCCTTTGTCTTTAAATGTTTGGGGTATTGTTATTGCTGAGGGATATGCCAGGTAAGCCTTTATGTTGAGCGTGCCATATAACAACAAGCCCCAAAGCCCCTTCTGCACACCTCATGTAAGGTGCATTCTGTTGGGTTTTTACATTGCTTCTATCTACCATTTGTCCCCCAGGGAGGGTTTCTGACACAGAAATTCATCCCTTCTGTGTCAACCCCAGTGCTTGAAAAAGGATAAGCATTCAAGTGTTTGTTGGATTTTACTGATGTGTAAACATCTGCATTGGTAGGTTGGCCAAATTCAAGCTGATTCATAGTCATAGGAGGTGCCCATAGAACAATTTTTGAAGACCATTCAGTCTAACGGTTTTTAAGCATTTTCTGTTTCTTTGTTTATTTGGCTTGCTTTTAGTAGAGCAATCCTGTTTTCAGCAAGAGGTTTATCTGAAAGCCCAAGATACAGAACAGATAAGAACCATTCATGTTAAAGCCTGAGGAAGCACAACCACAAACTTCCCCCTCCCATCCCCTGCCACTAAAGGGAGTCTAAAGAACACAGTTTAAAATCCATTTCACAAGTTAAAAAGTACAGAAGAGGAAGATACCCCAAATTCTAATACCCAGATCTTACATTATTTCTAAGTTTTATCGGAAGCAGACATTGCACACTTCATATTGTCAAGTGAAATAAGTTCTTAAGAGTATGAGAAGTACCTTATGGCTTTCCAGAGAAGTTACATGGTTTCTAGTAACAGCCAGTCTCTAATATGCCTATTTTTCAAGTTATTCTGGAAAGTGACTTGCTTAAAGGCAACACATTGCAGTGTTTATGTGTTGGCCTTTTTGCATGAGCTCATTTTCTGGGATGGGAGTGAAGCTAGGGGGTCACAAGATGGGGATATGCTAGACTGCTAGATGGTAAAAATTTCTCAGTTTAGTAAAAATATAGCCATGTTCCTTGGCTGGATGTAAGGCTGAGTGATCCAATGAACTATGGGGTTATGGGCCAGGGTACTTAGGAAGAAAAGCAATAGTAGAATTAGACAAAATAGTATGTCTCAGCCCTGCTGAGAGAGATAGCATTCTTCCCATTTCTCTTCAGACCACACTATGACACTGAAGCAGTTAAGACCTGCAAAGAATAAAGCAAGTTCTTAGGACCCCCAAGGATGTTCATATTTAGAAGCACAGGAAGACATTAGGCTGGCATGCTCCTTGAATGGCAGTGGTGGACACCAAATATTTTTAAGTGACTTTGTTGGTGATGGGTACTCACGTGGCCACCAGATACAAAGTATGTGAAGAGACTTGTTCTTGGACATAGTGGAGAGACTCAAGGCTGACGTCCTCTGATGGCAATGGGAACAACAAGCTGGTGACAGAAACACCAAGCTACTCACAGAATGTGGGAATGTTAACAGTTCACTTTCATATTTTCATCAATTATGAGAATTAGGGAATGAAAATAAAGCTGGTAAGTACTCTCTGTAAAACTCATCTCGTTTGAAGGAAAATTTTTTCTACCTCAGCAGTCTCAACCTTTTAGCTTTTGTCAAAAGTTGGTCTGAAGCAATTAATAATGGTGAGGGGACTTCCCTGGTGGCGCAGTGGTTGAGAGTCCACCTGCCGATGCAGGGGACACGGGTTCGTGCCCCGGTTGGGGAAGATCCCACATGCCGCGGAGCGCCTGGGCCCGTGAGCCATGGCCGCTGAGCCTGTGCATCGGGAGCCTGTGCTCTGCAACAGGAGAGGCCACAACAGTGAGAGGCCCGTGTACCGCAATAAAAATAAATAAATAAATAAAAAATAATGGTGAGGAACAGTCATGGGTGCATGCTAAACACCTATCACTATATTATCTCAAAGTTTTGCCCTTGAGATAACCAGAGGGTGCCAACTCGAAGTAACTCACTCTAACTCCCCCACAGAAATGAGAAATGACTTCACAGAGAGCTATTTTTTTTTTTTTTTTTTTTTTTTTTTTTTTTTTTTTTTTTGCGGTACGCGGGCATCTCACTGCCGTGGCCTCTCCCGTTGCGCAGCACAGACTCCAGACGCGCAGGCTCAGCAGCCATGGCTCACGGGCCCAGCTGCTCCGCGGCATGTGGGATCTTCCCGGACCGGGGCACGAACCCATGTCCCTTGCATCGGCAGGCGGACTCTCAACCACTGCGCCACCAGGGAAGCCCTCATCTTTTCTTAATCAAGTGTTGATGTCGATGACAACATGCCTACTAAATGTTGATCACTAACTTTTATATAAAAACTTTGCAATAAATTCACCTTAGAGTTTAGAAAAATGATAGGAGGTAAATGATTTTACTGAAAACATCCATGCATTGTATCTTTTTTGGTTTCATTGTATTCTTCACCAGATGTTCATGAGGAGGGAAGTATCCACTTTACAGATAAACAGAGCAGAGCTCAAGTATGTTACAATTTGTCCAAAGTAAATGATGAGTGAAGGGCAGGACAGGGATCAGAACTGACCTCTGTTTACCCTCACTGTCCATTCTACTCTCCCATTGCCTCTTGACAGAATGTTAATTTCTCCTGTACAGATTATGAAAACAATGGGAATCTACTGGATTTCTCTTTTTATATGTCTTCTAGAGAATTCTTTGCTTAAGTGCCATAGCTCTGGGGTTCTAATATAAGTTTTTACCCTTATTCTATTAGCTAAATTGTTCTTGTAGCTTTTCACAGTGTTCCTAAAATCTTTTTGGAAAGTAGGAGGACATAAGTAATCAATATACTAAGCATTTACCCTGGAAAATTCTATTTTTAACCTTATGATTCAAACTAGAAAGTAGGAGCTTTATATATAGTAGATAGTATTGGAAGTCACTTTAAAGTCAGAACTTTTAATATACAGTTTACGTTTGTCATTTTTATCCATCCTTACTAAGAATGGTACCGCATATGCAACTTAATGTAGGCATTTTTTTAAAAATCTGGAGGAATAAGCAGAGGTGGAGGCCAGTCATAATCCATCTCAAGCCAACACGTCTGCTTGCTCACAAAAACTTACCCAGGAATCCTGCTTGGTGCCCTGGTTATCAGACAGCTATCCTTCAGTAAGAGAAAGTAGAATGTTCCCCACCAGACTGCAGTTTTCATTGCATCATATTTTGAAATGAGTCCATGTACAATACGAAAGACATCTGCGCTGACAGTTGTGAAACACTCAGAATCCCACAGGCATACACTGGGAGTTCTATAAGACAAGGAGACGGCTGACTAATGGACAATGTCAGAGCCATTCAGCCTCTGCACTTGCTTAGCTGAGTAATGAGTCAGGAACAGTTAGGCTGGTCTGTTAGCAAAGGTGGACAAACCAGTCTCAAAACACCCGCATACCAAAGACGCATCATCTAGGAATCTGGACTCAGTGGACTGCTGAATACCAGTTGCTGCCTATAAAAACTGAGTCATCCTGAGAAGTTGTCCAGGGTGTGTATTGTCTATATTGCTAAGGGGAGCTTGAACCTGAAATGCCATAAAAAGTTTGGCAAAATTCATCTGACCCAAAGATTACACTCTAGTTACATGTGTGCTAAAGAGATTTCATCAGCATCCATAAAGATAAGTGGTTCTAATACCTACAAGGTCTGAGAGGACATTCTGGAAACTACCCTTGTAGAGCAAGCGCTTCTATGTGTAAGACATATATAAAGCGGGTGTTATCCAAAAGAATCTTTCAGGAGACTCAACAGGATAATTTCTTTTGTTTGTTTAATGAACCAGGATTCTTCAAAGCTGAAGTAGTATCTAACACAAATAAACATTTATATGTATTTAAAAGCCTTGGTATTTTAAAAGTTCTACTCTAGTCTAATAAAACGAATTGATTTTAAAACAAAACCCAAACAATTCTTTAAAGACAGAGCTTATCATTTGGTATAGGTTAAGAATGAAATATATTATTTTTATTTCTCAATTTTGATTTCAATAAACATGTGTTCCTTTCTTGGGCAAGAGTTTTGCTTAGGAAAATACAAGTTCAGTAGCCTTTTCTTCATTATTCTAATCAAGACATTGCCAAGGGTAGAACTTTTAGGAAATGCAAAAAAGAAAAAAGAAGAAAACAAATTTTTTTTTAAAAAAAAGGCCGAAAGAGAAAAGTGAATCCATAGGCTTATGTTACGAAACCACAGACATAACTGGGGAGAAAACTTAGGGACAACAGAGTGCCTTCTAGATTCTCTCTCTCTCTCCCACATGCCTCCCTTGCTCTGGGTCAGCTTTATCCCTCAGCCTGGCTCTGAACGGGACACATCCGTGGGCAGCTCAGAGTTCCTAGCCCAAGAGCCTGTAACCAGAGACAATAAGAAGGCTGCACCACTAACTCTGGTTAGACAAAGTCAGGAAAGGAACCTGGGCAACTCAGTATGTGTCACATACTCAAGCCTAGACCAATTGCCATAGTATACTCTGCTTAGAACAGCCAAAATCACAGCTCTCCCTGTGACCAGGGGAAGAGGTGAGTCCGATCGGCAGCCATCATCAGAACCACATCATCAGAGTTGAGCAGAAATTCTTCTGAGTAGGCAAAACAACCAATATTTACTCCCCAAAGTATTTACAGTTAACACTGCGATTACCCCAATGCGTCCTTTATAAGTCTGCATACCAGTTTTACATATCCGTGAGTGTATATGTACATATATATACCCTAACATATATATACATATATATATATATATTCTGTGTGTAAATACATATACATACTAAGAAGCACTCTTTGTATTTCTGCACTTAAAATAATTTTTCAAATTATACACATTTAGTACAAAATGAGTTGTGAAATGTTGTGCTGGCAATCTCTCAAAGACACAATAGAAACATTTTTACGTACGGGACATTTCCTTTGGGTACAAAAATCATTGAACTTTAAAATTCAAGATTTCATTCAAAGGCGAAAAATGTGAATTTGGGGACACAGAAAGGCTACTACAATTGCCTTCGTAAACAATACAGAAAAATATGTATTTCTGGCAAATAAGTAAGGCCATACCTTCAAAATCTGCTTTAAAATATTTTGGAAAAGATTATGTTCTATAATATTCCACACTGAATTCTAAAGCTAAGGAGATAAAAAAATTTTTTTAATTAAAAAAAAACATGGGCTTCCCTGGCGGCGCAGTGGTTGGGAGTCCGCCTGCCAATGCAGGGGGCGCGGGTTCGTGCCCCGGTCTGGGAGGATCCCACGTGCCGCGGAGCGGCTGGGCCCGTGGGCCGTGGCCACTGGGCCTGCGTGTCCGGAGCCTGTGCTCTGCAGCGGGAGAGGCCACAACAGTGAGAGGCCCGCATACCGAAAAAAAAAAACCCAGTAGATGAATCAGTAAATCCAACTTGGGCTGTGTTGAAAGGTGTCAAATTAAGAGATCATGCACAGACTGTCATGATCTTCCACGTGGGTCAGACTGCTCATAGCAGCCATGTGGACTCTGACCAAGCCATGCTCTGGAAAGCAAGTTTCTGACCTCAACAGGAAGTATATTCTGAACTTCAGGCCAGAAGTAGGCGCAAGTAAAAACTCTATGTAAACTAAGGGTACACCTTGAAGCCAGAGGTCAAAAAAGGGCCCTGAATTCATATCAGATAAGGTGCTTGGAGTCAGGGGCAGCCCAGACACTAGAGGTCAGTGTAGAAGGCAGCAGCCCAGAGGGCAGAACAGACCCTGTTACTGGAGAGAAGAGCAGAGAGTCCCCTGCTTGGCATACCACTCATACAATCCTAGAGATGAGCAAGTTACCATATGCATTATGCAATCAGAGTATTTATTAGAAACAAGTACAAACCTGGTGTAAGATTTCCTTTAGTTGAAAAGCTGAAGTACCTTCTAGGGGTTTTCTCATACCTTCTCTGTATCTTTTCATATCTTCTTCTGTTTGTGTATGGACCAAGGCAACAGGGAAACTGGGAAGCAAGGCAGGGCACCAAATGGCAAAAGAAGGATTAAACAACAACAATGAAAATGCTGGCCTCTAGCCACTTGCACCTGGTACAGGGTGTCAAGAAAAAACCCACAGATGTATGCCTTGAGCTTTTGCAAGTCTAAAAAAAAAAATCTATTAATTCTTTCAACAAATATTTATTGAGTATTCATACCTGTCAGGCAGTTTGCTAGGAGGTAAGGATGCAAAGATACAGAAGACACAGTTGCTTCCCACGAGTAGATTTCAATACCTAGGGTGAAGCCAGCAAGTAAAATGTATATTATGAGTAAATGTCTAACCAAGGTATATATTACTATAAAAACCTAAATGAGGGAGCATTTCACTATAACTGATGAAAAAAAATCAAAAGGCTAAATTTAAGTTTAGAAACTACAAATGGATAAAGAAATCATGTCCAAACAGATTTCCTGTACATGTTGAATACTTCCTGCTTTGGGATGGGCCAGAAATATCAAGATAACAAGTTGAGTGTATTCTGCTGAAACCAGGAAGTAAAAAGGACCATGAAAAATAAACCTAAAAAAATAATGAAACGAATATTTGAAAGATTTAATACACAAAAATGGGGCTGAATTTGGAATGAGACATAGGAAGGAGACAGGCGTACTTGTTCCATAGGAAGGAGACAGGCGTACTTGTTCATTTTCAAGATATCGGTTCACCAACTCAATTTAATGTTTGCTCCTTTCAGTCTAGAAATCTTCCGAAAGAGTAACAAGAGTCCTAATCTGTCCCTTATTCAGCAAGACTTGCAATACAGAGAACTAAAAAAAAAAAATTCTTCCAGGCTCCACCCACCCCCCTTCTTTTCTCCTTCCATGACCTCTTGTAAGTCTTTGATCATTTGAAAGGAATGTGTGGGTGGTGTGTAACCTTTAGAAACGTTTTTCTGCCAATTTACTATAGGGAACTTTTTCTTTTTTTCCCTTTGCCCTAAGTTCTGCACAAAACCGTGCCCCACTGCATTGTGCAAAGCTGTTCAGAGTCGTCCTCGAAAGACTCCAGTGAAAAGAGAATGGAGTTGAGGCTGTGAAACCAGACAGCACCCCCTCAAGACCAGATCTTTGCGGCCCCAAACAATTCTGTCTCTTTGTGTGGGATAGCTAGTGGTTGGTGAGTCATGTTATCAGGTGTATAGACCATGAATTAAAAATAAATAAATAAAAAAGCAGTTATCGCCTCTTGAGAGTCTCAGAATGAGCAAAGAGACTAGCCAAAGGAATGTCTGAAAATCCGAAGTGTCGCTATTATGAGAGAGCAGTCTAAACTCAACAGACCAGCCTAGGATAAAAGAGTTCATTCAAAAGACAGGGATTCTGGCTGAGTCCTCTGCGGAGTCCACAAGATTATTCACACGATGGCTTGCACTTGAAGGATGATCAATAAAATTTGCTGTGGAATCACTAGCAACGAATATCAATGAACTAGGTGGTTCTCGTTTTGTTTCCTGCATCTATTTCTCCTTTAAGTTTGAAACATGCATGGTGCATAAGAATGATATTCCTTTTCACTAAATTTTCTTTTTGTATATTCACTGCATATTTAAGTTTTTTAATTAATTTTGTTTTTGGCTGCGTTGGGTCCTCGTTGCTGCACGCGGGCTTTCTCTAGTTGCGGCGAGCAGGGGCTACTCTTCATTGCAGTGCGCGGGCCCCTCATTGTGGTGGCTTCTCTTGTTGAGGATCACAGTCTCTAGGTGTGAGGGCTTCAGTAGTTGTGGCACGTGGGCTCAGCAGTTGTGGCTCGCAGGCCCTAGAGCACACGCTCAATAGTTGTGGCGCATGGGCTTAGTTGCTCTGCAGCATGTGGGATCTTCCTGGACCAGGGCTCGAACCCATGTCCCCTGCTTTGGCAGGCGGATTCTTAACCACTGTGCCACCAGGGAAGCCCTTAAGTTATTTTTTTTAAATGTAAAAATTGAACTCATGGTAACTACTCTATTGGGTAGAGAAGAGCTGGAAATGGTAACTGAGTAACGAATCCCCTCCCTCAAAAAATCACCTAATGACCTGATAAACCAAGTTACCAACTAGTAACCTGAGCTGGAAAAGGTTTTATTTCAGGAGCTCAGAACCACTCAACCACTTCTGAACTGCTTAGAGTAAGTTCCTCAGGTAGGCCTAGTGAGGGACCCAAAGGGCAGTTTCAGTTTTGAAACAAGAAAAGTTAGGCAGTGGTGGAGAGGTGGATGTAAAGCATAAATACACACTTCAGGAAAAAATGGTATCGGCCATTGAAGCCACTAGGTTTCTGCAGTCACTTAAAAGTGGTCTGTGAAGTGGGATGCACTTAGCCAAAGGATGTGCAAAATCACCCATTTTAATGAGGGAGAAAAAAATCAGAACTTAGATTTATATGTATTTTGTCTAAGAAAAGAAATTAGACTTTACTAATATTTAATATATGGATAAAAATCAACATATATAGAAAATATACACATGGTTTTGTGTTCAAATATCTTTTTCTGTTTGGCTTTGGTTACTCATTGGCTTTTTGTATCATTTTGTCTGTTTCACTCATCAATGTTTCTGAAGTTTTAGAAGAGGGCTGGGATATGGAGGCATTCAAAATACTGTGTTTTCTTGAGTGAACCGGAATACATTTGATCAGAAAGACTGAAGACTACTGGGTTAAAATGGAGTGTAATAAAGGTGAGGTTTTTCAAATGATTAAATCAGATTCAAGCATCAAATAGTGCTGATGCTTTTATCAAATTGTATAGATCAGAAAGGCACCCATCAATGGCTCGCATCAGGCATCAAGTCCTTGGGATAAGGAAATGATTAAGCAAACAATTCAAGGTCCAAAACAGGCCTCTCTGCCAGCCAGAGAGGGAAGCATCTTTACCTGGAGTTGGACACCAGAGAAGACCGGGGAGGCTGAGGTTATGGAAGTGGGTCTGGGGGAGCCTGTTGATTCTAAGAGATCTGAGACCCATACAAATCCCAACCATCATCATCAAAAAGACATTAAACTACACAAATTCCACCTTAAACCAGACTTGAAAAGTTGCCACATCTTCTCAATTTAAAAGAAAAAGGGAAAGTCTTAGACACTGGGTAAAATAAGAATAAAAACCACAGCTCCTATTAAGGAAAAAAAAAAACATGGATTTGCTAGTCATATATAAATACCAAGTCACCTGTATAATCTTGAGCAAACTCCTTGACTTCTCCAGCCTCACTTTGCTTATGAATTAAAAAAAAAATCACTAATACATCTCACAGGTCTACTGATTAAATAAATTAATGAAGCAGTCCCCAAATCTCAGTCTTTCTTATAATATTTTAAAACTTTGAATCTAACAGCAATAGTATTATTTCACTGTTATTTTTCCCTTAAACACATGTATTTAAAAAGAAAATTTTGTATTATTATACACTATCATGTATCATTAATAGTATCATAAAGATAAATCTATAGCTCCTAAAAGTAAGGGAACCACATTGTTCAGTTGCCTGAACAGTTTATTCCTGTTGTCCCGGTGTAATTATTAATACTTTTTCTTTTACTTGCAAAAGTATTTCAGTCTAGACAAGAAATGATGGGGTCACTCTGCCTAAAACTATCTGTGCACCCCCAGGGGTGTACTTAGCATTGGGGAACACTGACTCACGTGTGAGACATGCCGCCCAGAGTACCTGGCATGTGGAAATCAATCAACCGTGAGAGTTTTCATCCTTCCCTAGAGTGCATGTGAAATGGGAATCATGGCCCTAACAGCTCTAGAGGCTACAGAGAGCGGTGGTGGTCACAGGAGGGACAAACGCTGTGGGAGAGCAGGGCACAGAGCCAGCAACAGCTGTGGTCACCATCCTTTCATGTCCTATCCTCCCAAGTGAGTTATGAGAAACAGATATGTATTGGATACTGGGTGAGTTGTGTGTAGGTATATTAATGAGTGAGCACAATTTAGCATCTCCAGAAGTGTGAAAGTGATCTTCAACAGAACACCTGCAGACATAACAAACTTCCAGTTGTAAGGTAAATAAGGATATGAAGTACAACACGATGACTGTAGTTACCACGGCTGTATGGTATACTTGAAAGCTGTTAAGAGAGTAGATCCTAAGAGTTCTCATCACAAGGAAACAGACGTTTTTTCTTTTACTTTTTTTTTTGTATCTACAGGAGATGATGAATGTTAACTAAACTTACTGTGGTAATCATTTCACAATATATACTAGTCAAATCGTTATGCTGTACACCTTATATTTATAGAGTGCTGTATGTCAATTATATCTCAATAAAACTAGAAAAAATTAAATTAAAAAAAACACCTGAAAACATAAGACAGCAAGGTCTTTTTCTGTTTGTGTTTGTGTATATATATATATATATATATATATATATATATATATATATATAAACAAGAATTTGTGAGACACTAAAAATTGTGATGAAAATCCAGTTGTTTTCCTCTGAGCTCAGACTGAGTTAACAAACTTTGGTGGCGAGTGGGGGGTTGATTTCAGATTCTCTCTTAGACTTGCTTGAATTTCATGGATGATAAGTGCACAAGAAGCAAGCATGTGTATAAAGCTAAAGTTTCCTTAGCATTCGAATCGACTTACCTCTTATAGTCTAGAAAATATCTTCTGGAAATAAATGAATGATCACTGCTATTATAGTTAAAACCGAAAATATTATGACAATAATTATTGAAAGAAAAAGCTGAATTGTGAGTAGGGATATAAACCAACCCTGAGAGACAGTGTTTGCATACCTCCTGTCTTCCAATGAAAGTTGTAACCTTTACAAGTAACATCTTGATTTTGGCAGTGAGTACCAAGTACCCTAAGGCAAAAAGAATGTTTCTGAAAGTACAGAGTAAAATGAGTAAATCTTAAAATAAATCCCATGTGTCTAGGTATAGAGCTTATATTTTAAACTAGTAGGTAAATTCCTCTTCATCCAGTAACCATCTCAATTCCATGACAAAATCGATGCTGGATTGTTCTATTAATAAGGGGGTTGAGTAGCCCTTATCTACATTTAATATATATTAAAAGTGTTACAAAATTTTGTTCTAAATAAAAGCATTGTCCATGTGAACATACTAAATATCAAAAAAGGTAACAGAAATAACTAGATGATTAACAAGCAAAAGCAGATAAAGGAAAATATGAGCCCTTTAAAAGGTCAAAGAAAATTTTCTGCCAGCTAGAGTTCTGTGCATTTGCCCTCTGAGGCTTTCTGAAAACTCCTTTGGGGCAAAATACCTTTCCAAGTGAAGCAGTTTTGAAAGCGGTTTCAACTCTTCTGATGTGTTACTGTGTCTAAATCAAGAAAACACTTCCTTTGTCTGCTTATCAGTAGGTGCTTGAGTACGCAGAAAGGATGAGGTTCCAAGTGGAAGGTACTTCCCCAATACCTTGTAACCTGTAGTTCTAAATGCTGGTCTGTTTGCACATTGAAAAGGTAGTTTTTAAAACAAGCATAGGCATTTTGTGTAAAAAGATATCCTGTGTGGTTTTTCTTTAGAATAAAGGGGAAAAGATTGTAAAACATACTTCATTATAAGCTGGGATCTTGGGTATAGAGCAGTTTTTGGTTTTGGTTATTCTCTTGGAGGAAACTTTTCTTTAAGGTTAAACTGAGGTTACCTCTAAGCAAAATAATGAAAATATGGAATGGGATGAAATTCACACTAGACTTTTGTCTGCTTTTACTGCTAAATTTCACTCATTCATACAGTCACTATAATCCTTGTAATTTGTTGTTACCTTTTCCAGAATCATTTACATTTAATTTTTTAAAATTTTTTTAAAAAGTATGTTATTTATACTAGAATACAACTTTTATTTATTTATTATATTTATTTTTGGCTGTGTTGGGTCTTCGTGTCTGTGCGAGGGCTTTCTCTAGTTGTGGCAAGCGGGGGCCACTCTTCATCACGGTGCGCAGGCCTCTCACTATCACGCCCTCTCTTGTTGCGGAGCACAGGCTCCAGACACGCAGGCTCAGCAGTTGTGGCTCACAGGCCTAGTTACTCCGCGGCATGTGGGATCTTCCCAGACCAGGGCTCGAACCCGCGTCTCCTCCATTGGCAGGCAGATTCTCAACCACTGCGCCACCAGGGAAGCCCCATTTACATTTTAAAAGAGCATCCTTGCTCCAAATTGATCTAGAGATTTAATACAATTCTGATGAAAACTTCCAAAAGTGTTTTTGTCAAAACTAACAAGCTGATTCTGAAAGTTATATGGAAATGCAAATGACCTAGAAATGCCAAAGCAATTTTTAACAAGAGCAAAGTTGAAAGAATTACACTACCTGATTTCAAGACTCACTATAAAGCTACGTAATCAAGACAATGTGGTAGTAGCAAAAATTAGACATATAGGGACTGGGATAGGAAGTCCAGAAACAGAGCCATGCATATAAGGTCATTTGATTTTAAACAAGGTGCCAAAGCTAGCCTTGTCTAAATGAGAACAACTGGATGTCTGTATGAAAAACAACAACTTTGACCTTATCTCATACTATAAACAAAAATTAAATGGATTCTAGATCTAACTGTGGAAGTTAAGGTACAAAACTTATAGAAGAAAATATGAGAAAAATCTTTGTAACCGTGGGTTAGGCAAAGATTTTTATGAACACACACACACACACACACACACCATGAACCATAAAACAAAACAAAAAGTAAAGCCATAGATTGCTAGAATTCATTATCTAATAAAAGACTTGTATTCAGAACATACAAAGAGCTTTTACAACTCAGTAATTTTAAAAAAATGAATGGATTTATAGCCATTTCACACAAAATAACAGGAATTGCCAATATGACTGACCAATCAGTGAAGATATATTCAACATCATTAGACACAGAAGAAACATAAATTAAAACCACAATGAGATACCACTACACACCCACTAAAAGAGTTCATTTTAAAAGACTGATAATACCAAGTGTTGTCAAGGATGTGGAGCAACTAGAATTCTCAATGCTGTAGATGGGAATATACAATGTTACAACTATTTTGTAAAATTACGTATACATGTTTCCTTGTGGGAGTAATGTTATTACCTGGGTTAAATAGGCCTTTACATTTGAGGTTTTACAGGACCTTAGGCTAACTCTCTACCCAGGTCAAGTAGATGGTCATGTTTACCATGTGACTCTAAAAGACAGGGAAGACCTTTTCTCAAGTTTTGGCAACTAAATGTCTTTCTCTTTCATTTGATTTCCTGAGCTAGTGTTCTAGAAGTCATCTCTAACTTTTTCTTTTCCTTCATTTCCCACCTTTTCCACACTCAACAACCTTTCTCCTACCCACCCCCATTATTAATATTCCTGTTTTACACCAGCCCTTATCATATCATGCACAAACTTTTTACAGGTTTTTTCTTTTATAATTCTTTCCATCTAACTTTCCTTCTTATAGCATGATGTTTGACCCATACAAGATACAATATGTAACGTGTCAAAGTCTAAAGCATAATACTACAAGGAACAGCATCTAACCCAAGACTAGAACAATGGACTTGCATCATCTACCAATGTGCCCCTCTACTGGCCTATATCCTCTTTCTCCCTAGAGGTAAGAACTGTCTTGAATGTTGTACAGTATTATTTCTTTGTTCTTTTATTCTTTATAATTTTATTAGATATAGTGTTTTAACTAGACTTTCTGCTGCTAGAGCAAATTATAGCATTTCCCTGCTTCAACTCTTAACTGTTTATGTGATAAATTCAAACTCATTTGCATGCAAGATTATTCACAATATTGTTCCTCTTACCTATGTAGTCTCAACTTCTGCCACACTTCCTGACCACAGCAAGTATTCTATATACTTTCATATCAGGCTTTCATTACTCACTGGAGCAACCTGTGAGTTGAAAACAAACAGCTCCCCAGCCTTACTTGCCCTGTTCTTGGCTTCATCAGAAGTGAATGTGGAAAATCAAGGACTTTTTTCAAGATGATGGGAAGATTACCAAGAAAATATATTCTGATGAAATTCTCAAAGCAAGTTCACACTTTAGTTAGCAACGTGTGTTTTGCATTCATCAGAGCTTTTGATCCCAAATCATAAAAATCTATCCTAGATATTGACACTAAATATGGGACAACCTTCTGTACTCCTATTTCCATGTCTTAGAGTCATATGATTAGGAAGTGTCGAGATAGACACATATTTAACAGATTTGCCAGTTTCATTTTGTGGAAGTATCTTGAAACGAATCTTGAAGTTCAATGGAGAAGTTAGAAAATATTAGCTTTTAATTATGCTCTTCTTAACAGATAATAAACTTTGAACTTAAATCCAAGCCTAGTTATAGGCTATTTTAAGTTAGAATAACATACAGAAATTTGGCAGGTGTCAAGAAATCCTGAATTACAAATGGACAAGAAAGGATGGGTAGGTCCTTAATTATAAAAATTCCGAATTGGCACATATGCAAATCAAGCATTACACTTAACAGAAATTGATTTACCTTCCATTACCTTTTAAAAATTTTAGTTCCTCAGTCAGTAATTCATATTTTTCCTTTGTGTAGTCATTTTTATTTCTACAAGTCAAGTGGATGATAGTCACAGCAATCTTGAGGGTTTTTTAATCATCACTGTTGTTACACACTCACCCCAAACAGGGGGTACCTAATGTGTTAGTAACTCTCTGTATGTGTGACTCTTTCTAATCATATAGTGACTATTCCTATACCATTTCAGATTTATATTTAGAGTAATGAGCTCATATATCAAAATGCATTTCAGGGGGCTTCCCTGGTGGTACAGTGGTTGAGAGTCCGCCTGCCGATGCAGGGGATGCGGGTTCGTGCCCCGGTCTGGGAAGATCCCTTTTGCCGCGGAGCTTTTGGGCCCATGAGCCATGGCCGCTGAGCCTGCGCGTCCGGAGCCTGTGCTGCGCAACGGGAGAGGCCGCAACAGTGAGAGGCCCGTGTATCGCAAAAAAAAAAAAAAAAAAAAAAATGCATTTCAGGGCAACTCCTGGCATAAAATATAATAATTTGAATGCAAATAAATTGAGCTTATGTTTCATGAATTTATTCTGATTCATCTTTAACTTTTGCTGAACTTTTACTTCATACTTGATACTTAGCTAGAAACTATAAAGACTATAAAAATGAGATTCTTCAATCTGTTAGTTTTTAAAGAAGTTACAATCTGATTGAGAGAACTGAAGATATACACACCTAGAGGGGCGGGATAGGAAGGATGGGAGGGAGGCTCAAGAGGGAGGGCATATGGGGACGTGTGTATGCATATGGCTGATTCGCTTTGTTGTGCAACAGAAACTAACACAGTATTTTGAAGCAATTATACTCCAATAACGATCTATTAGAAAAAAAAAAAAAAGCAAGTAAAGGACTTGGCTACATTTAAGATAATGCAGAACAAGTGATGTACCTGAAAGAAGGTGAACAAAGAAATTATCAGTGTAGAGGGAGACAGGAAAACAAAGTCTTTAGGGAAGTATGCACGAAGATCAGGAGCATTTCCTTAACTCATTCCTGGGACTTAGGCTATACTTAAGAATAAAACAGAAACACTAAATAAGAGGTCTTATTTAGTAAGGTTGGTGCCTTAATTTGAGTTGCTCTAACAAGTTACCGTAGACAGGTAGCTTATACAACAAACGTCTATTTCTGAGTTCTAAAGGCTGGACAGTCTGAGATAGAGCAACTGGCAGATTCGGTATCTGTTGAAGATTCACTTTCTAGTTCATAGAAGACTGTGTGCTCACATAGCAGAAAACTGAAAGAGCTCTCTGGGGTCTCTTTTATAAGGGCATGAATCGCATTCAGGAGGGCTCCACTCTCATGGCCTTATCACCTCCCAAACGCCACACCTCCTAATACCATCACATTGGGGGCTACAATTTCAACATATGAATTTAGGGGGATACAAATATTGTCTATAACAGTTGGTGACACAGTAAGCCTAGTATGGGCTCTGAGGTTTTAATGTAGGTAATGAAATAATTATGGGCTCTATTAACCATAAAGGGTGTCACAAAGAGGAGTCTTTAAAAACCTGTTGAGGAAAATTGCAAAGCTAGCAACTTCTTAGTTTTCATGATATAGGAAGCGAGTTGCTCAGTAGGTGAATCCTTTGGAAGGCCTGTCTAATGAACAGATAGGACCTTTGGTGAGATTTACTCCAGAGACTAGCTGATAAACTGTGTGCTGTGTGTATATGTGTGTGTTTAATTTAGTAATTTGGTTATGAATTTTAACTTAGTTCTAACAAAATGTGCTATCAAAAGTATGTCATAGTTTTAAAAAATAAAAGCTGCGTTGATGAGCTCTCCGTGCAAAGTACCCATTCTTTACTTTCTTCTCAATCTTCAATAGGACCCACTGTGGTAGTTTGGATGAGATAAGGTGACTTTATATATTGAAAACCATTTTTGGTCATGGATTTTGTCATATGGAGCCAGAACTGTTTGAAAATGAGGTGACAGTGTTGCTCTAACAGGCTCCTGAATTGTTCTATGACTGGGATTATTGCTCCTCCTGGGCAGGAAACCATGACAGGCGGCTCAACTGATTTACCAGAAGCAGTAATTGTTTAATGTGAAGGCTGTCAAGTTTCATTTTCCTGGTGCTGCTGTGCTTGCAGAAATTTGGCTAGTGAGTTAGAGAAAAAGTCAACTGGGAGAAGAAATCAATGCTGCTTGAGTGCCACTGCCTATCCTCCAAGACACCTCTTAAAATGCTCTGCCCCTTGGCTTTTGGTTATTCTCTTTAACTCCCTTCCTCAGCTGTCTTGTATTTTACAGTTTTCAATTCAAAGTCCTGCTTGAATGTCTTCAAAATGCACAGGTACCTTAACACTTCCTGACACCTACTAGATAATTCTACTTGGCTGTCCCACCGGAATCTCAATCTCAATATATCTAAAATTAAACCAATTACCTTCCCTGAAAAATCAGCACCTTTGCCTGACTTTTATATCCCTGTTAACTGCTGAAC
>NW_006797971.1:99261-119802 GCF_000442215.2 Lipotes vexillifer | reverse complement strand
TGCTGAACCATATATACAACCACTCAGACATGAGCCTTCAGAATAACTTTTGACAGGATAAAGGGAACTATTTTGGTGGGAGAGTCAGGAAAACACCCAAAATGAAATTTATAGTACACAAAACATAGGTGCCTTCTACATTTTACTCTGCCTAATAAAGAGATTTAAATACATTGCTTACACCAGGCTATGCCCCAAAGTTAGTTATGAAGTTCAAGGTAATTCTCAAAAATCTTTAATTTCTTAACTATCTGAGCTATTTTCAGTGCTAGTAAATCAGAAGGTTAGAATAAAGAAACATGAGGGTTAAAGAGTAAGAATTTGCCAAACTTTACAATACTGCTGATGGAAGAGGGTGCCCCAAGAGTAAATATTTGCTTTAAGTATCTTGGCAGACATCCCCTGAGAGTAGAGAGGGATGCAGTCATCTATCGTGATTTTATTACGCTAACCGTTTGGACCATCAAAACTTCTCCTCCAATTAGTCATCTCTCTGATAATTCTTTCCACATAAACGTAATATAACAGGCAGGCATCAAAACAAATGGAGATAACGCCATCCACTACACGGTATCATGAGGATTTAATCAGGGATCCTGGATGAGTTGAAGCTAAGAGCTGGATACACCTGGTGTGTGGCATAAACAATGCATATGCACCCTGACCACAACCAACATCTTCACCATAACTGTTTGCCAACTCCACTGTTTCTGTGGGTGCTTGGAGTGTGGTCTGATACTGTCCAGAGGCGAGCAGTGCCTTATGTCTCTATGTTTCACATTAAACTGATATCAGCTTGAGACGTCACCCAGCAGTCTGAGAGGCAGTCAAGTAACCTTAAAGTTCCTACTTCTACATCTGGATCACTGGAGTGCTATGGGACTAAGCCAGTGCAAAAAGGTAATTTGGTACCTCCACTTTCAAGAACCGTGAAGGTTCAGTAATAGACAGCTAGTGGCAGCAGGGGCAAGAGGTGGCAGGTAGCAGAGGCAAACCAAGGGTAGCACTCTGGTGTAGTGTGCCATTGTCTAGGGGGGTTCTGAATGATGGAGGAGCAAACTCAGCAGGCACCGGGACAAAGGCAATCCCTCAGGCAAATTGAAAGTGGCAGTTTGAGCAAATTCACCTCCACAGCAGCAACCAAAGAGTCTTTCCAAAGTCATACAACTGAATACTAAGATGAAGGCTCCTGCTAACTATGTCATGAAATAGGTTGTAGGGACTCCTAGAGAGAGGTCATAAAAGGGGAGAAACAGTAAGTACTTGAGGTCTTGGCACCGTGCAAGTGGGGGTTAAGGTTAAAGTGACACCAGTATTCTGATCAAACAATAAAATGATTTATTTGAACCCACAAATAGGTGAAGGCTGGTGAGATAATTTTTAAATATTTAAATATCCCTAACAAGATAGAATTTAAGCAAACTTTCATTAGTTTACCTCCTCTGTGACATTCTTTCCTTGCAAGTTGTCAGAGGTGTGTGTGTGTATGTGCGTGTGCATGTGTGTGTGTGTGTGTGTGTGTGTGTGTGTATGAGTTTGGTTGTCAGTTGTTCTGAGCTGAATTACTTCTGGCTAAACTGGTAAAATTATTAGTTTTCAGGACTTCCAGGCCTGAGAATCCAAATCTGGAGCCATTGTAAACCAAGGGTCATTCACACAGTGTGCATGAGCTATCCAGTGACTCTGCTTTCATAATTTACCTTTAATTCATTTTCTCCAGGTCCTACTGTCAAAATCATAATCCAGATCCTCATTAACTCCCATTTCTCTATCCAATGAATCTCATACACTGCTTCCATTATGTCTTTTCTAACTCCATTACTTCTACCTGTGATGCCTTTAAATCCTACCCATATTTCAAGGACCAGCTCAACTATTACTTCCTTCATGAAGATTTTCCACATCACCCACCCAGAAATTAACTACCCCTTACAGGAAGTCTTAAGGCTGTTTATTTATGTTACATAAATTGGGCTTCTTTACCTCCTTGTCTGCCAGTTAGTGTGTATGTGTGTGTGCCTGTATATTACCTTATGTAGTAATTACTTGGAAAGTTCTAAGGACAAGGACCACATCTTTACATCCTGGCACAGTGCTCCTCACTCATGTTAAACCTTCCTCCCACCCTGTTTGCCACTGATCTCAGGCTGCCAGCTGCAATTTTATTACTTTGTTTTTCTCTTAGGGCAATTCTTAATATATATGTTAGCTACATGTCATATTCATAAAAAATATGGGAGGTTTGAAAGGGAACAAGATTAGAAAAGACTATTTGATTTGCACCAAAGCATGGGTTCCCTCACTCAGGAATGTATTTGACCCTTCAAATCTCCTAAGTTTTAATAACTTTTTTCAATTCTTTTCAAATGCCCCCCATTATCCAAAAGCCTTGGAAAAAACATAAAATAGTGATAAATGAGTTTCCCTACTGGTTCCCACATTATCCTCTTTTCACCTAGACTTTCCACCTCTTGAACAATATCTGATGAACACCATGTTGATGACATACAAGTAGATAATTCAACATCAGCCAAATAAAGTCAAAACTAAATGGGTCAAGCTTTCATGTCAATGTTGCAAATTATACTATGGCTAAAAAAGTCCTTTAAGCACCAATTAGTTAAGTTAACCATTGCTTAAAGCTTAAGGAGGGCCAATCTTCATGGTCTTTCAACAGGCAGGTGCAACTGTGCCACTAATCATTCCATCGGTATTTGCACAAGTAAGGCCTCTACAGTACTGCCAAATTCAATTCTATAATTCAAGTAGACAAAAAAATAAGTGAAATTGATTTCACAAAAGGACAATATATCTCATAGGCATGGGCTCAGAAATGAAACAATTTTTATTCAAGTTTCACTCATTCAAGTTATTAGCTATTTGATCCTGAGCCATCAAAAACAGAATCTAAGGTGGCCTCACTCCAATTTCTAGTAAGCCCCACTTACTAAGTATGTTACATTGATCATACTATATTGCGCTCTGGTTTCCTCATCTGGAGATTAAAACTATCTACCTCATAGAGTTATTTGCAGAATTAAATAAAATAATCCATATAAAGCTAAAAATGTCTAGGCCACAGTTAGTGCTCAATAAATGTTAGCTATTATTTTTATGTGGTAACTCATACATTTATGCTAATACTGTGTCTATAACTACAAAATAAAACTGATGAAAATGAAAATATCAACTATGCATTTTATTCCAGAGACTAAACTGCGAAGAACAGAAGGATAAACAAGCATGCATCTGAAAGCCTGCAATGATTTTCTAGGAGTCAAACGTTTCAAATTTTGTGTTCACTTACTTTGGTTTAGAACATATGAATTTACTATAAATGCTAATAGTCTGTGATCTTGAATAATATCAGCGTGTAAACATGCCTGGTGATTCTGAGTCCCAACTAAGAAAACAATATTTGAAATCTGCACAGGGACTAAAGTCTTAGCACAGTCTCAGTTGTACATCTGTGACAAATCAAGCTAATGAAAGACAGCAGATTTTCACAGTAACTCAAATTCCTATGATCTTGCATTCGGTTCTCTCTGCTACAAACAATAACCCCAGTTCAGCCATTATATCCTCATTTTCTGGAAACTTACAAATGTATGGATGATTCACTGAATTTTTTTAATTTTCTATCTGAATATGTTGGTGTCATTCAGGGAAGACACAGAGTAAAGCTCCTAAATGACTTACTGATGGGGATAAGAAGCATTTAAATAAACAATTTATATTCCAGATCATCACATGGATACCTTTTTAAAGAGTGCAAGTGAAAACATTAAAGAACAAAATTTCCATCTCCTCTTATTATTAATTGAAATGTTTTTCATTAGTGGTGATAGAATAAACACATTTACTGGTCAGATGGCTAAGTGTCCATTATCAAGTGCTGATAAGTTGCAAGAAATTGCCCTTCCTAGTGCAGTGTAACCTGAATGCTTTCTGCACTTCCACCAGCTCAGATAAGGTGCACCAAATTATCTTTCCAACTGCAGTTGTGTCACCTGAATGCAATTAACACCTTATTAAGTGTTAAGGCATTTCTGCAGGTAATAAATTAGTCATGGCTCAGTACCTCACAATACTTCTTTAGTACGGTACTTGATACACTCACTGTAGGCTATGGACATACTAAAAACAAATTCTTTATAGCAATACAATTACAGGGATAATTTTATATTTGTCTTAGTGATGCTGATTGCACAAGCAGTCAGAGGGTGTAAATCAAAGATGTCTTCTCCTGTGACCCCAGGGCTTCTTCTGGATTCAGGCAAAATTTAGTGCCAGAAAGCTGATAAGTGTATTTCTGAAATTTTTATTAAATTTAAGTCACTAAACCATTTCTTTATAAATTTTGTTCCCACTTTCTTTCCTACACTGAAAATCTTAAGATTTAAAAAATTAACTATAATCATGCTAATTAAAAAATTGCAAGTGAATGTGGAGCAGCTCTTAATATTTAAAATACATAATTTAAAAATTTTGTATCCACTTTATATACATAAAAACTTCACTCATTTGAAAAAAATCCCTCTTCCATTTCAGTTCTACAAGTTAAAGTCCACATATTAACAACTTGTTCCATGAAAAAGAATGAATGGATGAAATATCCTTATTAAAAAATAAAAATATAAATATTGATAATTAAATAGGTTTTACCCCCACACACAAAAATTTTTAGATAATCTCTTTTTGCATTTCTTCTGAGATTCATGTTTTCTACCTGTTTTCTTTCCCTTCCCCTAAAGAATCATCATCAATGATTGAAGGCCTGCACAGAATTTGTACTTTGTAACAACATCGGTTCTTCCAAGGGAACCGGAGAACCTTTCCTGGGTTCAGATGATAGAAGTTATAAGATACTTGATTTCTTCACTAAATACAAGCTCTAGTTCTACTGCTATAGAAGTGAGTTTTCAGTATATATGCACACATGAGTAAAAAATTCAAGTTATTTGCGAGTAAGAAACTCTTTGGACTTTGCCTGCATATACTGTTAAAATGTAAGCGATGATTTTTTTTGTTTTCCTTTCCTTGTCAGGAAACTAGGCCCTAGTATTAAGTGCCACATAAATAGCTAATTGGGTGGAATGATCAGAAGATTACATAAACCACTTCTCAGGTAGGAACCTCTGAGTCAAGCTACAGAGGAATGTGGGTCAAATGTTTCTTCATCCTTTTCTATGCATAGGAAATTAATATTGATATTTCTTAAGGAACTCCAGACTGGCAATTTTCAACTTTCCTATTAAACTACAAATCAGACCATGATCACAAAACCTATTAGAAGGTTAAGATCACTCTAGTCCACTTCCTCATAATACAGCTGAGAAATTAAAATCTAAACAGGTTAAATGACTTGCTCAAAGTCACATAGTGAGAACCCAGATCTTATGATGTCTCATCTGGAGCATTAGGGGGATTGGGGTGGTGGTGCATGTACCTTCTAAAGAAACTTTGGGTGCAATGTTCCATTATTTGTTTTTAAGAGTGGAACCTGGTAGATTAAAGCATATTTTTATATACTATACACAGCACTTCCTAAGTTTAATACTGATTTTGTTTTGAGCCACATTACAGTAGCTAGAACAGTAAAAATACTTTCCCTATATTGGGACATTTTTATTCTATATGAGCTTTCAGAATACTTCTCCATCTTTTATTTTTTATTTTTCTGATATGTCAGGAGTAAACCAATAGATTTCTCATGAAGTTTCAGCATTATTAAAATTGTTCTTACAACTTGCAATTTTAGGTCAGTTTTGCCTCATATGATTTATCAAATCCTAAAATTAACTGAAATTAAACTACAAATGCCATGTGACCCTTTCTTTTTTATCAAAATATAAAGCCTTCCGTAAAATAATATAAAGAATAGTTGAAGACATCTATGAAAAAAAGACATCATTTAAGTAACAGTCATAAAATACTAAAAAAAACTTTTTAAAAAAGATTCTATAACTTTTACAGTTATGGCTGTATTACATTATAATTTTCTATAATGCTCAAATAATGAGGTTTAAATAGTATTTTTTAAAATAGCCCTTTAGTTGCAGTTAGTTCAAAATTGAGTTAAGGAACGCTATGCTTCAGAATTAGTATATAATTATTCCTTTGGGTCAATGGTATGTTTCCCATACAGCAATCACTGGTGACTACAGGAATGATTAGTTATATACTAAACAGATGCCTTTATCTATTTCTACTCGCAGTACTGTCCTTTGACTACAACTCTTAAGATTTGATAAACAACAAAGATTAAGAGTGTTCTACTGAATATCCAAGATAAGATGCCCATATTACTGCCAACATACTATTAATCAATTTATGAATGAAAATATACACTGACTATGGTTGAGGGCTATTTTTCTGTACAATGATTATCTTCCCCATTGTTGATGTAATTGCACTTCTAGAAATATATATTACGGAAATCAAGACATAGTCAAATATTAATGAAAAAAAGTCTTAAAATATTTATTGTAGCATTATCTAAAATAAGCAACAGATGGAAAAAAAAGATCCTTATAAGTCAGAGAATTATTGACAAGTAAAGCATGGCACATAGTTCTGTTTTATTACTTTTGCTTATTTTTCAAGTTATCCTTAATGAATACCTATTACTTTTATCATTCTAAATGAAGGCTTTAGAATATTTTTAAAATGTCATTTTGACAAAACTAAACTTTAAGGGTTCAAAAGAACCACAATACTACATGTGTCATTCATTGCCAGAAGCTAAGTTGTGAATGTATGCTGAGACAGATTGTATTTTCCAAAGAAGGCCACTGCAATATATCTCACGTCACATGCTCTATTACAAGATGACATCTAGTAGTGAGGTCTTAGTCCCCTCCCCTTGAAACCTGGCTGACATTTGTGAGCACATCTACCAACAGAGGACATTGAAATAAGAGTACCTTGAAATCTTTATGATTTCCGAGTCTAGGTCATAAATATGCCATGCGTGTCCACCTTGGCTTTTTTTTTTTTTTTTTAAGAATGATGCTTCTTCAAAGTCTGCCACCACACTATGAGGAAATCCAATCTAACGCATGTGCAGATACCACATATTTATGCCTTATTTAGATGCTCTGGCCAACAGCTCCAGCTAAGGTCCCCCAAAATAGTCAACATCAACCACCAGACAAGTGAATAAACAAGGCTAGAGATAAATCCATCTCCCAGCTATCAAATCATCTTTCATTGAATTTTCCCAGTTGAGGCCCCAGTCTGCACCCTTTCTGAACTCTTGAAACACATAATCTGTGATCAATAAAATGGTTATTGTTTTGTACCACTAAGAACAGGGTGGTTTGTTTTACATCAATAAATATTAGGAACATATGTCTCTTCCAAAGAGAAACAGTTACTTTCCACTAAAAGAGAAGAAATGAGAAATTACTAAGGCATTCAACTCTGCAAATACCCAAGAGAGCAAATAAAAAGTTTGCAAACACTGCTATGAATTAATAAAAATAAAATTTATATGCTTAAAAGAATCAAACCTTCTTGCTTTAAATGCTTAGAACCATAACTGAATTTTCAGAAAATACTTGAGTGTTTGTGAATTCTTTGTAAAAGAAAAGTCATCAAACTTCACTCTAAATGTTGAAGACCTTGACTTCAGCCTCAAGTACCCATAAGAAAGACTAACTACCAAAATAGGAGAAAGGAGAAACACTATATTTTCACTTTGATTGAGAATATGTACAGTAGTACATAAGAAAATGCTACAATGAAATAAAACATAAGAGTTCTTGAGAATGAAATCTACTTTAAAAAAACTTTTAAATATAAACTTAAACTACATTTCCTAATACACCAGAGTCACAAGATGAATCAAATGCAAAAATATTTTAGTACTACCATAATGAGGAATTACAATATCTGATAATCCAGCTTCCAACAGATTAACATGGAACAGGGATATTATTTACTATGAATGTGTCATCTGACACTCTGTAATACTATCTGAGTATAATATACTTGTTCCTTTAAGTTAGTGATTATTGTTCCATCTGGACACATAAATGTCAGAAGAAGCAGAACAGACTAATTAAATAGTTCTTTGTTATAACAGAATTCTAAGATAAAAGGTCATTAAATCATTCATTCATACTGTAAGATACATATTTAATAAAGATTAGGTACAGGGTATTAAGAGACATCTAACAAGCCTTTGGCCTGGAATAGGAGGGAAAGCTCCAGATTGGTTTCTTTTTCTTTAAAAACAAAACAACTTAATTGGAGTATAATTGCTTTACAATGGTGTGTTAGTTTCTGCTTCATAACAAAGTGAATCACCTATACATATACAAATATATATCCCCATATCTCCTCCCTCTCGCATCTCCCTCCCACCCTCCATATCCCACCCCTCTAGGTGGTCACAAAGCACCGAGCTGATTTCCCTGTCCTATGCGGCTGCTTCCCACTAGCTATTTTACATTTGGTAGTGTATATATGTCCATGCCACTCTTTCATTTTGTCCCAGCTTACCCTTCCTGCTTCCTGTGTCCTCAAGTCCATTCTCTACGTCTATGTCTATACTCCTGTCCTGCCCCTAGGTTCTTCAGAACCTTTTTTTTTTTTTTTTTAGATTCCATATATATGTGCTAGCATACAGTATGTGTTTTTCCCTTTCTGACTTATTTCACTCTGTATGACAGACTCTAGGTCCATCCACCTCACTACAAATAACTCAATTTCATTTCCTTTTATGGATGAGTAATATTCCATTGTATATATGTGCCACATCTTCTTTATCCATTCATCTGTCGATGGACACTTAGGTTGCTTCCTTGTCCTGGCTACTGCAAATAGAGCTGCAATGAACATTGTGGTAAATGACTTTTTGAGTTATGATTTTCCCAGGGTATACGGCCAGTAGTGGGATTGCAGGGTTGTATGGTAGTTCTATTTTTAGTACTGTAAGGAACCTCCATACTGTTCTCCATAGTGGCTGTACCAATTTACATTCCCACTAACAGTGCAAGAGGATTCCCTGTTCTCCACACCCTCTCCAGCATTTATTGTTTGTAGATTTTCTGATGATGGCCATTCTGACTGGTGTGACGTAATAACTCACTGTAGTTTTGATTTGCATTTCTCAAATGATTAGTGATGTTGAGCATTCTTTCATGTGTTTGTTGGCAAACTGTATATCTTCTCTGGAGAAATGTCTATTTTGGTCTTCTGCCCATTTTTGGATTGGGTTGCTTGTTTTCTTACTATTGAGCTATGTGAGCTGCTTGTAAATTCTGGAGATTAATGCTTTGTCATTTGCAAATATTTTCTGCCATTCTGAGGGTTGTCTTTTCATCTTGTTTATGTTTTCTTTTTCTGTGCAAAAGCTTCTAAGTTTCATTAGGTCCCATTTGTTTATTTTTGTTTTTATTTCCATTTCTCTAGGAGGTAGATCAGAAATGATCTTGCTGTGATTTATGTCATAGAGTGTTCTGCCTATGTTCTCCTCTAAGAGTTTTATAGTGTCTGGCCTTACATTTAGCTCTTTAATCCATTTTGAGTTTATTTTTGTGTATGGTGTTAGGGATTGTTCTAATTTCTTTCTTTTACACATAGCTGTCCAGTTTTCCCAGCACCACTTATTGAAGAGGCTGTCTTTTATCCATTATATATTCTTGCCTCCTTTATCAAAAATAAGGTGACCATATGTGCGTGGGTTTATCTCTGGGATTTCTATCCTGTTCCATTGATATATATTTCTGTTTCTGTGCCAGTACCATACTTTCTTGATTACTGTAGTTTTGTAGTATAGCCTGAAGTCCAGGAGCCTCATTCCTCCAGCTGTTTTTCTTTCTCAAAATCGCTTTGGCTATTTGGGGTCTTTTGTGTTTCCATACAAATTGTGAAATTTTTTGTTTCAGTTCTGTGAAAAATGCCATTGGTAGTTTGACAGGGATTGCATTGACTCTGTAGATTGCTTTGGGTAGTATAGTCATTTTCACAGGGTTGATTCTTCCAACCCAAGAACATGGTCTACCTCTCCATCTGTTTGTATCATCTTTAATTTCTTTCATCAGTGTCTTACAGTTTTCTGCATACAGGTCTTTTGTCTCCTTAGGTAGGTTTATTCCTAGGTATTTTATTCTTTTTGTTACAATGGTAAATGGGAATGTTTCCTTAATTTCTCTTTCAGGTTTCTCATCATTAGTGTATAGGAATGCAACACATTTCTGTGCATTAAAATTTTGTATCCTGCTACTTTACCAAATTCATTGATTAGCTCTACTAGTTTTCTGGTAGCATCTTTAGGATTCTCTATGTATAGTACCACATCACCTGCAAACAGTGACAATTTTACTTCATCTTTTCTGATTTGGATTCCTTTTATTTCTTTTTCTTCCCTGATTGCTCTAGCTAAACTTCCAATACTATGTTGAATAATACTGGTGAAGGTGGGCAACCTTGTCTTGTTCCTGAGATTAGTGGAGATGGTTTCAGTTTTTCACCACTGAGAACAACATTGGCTTTGGGTTTCTCATATATTGCCTTTATAGTGTTGAGGTAAGTTCACTCCATGCCTACTTTCTGGATGGTTTTTATCATAAATGGGTGTTGAATTTTGTCAAAAGCTTTTTCTGCATCTATTGAGATGATCATATGGTTTTTCTCCTTCAATTTGTTAATATGGTGTATCACATTGATTGATTTGCATATAGTGAAGAATCCTTGCATTCCTGGGATAAATCACACTTGATCATGGTGTGTGATCCTTTTAATGTGCTGTTGGGTTCTGTTTGCTAGTATTTTGTTGATGATTTTTGCATATATGTTCATCAGTGATATTGGCCTGTAGTTTTCTTTCTTTGTGACATCTTTGTCTGGATTTGCTATCAGGGTGATGGTGGCCTTGTAGAATGAGTTGGGGAGTCTTCCTCCCTCTGCTACATTTTGGAAGGGTTTGAGAAGGATAGGTGTTAGCTCTTCTGTAAATGTTTGATAGAATTCACTTGTGAAGCCATGTAGTCCTGGGCTTTGGTTTGTTGGAAGATTATTTATTTTTTTATTTATTTATTTTTGCAGTATGTGGGCCTCTCACTGTTGTGGCCTCTCCCGTTGCGGAGCACAGGCTCCGGACACGCAGGGCTCACAGGCCCAGCCGCTCCGTGGCATGTGGGAACTTCCCGGACCGGGGCATGAACCCGTGTCCCCTGCATCAACAGGCGGACTCCCAACCACTGCGCCACCAGGGAAGCCCCTGGAAGATTTTTAATCACAGTTTCAATTTCAGTGTTTGTGATTAGTCTGTTTATATTTTCTATTTCTTCCTGGTTCAGTCTCGGATGGTTGTCCTTTCCTAAGAATTTGTCCATTTCTTCCAGGTTGTCCCTTTTTTTGGCATATAGTTGCTTGTAGTAATCTCTCATGATCCTTTGTATTTCTGCAGTGCCAGTTGTTCCTTCTCCTTTTTCATTTCTAACTCTATTGATTTGAGTCTTCTCCCTTTTTTTCTTGATGAGTCTGGCTAATGGTTTATCAATTTTGTTTATCTTCTCAAAGAACCAGCTTTTAGTTTTACTGATCTTTGTTACTGTTTCCTTCATTTCTTTTTCATTTATTTCTGATCTGATCTTTATGATTTCTTTCCTTCTGCTACCTTTGAGTTTTGTTTGTTCTTCCTTCTGTAGTTCCTTTAGGTGTAAGGTTAGATTATTTATTTGAGATTTTTCTTGTTTCTTGAGGTAGGATTGTATTGCTATAAACTTTCCTCTTAGAACTGCTTTTGTTGCATCCCATAGGTTTTGGGTCATTGTGTTTTCATTGTCATTTGTTTCTAGGTATTGTTTGATTTCCTCTTTGATTTCTTCAGTGATCTCTTGGTTATTTGGTAGTGTATTGTTTACCCTCCATGTGTTTTTATTTTTTACAGATTTTTTCCTGTAATTGATATCTAGTCTCATAGTGTTGTGATTGGAAAAGATACTTATACATATTTTCTTAGATTTACCAAGGCTTGATTTGTGACCCAAGATATGATCTCTCCTGGAGAATGTTCCATGAGCACCTGAGAAATATGTGTATTCTGTTGTTTTTGGATGGAATCTCCTATAAACATCAATTAAGTCCATCTTGTTCAATGTATCATTTAAAACTTGTGTTTCTTTGTTTTCATTTTGGATGATCTGTCCATGAAAGTGGGGTGTTAAAGTCCCCTTCTATGATTGTGTTAGTGTCGATTTCCCCTTTTATGGCTGTTAGTATTTGCCTTATGTATTGAGGTGCTCCTATGTTGGGTGCATAAATATCTTCTTCTTGGGTTTATCCGTTGATCATTATGTAGTGTCCTTCTTTGTCTCTTGTAATAGTCTTTATTTTAAAGTCTATTTTCTCTGATATGAGAATTGCTACTCCAGGTTCCTTTTGATTTGCATTTGCATGGAATATCATTTTCCATCCCCTCACTTTAAGTCTGTATGTGTCCCTAAGTCTGAAGTGAGTCTCTTGTAGACAGCATGTATACAGGTCTTATTTTTGTATCCATTCAGCCAGTCTATGTCTTTTGGTTGGAGCATATAATCCATTTATATTTAAGGTAATTATCAATATGTATGTTCCTATTATCATTTTCTTAATTTTGGGGGTTTTTTTATTTTAGGTCTCTCCCTTCTCTTGTGTTTCCTGCCTAGAGAAGTTCCTTTAGCATTTGTTGTAAAGTTGGTTTGGTGGTGCTGAATTCTCTTAGCATTTGCTTGTCTGTAAAGGTTTCAATTTCTCTTTCGAATGTGAATGAGATCCTTGTTGGGTAACCTTGGTTGTAGGTTTTTCCCTTTCATCACTTTAAATATGTCCTGCCACTCCTTTCTGGCTTGCAGAGTTTCTGATGAAAGATTAGCTGTTAACCTTATGGGGATTCCCTTGTATGGTATTTGTTGTTTTTCCCTTGCTGCTTTTAATATTTTTTCTTTGTATTTAATTTCTGATACTTTGATTAATATGTGTCTTGGACTGAAACAGTCCTTGGATTTATCCTTTATGGGACTCCCTGTGTTTCCTGGACTTGATTGACTATTTCCTTTCCCATATTAGGGAAGTTTTCAACCATAATCTCTTCAAATATTTTCTCAGTCCCTTTCTTTTTCTCTTCTTCTTCTGGAACCCCTATAATTTGAATGTTGCTGCATTTAATGTTGTCCCAGAGGTCTCTGAGACTGTCCTCAATTCTTTTCATTATTTTTTCTTTATTCTGCTCTGTGATAGTTATTTTCATTCTTTTATCTTCCAGGTCACTTATCCACTCTTCTGCCTCTGTTATTCTGCTATTGGAACTTTCTAGAGAATTTTTTATTTCATTTATTGTGTTGTTCATCATTGTTTGTTTGCTCTTTAGTTCTTCTAGGTCCTTGTTAAACATTTCTTGTATTTTCTCCATTCTATTTCCAAGATTCTGGATCATCTTTACTATCATTATTCTGAATTCTTTTTCAGGTAGACTGCCTATTTCCTCTTCATTTGTTTGGTCTGGTGGGTTTTTACCCTGCTCCTTCATATGCTGTCTGTTTCTCTGTCTTCTCATTTTGCTTAACTTACTGTGTTTGGGGTTTCCTTTTAAAGTCTGCAGGTTAGTAGTTCCCATTGGTTTTGGTGTCTTCCCCAGTGGCTAAGGTTGGTTCAGTGGGCCATGTAGGCTTCCTAGTGGAGGGGACTGGTGCCTATATTCTGGTGAATGAGACTGGATCTTGTCTTTCTGGTGGGCAGGACCACGTACAGCAGTGTGTTTTGGGGTGTCTGTGACCTTATTATGATTTTAGGCAGCCTCTCTGTTAATGGTTGGTGTTGTGTTCCTGTCTTGCTAGTTGTTTGGTATAGTGTGTCCAGCACTGTAGCTTGCTGGTCGTTGAGTGGAACTGGGTCTTAGCACTGAGATGGAGATCTCTGGGAGAGCTTTCACCGTTTGATATTATGTGGAGCTGGGAGGTCTCTGGTGGACCAATGTCCTGAACTTGGCTCTGCCACCTCACAGGCACAGGACTGACACCTGGCCAGAGAACCAAAACCCTGTCAGTCACACAGCTCGGAAGAAAAGGGAGAAAAAAAGAAAGAAAGGAACAAAGAAAAAATAATAATAAAGTTATTAAAATAAAAAATTTTTTTAAAAATATTAGAAAGTAATTTAAAAAAATAAAAGGAAGAAAGAAAGAAAGAAGACAGCAACCAAATCAAAACACAAATCCACCAATGATAACAAGCTCTAAAAACTATACCAAAAACGGACAGACAGAATCCTAGGAGAAATGTCAAAAGCAAAGCTATACAGACAAAATCACAGGAACAACCATACACATACATACTCACAGAAAGAGAAAAAGGAAAAAAAAAAATCTATATATATATAAAAAAAAAAGGAAGAGAGGCAACCAAATCAATAAGCAAATCTACCAATGATAATAAACTCTAAATAGTAAACTAAGATAAACATAAAACCAGAAACAAATTAGATGCAGAAAGCAAACCCCAAGTCTACCATTGCTCCCAAAGTCCACTGCCTCAATTTGGGGATGACTCGTTGTCTATTCAGGTATTCCAGAGATGCCAGGTACATCAAGTTGATTGTAGAGATTTAACCCGCTGCTCCTGAGGCTGCTGGGAGAAACTTCCCTTTCTCTTCCTTGTTCGCATGGGTCCTGGGGTTCAGTTTTGGATTAGGCCCCACCTCTGCGTGTAGGTCGCCTGGGTGCCTCTGTTCCCTGCCCAGACAGGACGGGGTTAAAGTAGCAGCTGATTATGGGGCTCTGGCTCACTCAGGCCAGGGGGAGGGAGAGGTATGGAATGCTGGGTGAGCCTGTGCCAGTAGAGGCTGGCATGACGTTGTAACAGCCTGAGGTGCACCATGTGTTCTCCTGGAGAAGTTGTCCCTGGATCATGGGACCCTGGCAGTGGCGGGGTGCACAGGCTCCCGGCAGGGGAGGTGTGGATAGTTACCTGTGCTTGCACACAGGCTTCTTGGTGGCTGCAGCAGCGGCCTTAGCATCTCATGCCCATTTCTGTTGTCTGAGCTGATAGCCACGGCTCGTGCCCATCTCTGGAGGCTGTTTAGGAGGTACTCTGAATCCCCTATCCTCTCGCACCCTGAAACAATGGTCTCTTGCCTCTTAGGCAGGTCCAGACTTTTTCCAGGATTCTCTCCTGGCTAGCTGTGGTGCACTAGCCCCCCTTCAGGCTGTGTTCACGCAGCCAATCCCAGTTTTCTCCCTGGGATCTGACCTCCAAAGCCCAAGCCTCAGCTTCCAGCCCCCAGCTGTCCCGGCGAGTGAGCAACCAGGCCTCTAAGGCTGGTGAGTGCTGGTCGGCACCGATCCTCTGTGTGGGAATCTCTTCACTTTGCCCTCTGTACCCCTGCTGCTGCGCTCTACTCCGTGGCTCTGAGGAGGCTACTCCCACTACCCCGCCTCTGCCAGTGAAGGGGCTTCCTAGTGTGTGGAAACTTTTCCTCCTTCACAGCTCCCTCCCACTGGTGCAGGTCCCATCCCTATTCTTTTATCTCTGTTTTTTCTTTTTTCTTTTGCCTTACCCAGGTACGTGGGGAGTTTTTTGCCTTTTGGGAAGTCTGAGGTCTTCTGCCAGCATTCGGTACGTGTTCTGCAGGAGTTGTTCCACATGTAGATGTATTTCTGATGTATCTGTGAGGAGGAAGGTGATCTCCGTGTCTCACTCTTCCACCATCTTGAAGGTCTCTCCCTCCAGGTTGGTTTCTTAAAAGAGGTAATGTCTAAGTAGATACCTGAACAGTAAATAAGACTGCACTGAATAAAGAGACAAGTGGTAAAATGTCCCAAGTAAAATTAGAGCCTATATAATAAAAGCTCAAAGGAGAAGAAAAAAGCATGGTGTATTGAAGAAATTCAGTTCATCTGGAGCTTAAACTCTGAGAAGTGGCAGCAGATGAGACTGAATAAGGCTACAGAGACTGAATGTGATACACCCTACACATCATTCTTTATTTGGCTTTATATTAGGACTTTGAAGTGTTTTAGGTACAGAAATGTCACAATCAAACTATTTTCTATTAAGATCTCTCAGGATGAAAGCAAAAAGATCAATTAGAAAGTAGTTTGCATTGATCCAGGAAAAACACAATAGTGGCTCCAAATAAATCAGGGACAATGGAAACGCAAGGAAATGGATAGATAAATTCCAGTGATGTTAAGGTAGAAATATCAGTGAGATTTGTTGTTGATTGATTGACTGTGGGACTGAGGAAGACATTAGGAATTGAGAATGTACCAGAGTATCTGGCTTGAACGACTGAGAAGATGGTGGTGACAACCTCTGAAACTAGAAACACAAATGGACTACTTGGTTGGGGTGGAGTTATGAAGAAGCATCAATTTTTAGGTATGCTGACTTTGAGATGTCTATGGAACATCCAGGTAGAGATATTAAGGAGACTCTTAGATCTGAAGCTCAGGGGAATGATTCATCCTAGAGCTAGTGAGCTGGAGACCAAGGGTTTACAGATGATACTTGAAACATCATGAGTGAGTGCGATCATCTTGGGAGAATGTATCAGTTGAGAGGTATAGAGAATTAAATGTGTGGAAACCAATGTTATTTATGGATAAAGTAGAAAAAGGAGAACATTCAGAAGATAGATAAAATGAACAATCATAAAGGTAAGAGGATGTCTAAAAGAGAGTAGGGTCATAGAAGTACCAGAAAATAGAACTGTTTATTAAAGAAGGATTTGTCAATAGTTCAAATCCTATAATCAGCAAAATAAACTCTGGAAAAAGTTCACTAAATTTAGCCTTTCTTTTTAGTAGTCCCAAATATTCAATATGGTTTGCCTCGTCTATGTCTTTAGATTTCTACTGATTTAAGAAGGAGAAACTGTTTAATTATAGCAATCATACATTCAGGGATATCTGAGATAAATGGAGATTTTTTATTATTATGATACATTCAAAATATATTTTATTGGAAAAAAAGGATGATGATGATATAACAAACTTTCTTCCTAAAATTCCTTCTGTAGCTATTGTCATAATAAGTTCAATCTAATAATTATTAATTTGCTGCTTAAAAATAGGTAAACTGAGCACAAAGACATTTGGTGATCTTCTAAGGTTTTCTTAATATAGGAAATGATCTTTGGACAGGGACTCATATATTCTGATGCAGAGTCCTTTGTACAAGGCTCTAAAAAACATCAGGCAAAGCAAATAATCTTGTTAATTTCCTATAGAACATTTTTGTAATATCCCATTCGTTATTCAGCTTTTATCATTTTTAAGTAGACATAAACAACTTTAGAGTTTCATATAATTAAAAGTTTTACACTTTGTGTGTGATTCTTTAAGGTCTTTACCAGTTTGTCAATTAACAAAGAAAAAACCTCATTTATTCTAGTTATGCCTGGAAGCTGAAGTTCCTAGTAAAAAGGCTTCTTACATAAATAAAATTAAATGCCTCAAAGAACTGACTTTCCCTGACTTCCAGAATTATAAACCAGTTATTGCTCTTCCTGAATACATTCAATACTTTCTAAGTGCAAAACAGGGAATTTGTTAATCCCTTCTGTGCTGTAATATCTCTGTGTTTAACCACACTGATCTATGTACTATTTCAGCACGTGGATAGCAATGATAGACATTCAAACCAAATTGACTCTCACTACTGCTGCAGATACCTGCTATATACTTATCAAGGTTCACTCACCACATCTAGTGGAAGATAAATCCAGGACACAGACAACAAAATGCACTCATATGCCTCATTTAGGCCTAAGCAACTAGAAGAGATAGGTGAAAAATTGGAAGGTAGTTTTCACGGCTTAAAAGTCCAACATCTTTTATACAAATGAAATATATAAATAAAATAAATTTTATCATCCAAACATTATTTTATGAGATGAACAGGTGGCTATACCAGGCGAGGCCATACCTAAGGGTAACTCTTAAAATCAACAGGCACCACCACAACAAAAATGTCAAGATAGAGTAATTTAAGGAATTATTAATTGTTCATTCTCTCTATGGATATTTGCTGAGTTTCTAACCTTAGTGCTAAGCACTAAAGATAAATATGTAAAAAATGTCATGATCCCACCCTCGAGGGCTTTACAAGAATTCCAAGTGGGAGAACTGAATAACAAAAGGAGAAAAATGGAAGTTACTTTGCGTAATACAGCACGTCAGGAGACGGTACTGGCCTACCCAACAATCATGACCTTTCAAACATTTTCTTCCCTTCTTTCCCCAGATATCCACCCTCCCTTGTCCAGCCATGACTTCAAGGGAGGTAAGCCTCAGGCCCAGTTCCAAAGAGTGAATCATAACTGGTAAAGGCAATCATCCTACACTGATTCCCCTGGCCAATGATTGGCTTCAACATGGGCACATGATCCAAGTTTATCCAATGAGATAGGAGAATTCTGCTGGGGTCTTCTGGAAAATGTTTCCTCAATAATAATGAGAATTATATAGGAAGAAGAAGTACCTCTTATTCCACTGGATGTTGTTTCATCATGATAGGATACCTAGTTCTACTGTTGCCATTTTGTGGCCATGAAGGATGCTAGCCTAAGGACTAGAAAACATACTGAAACTAGTAGGAAAAGGAAAACAAACACACACATACATATACACACACCAGATCCTGATGATGCCTCCAAACCACTAACTTTTTGTTATAGCAGATAATAAATTGTCAATGTTGCTTAAACCACATGAATCAGAGTTTTCTGTTTATTGCCACCAAATGCATCGTAACCAATATAAACACTCTTAATTCACAGACAAGGTAATAGAGACCCTAAGAGTTAAAGAGATCTGCCAGATGTCAAGCATCTAGTTATATCTGTATTCTTGGCAGCCAATCCCCTTTTAAATCAACGGCCGTCACATTTGAGATGGCTACTCTCTACCGATGCTAACCTGACCATGCTGAGTTAAGGAAATGTCCCTGTTTTGGATTTATTACCTTGGTTTGGAAAGTACCATCCCATTTCCATTACTGTCTATCACAAGACTTACTGATTAACCAGAAATGGGTATGTTCATCATGTACTAAATCCAAAATATAAGGTTCCATAAAATAAGTGCTGATACATACTGCATGTAACCAAGTGTAGCCATGTGATGATTCTTACCATTTCTGTTGGCAAATGTAATGCCTTGAACCTTTAATAAAACAAATGTTTAAAAGCAAGTTTTATTTAAGTTACACAATATCACAAGGCTCACTCTTGATTCCACTAATGTATTATTAGAGTTGAAGAAGACCATGTTTTCATTTATTTATGGTATGATGTTATACACATCAATTGATGTTTAAAGCAACATGGTCAACATTCAATAGTATTTTTTAAGTGAATATGATTTTTCAATAGGTGTAAATCCTAAAACAAAATTTATTACATGGACAGATTGGTATACAGTGTCAGTGATGGAGGTGGTGCATATTAAGGAGCAAGCATGTGGGGGATGCGGCATCGGTGGCCATGGGACACTGCTTATATATAGGGAAACTGATCAAATAAGTAAATACACTAAGGATAATGGGAATCATGTTTCTATCAGGAGGAAGAGTTACAAATGTGGAAAGGGAGAAAACTAGGATAAACTGCCAGTGGTGCTGGATTGGAATTGGAGTTACTGGCTTGAAATTATGGTTTTCAGTACATATAGATAGAAATAAAAACAGAAGGATATGTAAATGTATGTTTGCATATATGTATATATATTTACATGTATATGTACATACCATAAACATGATATGTAGTAAATAGGCATATCCATACAGTATTTCCTAGCTTACCTACTGAGAGGGCTTGGAACAGTGGTACCTCAATTGAATTGAGCACACCTAGCATCCAGATCATAAAGCCAAGGCTCCTTGGAGAGATGGTTGATACCAGTGCTGGGACAAGGGAAGTACAAGATAAGCCTGGAATATCTTGTTGTGCTAGAATATAAGAAAATGATCAGAAAATTATGGGGATTTGTCAAAGGGACACAGAAGTCAGCTGGGCTCCCACTGGTGAAACCTTGGAAATTTGTGCATAAAGTAAATGACTGAATAAAATAGAAAACCGAGTCTGTACTGATACTAAGAAATAAAGAAGAAATTTAAAGTTTGATGAGGAGCAGAATATTTACATAGATATAAAGTGCTGACCCATTAAACACTTTATAAAGAGGAAAAGAAGTAACTTTCCAGGGGAAAAGACTGGCATTAATCAAGCAATTAATGTAAACATCATCAGCAATGGAACAAATCAAAATCATGCAACAACTGATAGAATGCAATGACAAGAACACAGTATTACTTCTGTGACATACCCACAAAAAATGTATAATCTAGGGCTCCCCTAGTGGCGCAGTGGTTCAGAGTCCGCCTGCCAATGCAGGGGACATGGGTTCGTGCCCCGGTCTGGGAAGATCCCACATGCCGCGGAGCGGCTGGGTCCGTGAGCCATGGCCGCTGAGCCTGCGCGTCCAGAGCCTGTGCTCTGCAGCGGGAGAGGCCACAGCAGTGAGAGGCCCACGTACCGGGAAAAAAAAAAAAAAA
>NW_006797971.1:77266-98963 GCF_000442215.2 Lipotes vexillifer | reverse complement strand
GCCATGGCCGCTGAGCCTGCGCGTCTGGAGCCTGTGCTCCGCAATGGGAGAGGCCACAGCAGTGAGAGGCCCACGTACCGGGAAAAAAAAAAAAAAAAAGTATAATCTGAATCTAATGATGAGGAGATTGTTTTTAACTGTAGGTTTTATTATTATTCAGGTATGGTGAGGTCAACACAGGAGACTGCCATGGAAAAGACAGTTTGTTATTCATAATTCCTAAGAGGATGGGGCATGCCATGTCATGCAGGGCCACACAGGGAAGCACCAGGGTTAAACAGAAGCAATAGGAGCAAGGGGAAAGCATAAGACAGGAACTTTTATTACAATCTTTTCAGGGAAGATAAGGCAAGGAATAACTAGCGATTGACTAGTTTAAATAATTTCTGCAAGCTCTGGGGTACAGGGGCCATCTTTAGTTGTTTTATACCTAACCCTGGGATGACTAGGGAAGAGAAATATTGCTTCCTGTAATAAGAGCCAGATAGAGGAGGTGGTTCTCCCTACTACGTAGACCCTAGTGAGGGCACTGAATAGGTTGGTTTGCATATGAAAGACATGCCCTCAGGGACAACTGCTTGCTATCTCTATTGACCTACCCTGGGAGGGGCAGTCTCTCCCCAGTCAGGGAGGTCCCAGTGCCGGAGCAACAAAAATATACAAAAGAAGCAAATGTAGTTAATAAAGATGTTTCAGATAAACATATTGAGGACCATTTTAAAAAACTGTAATCTCCTACAGTGTCAAAATCATTAAAGTCAAAGGAAGACTTAGGAACTGCTCCACAATGAAGAAAACTAGAGCCCTGACAACTAAATGCAATGTGTAAAGTGAATCTTTTGCTATAAAGGACACTACTGGAAAATTGGTGACATCTGAATGGGGTCTGAAGATCACTTTCTGATTTTAATGATTATATTACGGTTATGTAGGAGAATGCCCTTGTTTTTAGGAGATCACATTGTTCAGGGGAAAGCTCTTGGTTATTATACTTGCAACTTCTCTGCAACATTTAAAATGTTTTAGAATTAAATATTAATATGTACAAAATATATAAATATGAAAACATAACATTAAAGAATAGAGAAATATTAAATCAGTGTATTTTAAATTCAGAAAATATTCTTGAACTCATACCTTGAACCTTGAAATTTTCTTACAAACTACAACTGCCTCAGACACATTATCACATTTGTTTCACAGCATACCTGTAGGTACTTCAATTTCCATTGTGCAATGACAAGAAAACAAGTTAAAGGAGTGTGGATGGGGTAGATCTCAGCCAAGCAAAAATGCTAACCAAGGCTCAGGCTGCTCCAGGTCAACACCTCGGGAGTTAGTAGCCTATTCTAGGATAAAGTACTGCAATTTCATCTAAAAGTAGGCACGAAGAAAGGGACAAAGAGTAAGAAGCAGTTGTAGACTTCAAGAAGGTTTAGAAATACATATAAGACCCCACCATTTCCCTGTCTCCATGAGATTCTTCCCTTCTTATGTGGACAGATCTAAGCTCTCTTTGGCCACGCCAGCACCATATTTTCAAGGTTGTTGATTGCCTGTGACTACATTCTGGCTATTACTTTCCCATCAGTATTCCCACTGCTTCTCCTCAGTTGGAACATAAAAGAACTGTTAAAAGACTTGCCAGCAAGCTGATTTTTGCTGATCCTAGGCATAACAGAAGAAGGCCTGGCTTCTCTCTGGGCTTAGACCTTTAATACAAGTCTATGTTGTCTTGTTTTCCTCTTAGTTTTTATCTGAGCAAGGTTATGAACCACTGTACTACTCTTCCTGGATCTGTTTTTCTGTATCACCATCCTTCTTCTATGCCTTGTATTCAGGGGGTCAGCAAAAACCTTAACCCCTTCCAGAGATATCACAGAGTAGGCCATAGCTTCTATTTCAATGACCTGAGTGCAATTTTCAGAGCAGATGGAATTGATCAGGATAAAGGAATCTTCCGTACATCAATTAATACCATGTATTAGTTGTGGCAAGATAATGTCTCCTTCATCACTTGCATCTACTTCCTGCAACATAGCACAACCCACACCACTCCTGGAGACCAGAACATTCATTTATTCAGCAACAATTTCCTGAGCATCTACTACAAGCGAGGCCCTATACTAAGCATATCAGTGACCCAAACAGGCATATCAGTGAGCACAACAGAAACAAATCACTGCTCATTTGGGGTTTATATCTAGCAGAAAAGAAAATGAACAAGCAATGAGCACAATTAACAAGTAAATTATAGCATATGCTAGAAGATGATAAATACAATAGCAAAAAGAACAAATGTAGAGCAGGGTAAGGGAGACTGAAATTACTGGGTTTGGGACATGCAAATTGTAATTTAAAAAAACAAACTAATAACACAAGAGCATTTTTTTGTTTGTTTTTTGGTTAGGAAAAAAATTGAGACAGATTTTTAAAATTATAATAATACATGAGATTGTGATAAGTAGTAGTTAATGTTAACAACAGCAAGGTTTGTCTGTATTGTAGATGCTTTATCCTGAAGTCTCTATACCCAGGTTTGGGGAGGGAAAAATGGAAGGAGCAAAGCCAGGGGAAGAGCAGAAGAATCAGCAGAACTTTGTAAAAATAGCTGAGGGCTGTGGAGGCTGAGGGGATCTTAGAAGAGGAAGAGATGAGGGAGGGAGACTCTGGAGGAAGAATTCCTTTATGCCATCCAAGATGAAATCAGAATCACCTGATATGGGGGTAAGTGGAGGAAGAAAGCACAGACACCTTTTGCCCCTTTCCCTAGATTCCACCAGTCTTCTTGATTGCCTATTAGTAAGATTTTTCTGGAAAAGAACCATGTCTTCTTTTCCTACCTTACTTATCAAGGCCACTAATGACCTCCAGGTTACCACAGCTAATGGAAAATTTTCAGTCTTCATCTTGACTTCTCAGTTGACTCTTCCCTCCCATTAAAAACTCTCCAATTATTTAGCTTCCGAGTCTCCACACACTCTGTTGCCCTTCAGACTCCCTGGTCCCATTTCTCAGCCTCCTTTGTTGATCCCTCCATACCTCTCAACCTCTAAATATTATAGTGACCCAGCCCTCTGTATACTCACCTTTGAAGAAACTGTATCCAGGCTCAAGGTTTTAAACACCATCTCAGTAACAATGGCAGCGAAATCCATATCTCCATCCCAGAACTTGGCCTGCTTTTGAACATTTCCACTTGTATGTCCAATGGCCGTGTCAAATTTACCATATCCAAAACTAAACTCTTGATTTTCCCCACACACCAGTTCTCCTCTAGACTTTTCCATCTTAGTAAATGGCAACTTGATTCACCTGGCTGCTCAGTATGAAAACCTTGGGATCATCCTTGATGCTCCTCAAGCATACTAAGAATACCCACTTCTCAGGGACTTGGCATGTGCTGATCCCTCTGCTTAGAATTTCCTTCCCCCTCCGTCTTCATAGCTCACTCTCTCCTTTCATTCAGGTCTCAATTGTTGCCTCCTCAGAATTCTTTTCTCATGACTTTTCCAGAAGTAGGATCTTCTGTCACTAATTAGCCCCTTGCTTTTTCTTCACAAACTTTCACTATTTGATGTATGTTTATTTTTTGCCTATATCTCCTTTTGAAAAAAAGCTCTATGAGAGCAGGGATTTTAAGTTTGTGTATATCTATGACCAAAATTAGTGCCTGTCATATAGTAGATATTCAATAAAAATTTTTGGAAAGAATAAAACAAGAGAAATAAGGTTATATAATATAGATACAAGATGTATGCAGTGTTAGGCTAAGTTTTTAACTGAGATCAAGATGGTCCCTGTATGTTGCTATCTGAAAGCAAAACCACCTGGACCTTGGGGGTGACTGCAACAAAAGCCATAAGTAAAGCTTAATGAATGCCCATAATCCTTGGGAGAGCTTCTGACTGTAGATCTTTGCTGTCCAATATGGTAGCCTTTAGCTACATGTGTCTACTTAAATTTAAATTAATTAAAATCAAATAAAATTTAAAATTCAGTTTCTCAGTTGCACTCACAGCATTTCAAGTGTTCAATAACCACAGGTAACTAGTGACTACCATATGGACAATTTTTATCACTGTGGAAAGTTCTATTAAATAGCACTACTGCAGAGTGGCACAGCACAGCTTTCACCACACCTAAAGCTTACAATTACTTAGATCATTTCTTCCCTCATAATTTGCAAAATGTCAAAAGTCTACTGTTCAGCTATTTCAGTATTCTATTTCTGGAGGTATCACAACCTCTTAAGGGATCCACTTCCATAACAGTGTGTATATGTATACACAGAAACACACATATACACACAGACACACATGATATTTTTCTGAAAGGAAAAACTTTTGCTCACTTTGGTCTTTTGTCCCTGTATGTTTGATACATTTTTACTTCACTGAACCTAAAAATATTTTTGAGTGTCTCCTATATTAAGAACCCCATGTTTGTCCCTGAAGGGATAAAGAGTGTACAAGTAACAATTAAATGTGCAAGATGGCTTAGAGAAGGAAACAAGTGGAGATGTTGAAGCCTGTTATACTATATCCATCACCTGAACTAAAATGGAGGCTTGAGCAAAGAATCAAAGAAACTCAGTGGAAATTAGAGACAACATAAAGGAAAAGTCAACAAGACTTGAGGACTGATTGGACACGAAAGACATAGAGGAATAAAAGTCAGCTGTCTTCCTTGAGTTTGTGGGTTCCTAGTATGTGCATCATGCTGGCATTAGAAGCAGCCAAAGCTTTGGAAATTAAAACCAGGCAAATCGGGTGTGAAGAAAAAGTTTTTAGGGGATCTAATAATTTTGATTTGGAAACAATAATGGCAAGACATTCAACTGAAAATATCCAGCCAGCAGTTGGACTGGAGGGCAAAAGGTTTGGAAATCACTTCTAACAAAAACAAGAAGGAAAAGATAAAACATGAATACTTTTTCCTCTTCGTGGGCACCAGCACCTTCAAATATTTTCAGTCTATTATTATGTCCTCCTCACCACTACTCCCCCCCACCCCCTCTGTTTGCCAATTTTCACTAGGTCTCTCTTCCAAGCTTTCATCATAAATCAAACTTTCTATTCATAGCATTATGGTACTGTACTCGAGTGAATTCTCATAATTTGTCTACTTCTCTGTACAATCTCCTACTTACCCTGATGAACAGAAAAGTATTTTTATACTGTGGAGCTGTACATGCAAAGTTTGTATATTTTGGAACATAGCCCAGTTAACTGTAGTAACATAACCCATTAATGTAGAGTTGTTTACATGCATCTCACGCAATTAAGGGTGTCTTACAGGTTTAACGAGTACCACAAAAGCAACTGAGAGTTTGTAGTATAAACTCTGTGGACTGATGGTTGCTTTTGATGTTGACCCTGAGACACACAGCATTTTAAAAAAGAAGAGGGGTAAAGGGCTCTATTTTGCTAGAGATAAATAATGTCTACATATTTTTGTGGGGTTGTGACAGAGCAATTTAAATTATTATATCCCTTTATGTTTAATGTGTATTTATATGCACATTTTTACATTTAATACAACTTCATTTTAAGAACCTAGCTGAACAGAATCATCAGTGAATCAGGATTTGAGTGGCCACAGTCTATTTCAAAAGAAGCAAAACAAAACAATACAAAAACCAACAAAAATTCAGATAATTTAGATGCTATTTAAGAGGACTCTGTGATTAAGATCACTCATTCATTGTTAAATAAATGAGCTATTTTTATAATAAAAGCACAAGTGGCAAGGCACTGAACAAAAGGGAAGCTTAGCCTTGCTTGGGCATCAGGGGAACTCCCTAGAAAGTAACTTTTCAGCTCAGTCCTGAAGGATGAATTGTAGCAATCTGAAAGAAGAGGAAGAAAGAAGGAAGCAGGATCTAGGGGCAGGCAATAGACTCAATTCTCACAGCCTCCCATCTTTAAGAAAAAAAAAATTAATAAAGCCATATCTGTGGCTTTTCAGAATGTTATGTGAGCTGCTTGAAAAGTAAAATCACAAGTATGGAAACACATGGTTCTCTTAAATAAAATAATACACAATTTAAAATCTTCAAATGATCTTAATGTGTGAGATACATGAAGATACACTGACCACTCCAAAAATTGCGGGAAAATATTTTTAAAAGAAATAAAACACCTTTATTTGGCCCTTTGAAATGGCACTAATCACCTGGAGTTTGTTTTCTTCACTTGGTCACATTTCTCACTCAAAGACTAAAAATCATTCCCAAGGGACAAGGAAAGAAAAAAAAAAAAAAAAAAAAGATAAAGCTACCATCTTCTCCTACGGACAAACGTTTCCAGTGACTCCTAATATTTATAATGCCCAGCTTGAAAAACCGTATTATAAAACTCTGGAAAGAACTGAGACATATGTCCAAATACTAACAGAAGTAAACAGCAGTCAGAAATTCTACAATTTTTGTGTGATTTCACAGTTGCTTTTATGTGGATCAGGTTACTATATTATTGGAATCCTCCTGCTGATTCTAGACTATCAAAAGCATTTTAGAACTGTTGTATGTTTGGGATGCACTTCTACATATGTGAATCTGACATGTACAGTTTTAAAATCCAACCTACATTAGAAAATGTCATTCTGGTCTTTTTGCTCCAGGAAGGAGACTGTCATTATTTTTTTTAAATCTCTTATTAAATTTTTGCAACATTATTATAACACTTAAAATCATTTTAAGTATAAAAATTGCAAAAACATAAAATTAAATGAAATGTAACTTTAAAATATAAACAAGTCCCATCTACCTTAAAATTTAATGATAAAAAATAAACATAATCAATCACATATAACAAAATCATTTTAATAAAGCATTCATTGGCTTATGGATTCAGAGAGAACTGGCTTTGAATCCCTGTCCCACCTAGCTATATAGCTTTGAGCAAATTTGCTTATTTCCTTGAACTTTAGTTTCTTAATCTGTAACATGAAGGAAATAATCTCTAATCTGTAAATTTTATTTTTGAATTATACAATAAATTATATAAAGTATCCATACAATTTTGAGAAATAAACATTAATGTCTTTTCCCCTCCTTTTTCCTGAAGTGTTACCTTGAATTCCATGAATGACAGTAAAATCCACTACTAATATAGGGCAATCAACATGTTAGTAAGAACCACATTATAAACACACTTAATCCCTCCATAATTGAATTAATCCTGCTTATTGATTTTAAAAATCTTCTTCTTTCATAAAGTATTACCCTACATGAATGTTGTCCAAATTAACATTCACTTATTAGGAAACAGTTGATAAATTGAAAGCATACTTAAGGTTTTTATGAGCATTCAAATTCTGTTTTATTTTTATTTTTCAATGGAGCATATGAAGAATGATTATTTCTAAGGCCAAATTTTAGGATGAAAGCAACAGAGTCATTATATTATGTATATATTGTGAAATGATCACCATAATAAGTCTAGTTAACATCCATTACCATACATCGTGAAAGTTTTTTTTTCCTTGTAATGAGAACTTTAAGAATCTACTCTCCTTTTTGTCATAAACCAAAAAGGAAAAAAAATTATTCAGATAAACATTAGAAATCATGAAATATTGGCTATAGACCACAAGATCTATTGAACCCAAATGGTTACCATTTATTATATCACTTCCATAACATTATAGCAAGTGTTTGAAATATATTTTACCATTTAGTTTGTACAATAAGGCTACAAGGTGGAATGATTATCCTTATTTTATAGGTAAATAAACTGAAGCTCAAGGAGTTTAATAAATTTGCTCAAGATTACACAGTTTATAACTGAAGAAGTCACTTAAGTTCAGATTTTTCGAATTCTAAAACCCAAGCTCTTCAAGATTAAGAGCAGAGTTTTAATTATTCAGTGTTTTGGTAAATAAGATATTAGGTTATGGACACAAATCAAAACCACCTAAGAATTAAGTATAATTGTTACATCTTAGAATGATTCTATGCTGTAGTAAAATTAGAAGTAGACTTTGAGTCCAGAAACTGTTCTAATCTAAAAATTTTTAGGTAATATAATTTTAATATTTATTAGTAACTGTGTGAATTTCAACAAGGTAATTGACTTAAGAAGAAAACTTATTATTGATAATCTAGTCCAGTCTATCCAAGTGCTAAAATTCTATTACATACAAGTGATTTCCTAGATAGTTTTACATAGATTTCAACTTTTTAAATGTTTAAACATTATACAAACAATATATGCTAATGGATGAATATAAATAATAAAGGTCTAAAATTAAAACGAAAATTCCTTCTCTCCAGATAGCTAGTTCTAGTTATCAATAAAACAGTAAGTTCTTTTGTATATATCCAGAAAACTCCATTTCCTATTATATGTTTTGAAAGTTTTATGAAATTACAATATATAGAGAGAAAAGTACACAATTCATAAATAGACAGCTGATGAATTATGATAAAGTGAACATACCCATGTAATCAACACACAGATTCAGAAATAAAATACTACAACTATCCCAGAATCCCCTTTCATGCCATCTCCCAAAGTATTACTCTCTCCTTCCTCCCAGAGATAACTCTTACCCTGAATACTAACACCATAAGTTAGTTTGCCTGGATAAATGGGATTGTAGGAATTGTGTTCTTCTGTGTCAGTCTACTTACACTCAACATTATGTTTGTAAAATTCATGTATTGCATGCAGCAGTGGCTGATTTACTTACTTTATTATTGATACTATGAAACTTCTGATAGAAATATAGAAGTGAGATGTATGTAGAATATGCTAAACTATAATATATAAACATATTACAGTTTATGTATATATACCACTGTTGATGGACATTTGGGTTCTTTCCAGGTTTGGGCTATTATGTTTAATGCTGATATAAACACTTTGTTCAAGTCTTTTGATGTACGTATGTTGAATTACTTGGATATTTATATAGAGGAATAACTGCTGGGTCATACCATTTATTACGCTCAACTTTAGGAGATAGTGACAATTTTTCAAAGTTCTACACACTTTGGCTCCCCAGCGTGGCTCCCATCAGCTGTGAATGTGAGGGTTCCAGTTGTTCTACATCTTTCCTGACAGTATTAATCTGGAAATAGTTTATAAATTTTAGCCCATTTTGGTGGGTGTGTAGAGGTATCACATTGTATCTTGTAATTTTAATGTTCCTTTCCCTAATGACTAACTTTTAATATGTTTGTCGGCCCTTTGTATATCCTCTTGGGAAACATCTGTTCATTTTTTCCCCATTTAGAAATTATTTTGTATATTATTTTGTTATTATTTTTCAGGATCTTGTATATATTTGTATTATTACATGTAAGCACTATGTGGCTTTTCTTATCATTTTTTTTTTTTTGCGATACATGGGCCTCCCACTGTTGTGGCCTCTCCCGTTGCGGAGCACAGGCTCCGGACGCGCAGGCTCAGCGGCCATGGCTCACGGGCCCAGCTGCTCCACGGCATGTGGGATCTTCCCGGACCGGGGCACAAACCCGTGTCCCCTGCATCGGTAGGCGGACTCTCAACCACTGCGCCACCAGGGAAGCCCTTCTTATCATTTTTTATTGTCTTTTGATGATCATGAATCTCTCCATAAATTGGCAGAATGTTTAGTCAGACTATATTAAAACAACATTTATAAGTACATCAAAAACATAAACTACCTAGGAATAAGTCTAATTAAAGCTGTATAAGACCTATTCTCAGACAACTACAAACTAGTATTGAGAGAAATTTTAAGAGATCTAAATAAATGAAAGGATATACTGCAGTCACAGTAGAGAAGGCTCAGTATTCTTAAGGTGTCAATTCCCCTCTATTGATGCACAGATTCAATGTAATCCACATTTTAAAATGAGTAAGTTTCTTTTTTGTGTGAGGTTGAAATCAACTAATTATAAAATTTTTAAGGAAACACAAAAGCCAAGGATATCAAATCTAACCTGAAAGACATAGAGAGAAGTTAACACTGTCTACCAAGATTTACTATAAAGTTAAAGTATTTAAGACAATGTATTATTGGCATAAGGACAGATAAGTAGACTAATGGAGCAGAACAGTGAGTCCAGAAACAGCTACAGATATAATTCACTCTTGATTTGTGACAAAGGTGGCACTACAAAGCAGCTGGGAAAAGAATGTCCTTTCAGTAAATGGTGTTGCTTATCTAAATGAGTACATGCTTTTCTGAACTTTCTTTCAACTTAACAATATACGTTAGCAGTCTTTCTATATCAACACTTCCAAACCTAACTCAGTTTGAATAGTTACATAATAGTTCATCATATAAATATATCTCAACTAATTCACCCATTCCCATCTTGATTGATGTTTTAGCTTGTTTGCGATTTTTTTTGGTGGACACCTTTGTAAATATATCTATAGATAACATTCTAGAAAGGGCATGCTAAAGCAAAGACTGTGTGAATGTAAAGTTATTGACATATTTCCCTCCAAAAGGCCACTGCTATATAAGCTCTTACGAAGAGTTTATGAAAGTACCCGGATTGTAACATAAATGAGAGATGTTCCACATTTGTTCCACTTTTACTCTTCATGACTCACAAAGGACTTTTTGAACAAATTTAATCACATTAACCACTGATAACTTAGAATGAAAGTAATACCGCCTCTGCAAAGATTAAAGAAAGGGCTGACAGAGCAAAAGGGGTGAACTACTATATGAATGCATGCAAAAGTGGTCTTGGTGCATAGGTAGTGAAAGCACAGAAACACTGTTCTCAAAAAGATCACAGGAGTAGTAGCCAGTCTTGGGCTCCGTGGAGAATGCTAACTCAAGAGGCAATATACTGACTGCAAGGAAAGTGTCCTCAATTTCTACTGATTATACTACACCCAGTTGCAAGAGACTGAGTGAACTGTCACGTCGTCAAGGAATTCTGTAGTTCTGAATATTGTGGGGTATTTAAATAAGTGAGTCATCTGCTGGGGTACTGAAATCTTATTAAAGCCTTTCACTGGAATGGTATTTTCGTAACTGGATTGAACTTTTATTATACCCAACAATTCGGCGAGCACTGTCTTCCTTGAAAAAGAGATTCCTTTTTCTCAAATCATACAAATTCTCCTCCCATCTTTCAAGGTTCATCTTATTAAGCCTCATTTTCTCCCTGAATACTCCCTTGAAACTCCCTTCCATACTGCAGAATTTTTCTTACACTTCAGGGTTGCACTTGATCAAGGTGCAATTATGTAACATTCTGTCATTGTTTCATACCTAATTGCATCATGTATACCTGTCGAGTTTCCCAAAATTTACTGTGCCAGAAGGATGAGATGGGAACCTACCTTGCACTTTCATTGTGCCAGGCACTTTCGTGTCGTATTTAATCTTCATAGCTACTCCCTAAGGTATGCATTAATATCTCCATTTTTCAGAGGGGAAAATAGAATTCCAGAGATATTATATGCCTTCTTTGGTCACACACCTACTACAGTGGCACTCGCGGATTCAAACTCAAGCAAATTTTATTTCCTAGTTGCTCACCACAATATCTTCCCAAAGACTTCTCTATATGCTTTTTGTGTTGTAGAAATAACATCTCATTCCTGTGGGTACCTGAACCTATGCTATCAGCACCACCACCACCACCACTAAAGTGGAAAGGTTAGGGGCTTCAGGGACTGGAAACTGGAGTTCCAATCCTGACTATGCTACTCTGAACACCAGTCTCTTCCGTTTTTGAGAAATGCATACAAAATTTATCCAACTTCCAAAAGGTGCAGTCTGTACACAGTACATTTAATGCTGCTCATTTCTCAGAAGTGGTATAACCTAGTACTCAAATTGAGTTTTAGAGTAAAAGAGTCTGGGTTTCAATCCAGGAGCTGCCACTCTTGAGCCATGCTAATTTCAGCAAGTTATTTAATTTCTCTAAGCCACATATCTTCGTTGGTAAAATGGGTTTAACAATTACCATCTCACTGGATCATTAGGTGGATTCAGTGAGATTATATACCATAAACTTTTTAGGATATTGCTGGCCCACAGTAAGTGCTACACAAAACCATCTATCATTTGTACTCATACCCACTGGATAAATAGAAAATAGGCATCTATGTGATAAGTATACTAATAATTCTGCATAAACATAGAAACTAAATGAAAGCAAAAAGGTTTGGAAAAGAGAACAGTATTATTTTAATTTCCTTTAGTCTTAGTCTCTGATACATAGTAGGTCCACTGTCAGAGTACTAATTAGACTACTATGGTTATAAGTCATGGCTGCAGAGTAAAAAATATTTTTCACAGTCTATAAGGAAAAATCACCTTTTTTCTGGATTGACTGGAAAATAAGTTTATCACCATATAAGGTTATCTCAATCACTTGTTTCTGTTTTATCACAACATTTATTAAAATTATAAGTAGTAAGAAAAATTCAGACTCAAGTCATAAAGAGTGATTGAGACTCTCTGAGTCACAAAGACATGTTTTAAGAATCTTGTGTGTTCGCTGAGATAATAAAAACATGAAATAAACTTATTTATCATTTTTGTCTGCATTTAAGTAATGAAAATAAAGCTTGACACATCTACAACCAGTAGAACTGACTCAGGGAAAATGATTAACATAGACTTTACTTCTCTTGATGAGAATGTTTAAAATAATCTTTAAGAAAACATATTACTTTTCAGTGAGGTCTCATATCAACATGTGCTCTAACATTTCTACAGAGATTTGCAATTAAAGTTAGCAGAGCCTTTGCACGTGACATTATATTGTAGATGCATTTATAAGGAGGAAATATGCTAATATTTTTAAGTTCTCCTAAACATTGGAAATATTTAAAGGATGAAGCATCAGCTGAAGCAAACTTCATCCCAAAAGCTTGCATACTTGTTTGCAAGAACCTCATTTGAATGCTGGCCTGTCAAGTCAAGCACAGTTATTTTAGGCAGGAAAAAAAAAATGGACAGCAGGAGTTAAATTTGATGTTCATTAACATGAAGGCAAATTTCTTGCCCCATTTAACTAATATCTTAGTTGGTACAGTGTGACAAACAAATTTTAGTTGTTAAAATCTATTATACCTGCTTTAAATTGCATCTCCCTATAGCCAGAGGCTCCATAGTTGTTTAAACTCAATTTGAGTTGCCAGGGACTGTTAATGGGTAGGTTTTTCTATTTATTCTCTTAATTGTTCTCTATCTAAATTATCACTGATGAAGAAATCTTATTTGTACCACATTCCCACGTAATCAGAAGGTCTAAATAATTTTTCCTCTTCAGGATAATGACACAGAACTAAAAGCCCACAGAAATCTTTAGGGATAGTTTTTGTTGTTGTTGTGTTGTTGTTGTTATAATATGCCACATTTAATTTTAAAATAAGTAATTCCACTTGGGCTTCAACAGCATTAAAATGATATGGAAATAATAAACAAACAAACTGAGAATTATACTTGCTAAGCCCATAGTAGGCTCTTAATAAATGTAGAAATGTGTGCTGATTGACTATCACAGTGTACTTCTAGCATGACAGTGCCTTTCAAAACTTTTAAAATGCAAATTGTTCTGTCTTGAGTAAGGCTTTATAGCTAATGTGTCATATGTATGACATGACTTTGATATTTCATTCTTTAATTAGTTACTGAGTTTACAATATATTAGCCACAGTAAAACACAATAAATTGGAAAGGAAAATCTATACCTATCATTTCCAGCAGAGGTCTCTAGAGAGCAACTAAAATTATGGAAATAAGGGATATATGCTCAGAAATTTGAATAGAAAATTTAACTCTTCAGCTTTATGTGAGCCCTTTCTTTTCACCCACGCCCCCTTCTCTTTTGATGTCTGTGCTCCTTCATCAGATAAAAGGCTGTCTAAAAAACTGATCAGAAGTAGACACAAGAGAACAGGTTAATCCCAAGTGCACCGGTGTAATGTGTCACAAAACAGACAATGTAATTATCTCAGCAGCCTGTTTAACCAGCTAATTCGGCAGCTTTGCATACCAGCGGTGAGCTCATCTGTTCACTATATTACCAGCCAGGATGTTTTCCACCAAGATCACTACTACTCTTTTACAAAAGCTTGTAAAAGTCGGAGGATTGAGTATTTTCTTGAATGTGGTATAACAGCTTTTTGCAGTGTTTTATTTATAGGGAGGTAACAGACTAACAAAGAAAAGAAAATGCAGATTAGTACTGCACAATACAAAAGAAACTGAAGTCGATGATACAAATCTCCATACATGTTCATTTAAAATGAAATACCCTCTCTTTACTTGGAATCTCTGGGGAAATGCTAAATGACTTAACAGAAATGTGATTTGATGGCAAAGACTTCTAAGCCTGGTTTTACTTTTCTTAGAAGTAAATTTATTTGCTCCAAATCCAGTCTGCATTTTGCTAATACTAGCACGCTTTGGGGGAGTTGGTGTGGGCTTTAGAGTCAAACTGACTTGGACTTGAATTCTGGTTCTTCAACTTTTTCATCTCCTGATCTTGGGCAAGTTAGATCCACTTGCCTCATCTTTAAAATATGAACTTTTAAAGACTAAAACTCCTAATCTTTAAAATATGAATTATACCTACATTTTGCATGGTTACTGAGGGGTTTAAATCACATGTCAGGGAAATGCTTGGCACAAAGAGATAGCTAAATAAACAGTGACTATTTTATTACATGATATATACACCTATATATATATATATATATATATATATATATATACACACACACACACACATAAATACATAGCACACACACATATATATGTATATATACACACACAGACAGACACATATATGCATGCATTACGTGTATATAACTTAATAAAAAAATAGTTAACCAAACCCTCAGGAAACATTCATGTATTATCCCAAGTCTTTTCCTTAAAATGACTATCCCCTGACCACAATGATAACACCATGTAACATGCAGGTCCAGCAACCTGCACAGTGCCTTGTGTGTTCAAGAATATTTGTTGAATAAAATAAACATAACAAACTAAGAGAAGAAAAACACTTCAGATGGATTTGCAGGAGAACTCATAGTGGGAGAGCTATATAACTCAATTTTTATTTCAGCCAACATGTGAAGAACAGTCTCTACAGGGAGTCAAAACAGAAATCAAAGGCAGGGAGACTTTCTGGTTCTTCTTTCCTCTGACTTTGAATATATAAAAATATTCCACAATATTGACCATATTTTAAAGTGATCTACTTTACTGTTCAATATTTCCAGCAAATTAAACTTTTACACCAAAGGACAGTAAGTTCTGCATCTAACAGCTTAGATGTATGTTATACCTTTAATGTTACGTCTCATCATTTGACACAGTTAAATGACAACAGCTGCAAGAGAGTCAAAGTCTTAGACAACAATTAAGATAGTCTTGAAGGGACTTCCCTGGTGGTGCAGTGGCTAAGACTCTGCACTCCCAATGCAGGGGGCCTGGGTTTGATCCCTGTTCAGGGAACTAGATCCCACATGCTTGCTGCAACTAAGGAGCTGGTGAGCTGCAACTACGGAGCCTACCTGGCGCAACCAAATAAATAGTAAAAAAAAAAAAAAAAAAATATTTTGAAGATGAGGCAGAGATGTAGGAAGGTTCTGACTTATAGTAAAGTCTATGCAAGTGTCTGTTACAATAAAGAAATAAGAAAACACAAATGGATTACACCTGAGGTGCAAAGGGCCCAAGGAGAGGGCATGGAAAAGCTAAATGGTCAGGAAGGTGGCCAGGAAATAGACTTAAGAGCTAGCCAACCACCATCTCCCAAAGTCTCACAGCATGGAAGTCTCAGGTCTTCAAAGCAAATTCAAAGTCAGAGGAAAGAAGAACCAGAAAGTCTCCCTGCCTTTGATTTCTGTTTGAATCCCTGTAGAGACTGTTCTTCACATGTTGGCTGAAATAAAAATTGAGTTATGTAGCTCTCCCACTATGAGTTCTCCTGCAAATCCATCTACCTCTCCCAATTTATTTCAAACCACCTTATATCTAATCACTCGACTGAGACCATATTGGCACCATTCCCTTTTCTTTTTCTTTTCAAGAGCCTGGGGCATTTTTTACCCACCATTAACTGTTGGTAGGTCTCTTCCCCTCAGACTTTTGCAAGGCTTACTTCCTCACTCCACTTCCCCATGTTCTGGTTTAAATGTTATCTCCTTACAAAGGCCTTAGCTGACCACCCTTCCTAAAACAGCAACTCCAATCATCCTGTCTTTTAATGCTGCTTTGTTTTTCTTCACAGCACTTACCTGGACCTCATTTTATATTATTTATTTGGTTATGTATTTACCATCTCTCACCCCACTGGAATATTAGTTCAGTGAGTCCAAAAACATTTCATTCATTCGTCTATTCCCAGAGCCTAAAAAGGTCCCTAGCACACAGCAGTCACTTGGTACATATATTTGTTGAATAAACACTGGGAAAGGAGGTCGGTAGCCGAACATCTGTGTTTCCACCACCTTTTGTTCATTCTAGTTTCATATTGTATGATAATTGTGAATTTCCATGTTCTAGTGCCACCAGTACTCTGTTCCTTAAGTAGGGTAAAGCCTATATCTTAATTCAACTTTAACTATACTGTCTGGCACACTGTGGCACCTGAGAAAATAGCTGTCTAGTAAACAGAAATTTTTAAAAATGAACAAAAAAAGACTAAATATTAAAACTATTGAAGTATTTTTAAAATTGAGGATCATAGTACATTACTAAAAGTAATTAAACATATCAAGATAAAACTTCTGTGGTGATCATTTTGAAATATATGCAAATATCAGATCATTATGTTGTACACCTGACACTGATGACATATATCAATATTACGCCAGTTAAAAAACAGAAAAAAAAAAAAAAAATAAAATAAAATAAAATAAAATAGGGATAAAAAATACTTCTGTGATATCAAATGCAGCCCACTAATAAATATCTCTCTGTCTCGGTCATTAATAAAAAGTACCAGACATTGTGATTTTATCTTGTGGAATTCTCAATATACCCCTGGCTGGGTCTCATTATACCATTCCTAGCTCATAGATGTAGAAATTGAGGCAAAGAATTGTTAAGTGTCTTACGCAGAGTCACACAGCTAATAAGTGCCTACTCACTTGAATCCTAGTCATACAACAGCTCTGTTTCAGAGGCCTTTACTATCTACTCTTCAGACTGATCTTCTGACACTTCAAATATTATTTTCTCCATTTTCTTTTATCATTAATACCCATTTTCTACTTCCCTCTCCTAACGATGAAGTTAATAATCACTAAATTAAGAACTTAAATGATGCAAAGCTTCAGTAAGGTTTGGATGCCAAACTCTGAAAACATACTAAATAATAAATGCATATCCCCCCCAAAAAAGGGGGGAGGTTAATGAAGATTAATGTTGTCCTTGGGGTGGTAGAATTTAAATTTCATAAGTGTCTCCTAAGCCTATTTAACAGAGAAAAAAATGTTGCCGTCTTTTTGTAAAACATGCATTTTAAGGCACTTCTATGAATTTCTCTCCCATAGAGAATGAGTGATATATAGCTGGGGTCTAATTCATTCCAACTCATCACATGTATTTCGTAACTCCATATCACCCTTTGAAATCAATAGGCAGTTAACACTGAGAAGATGTATTTAGGTTTGAAAGAAGATAAAAATTGGACTGTGATCTATTCCTTGTATGGGATCCTGTTACCATCTTTTCATATGGTATCAGATCAAACAACTTAACTTGTTTTTTAGACTCATTGCCCAATATTTTTAAGCTCCCGTATAATTTACTCTTACACTAATATTGTAGGCAATATTAATTTGCATGGGTTAAAAAAAGGGTCATTGGTTTCTTACTAAGTATTTCATTCCCTTCGGCAAAGATAAAGAATAAGTAGTGACTGTGTGTGTCAAATTAATAGTCCCTCCCTCAGCACCTTTATTTTTAAAGTTTTCTTAATTTTTCTTTTCTTATCAGATAATTTATATAGTTCTATTCAAAAAGTTCATTATTTTGAGGTACCTTTCCTTTATTCACATATTTATTCATTTACTCAATAAATATTTATTGAGAGGCTAATAGGCTCTGTGATTACACTGGAAATACAGTGGGGGAAAAATAGACACGAAGAATGAAAAACAATGTGCAAAGGCATCTTTGAATGTCAATATAATTATAAAATTAAATGAATAGTCACAACTTCTTGGTATATATGATATACAGGGCCAGGTCCTGTGGTTGAGGAAAATAATGCAGTACTTTGACGGTTACATCAACTCTGTCCTTTAACTAGGGTGTCAGTTTAAAAAAAAAAACAAAAACAAAACAAAACAAAAATTATTTTTTAAAGATATATATATATATATATATATATATATATATATATAAACACACAAAATGTAAAATTAATTAGCTATTCTAATATTTGAACATGCAAATTGTAAATATGCAGGTTGCTCGACATTTTACTAATTTACTGAGGCATATTTATTTCTATGGAGTCTGCAAGAAAAAAGAAAGTGTTCTTATCTTTTGGTCATGGTTTAGGTGTCTTTGGGAAGCAAGACAAAGGACTGGGTTAATTTTTGAACCAAAAGTCCTGGTATTCCATGCATACAGAACCATATGAGATGAGGCAGGGGGTCTGTGTGCTTAGGACAGCAGTTAATCCCATTTGGTTAGGGCATAATGTAGTGCAGAAGAACAATCATGCTGAAAATGCAATTTGGCAGGAGTGTTGAGAGCTGCTCTTGGCAAGTCAAGAAGTTGACGCTTTTTAGGTAGGAGAGTAACACGATCAGAATTGGGCTCTTAAAAGATTACTCTGACAACGTTGTAGACAATGAATTGGGAGGGGGGGCAGACGAGAAGGAAAGAGACAAAAGGAGGACATATATGTCAACCCCAATGAAGGCCTGAGCTACAAGAGTTAAAATAGGAGTGCACAGATAAGAAAAGGGGCTGCAGAGAGAAAATCAACAGCCAGCATGGGGAAATGGATTAGGTTTGGGCTCAGAGGAATCTGCTCAAAAAATAAGGCAACTTGTTTAGAATACGTCTCACTAAAGTTTCTGATAATAATGAATCAATACAAGGGCTTTAAAAGGTACCTCATCTAAGACAGTCTCTAGATAAATAGAATTGCCTCTATAGAACATGTTACTATTTATTAATAATAAAATATTATATAATAATCATATGTTCAATATTATATTTATATATTTATTAAAGTCATTTTAATAATAAACTAATATTTATTGAGCACTTACCAACTAGCATGGTAAAAATGTTACATACTACGTTCATTATCTAGTTAAGACCACAATGCATCTACAGTTATTATCCTGTTTTTCAAGTGAAAAAATTGAAAATTAGAGACATTAAGCAACATTAAGGCAGAATTTGAACTCAGGTCTTCCAGGCTCTGGAACATGATCACTGAGCCAGTCACACTTACATGTGAAAGAAGAATAATCACTTCACCCTGAAGATCAAAGAAGTTACAGAATTTGTCCTACCTCCTTATCAAAGTGAAATATTCAAATATTTTATTCAGATATGATGAACGTCTACTGAGCATCCACCATGTGCCAACCTCTGCTTTAGATGCTTAGACTCTGAATTCTTAGGAACTGAATTCTTACATGTCAGGCATAAAGAAGAAAACAAACTTTCAGAGAATTCTTTCGTTCTTACCACTCAGGTACTTAAACTCTTTGTGCTGATTAGGGGAAGCAGTGGGGAAAAGAACTGCACAGGGCTGAGAAGCACACTTATTCTACCTATAAAGTAAGATGCAGCTGCCCAATGAACAAGAAAAAAAGGCTCTAAGGGCTGGGATGGAGAAGTGACTAAGAATTAAGAACAGAGTTCATAGGTGCTGAAGGCTTTGCAGGAAAAGAGGAGAGATTAAGCCATTTATGCTGCTGGAGAAGAGGAAATTTGGGAAAGAGGAGATGGTGAGCTTTAACATTCTCAAAAAAATATTTAGGAGAGACCCACATTACATTTCAAGAATTTGGGGGATTGGATTTTGTTAACTATGGATATATCACCATGCTAATCAGGATATACTTAGATGAATCAGCTTCAACTTGTTATATACATGCTAAAGTATATATCATGACCATTCTGAGATATGGCCCCATGTAATTTGTTTCTAATAACCATTAAAGAACCAAAGTTTAAGAATAAATGAATTCCTTTTCCTTTGTTGATTAGAGCAGAGTCAAATATATTCCTATAATAATGTCACTCATTCAAATTCTGAAATCCTGTTTTGTTTTGTTTTTTAAGAGGTGGCAATGAGGTAGAGGCATACTTAGCAGAGAGGCACTTGAATTTAACCTGAGTGGAATATGCAACAGCAGTTAGAATCATTTCCCATAATGGAATTCCAATGATTAAAACAATCTACCCAGGAGAAAAAGGAATGGGGTGGAAGTGAGAAATCAGGGATTCAGAATGGCAACCTTACAAAAAGCTTCCACTCTCTGTGTCTAATCCTACAGTCAACTCCCCCACCCTCCAAACTCTAGTACCAAGTCTCTCCATATTTAGAAGGCACATAAGAAACATTAGATCCATAGCTCACTAGGGCAAAAACAAAATTGCTTCTGATCTTCCCGCACCTTCATATTTCAGGAACTATTTTTGTTTAGTTTCGCTTTGCTTTGCATCCAATTTTCCCTGAAACCAGCTTCCTTCTCTAGGCTCATGTTCTCCCATAACTACAATCACCAATGGATTCACGTTCCTAAACTGGGACCTACACTGACAAAGGTTTGAAAAAAGATATGTGAGAGAAAAACTCCAACAGATTATAACTCTGAGAGATTATTAAACATCATACCTGCTTGACTTTTTCCTATGAACTGTTAGCCAAGTATCAGACCCGATTTTAGATTTGGATTCCTGTATAATTCTTTGGATAACTTACCCTAACATTACTCTTATTTTTGGACACTGTCTTGACCTCCAATATACTCAGTTTTGTTCACCCATCTCTTGGCCAGTTATAACTCTCTTCTTTTAGACTCCAGGATAACTCTGGCCCTACTCTCTTTCTAATACTCCATTCCCCAAACCAATCCTGTCTTTAACTCTCCTGTTACTTCACTGTTGAGTCACCAGGGAAATGAGAAAAGCTAGGCTAGAACATGAGGACCAGCCCAGAAGGATGTGAGGGCAAGTATGGCATACAAGAGAACATGTCTTGAGAAGTTCATATAGACAGGGGCCATGAGTATCGTGAATTAATTCAGGAAGAATCTGGGCTGGCATCTAAGATCTAGATCCAACCAAAAGAGATATATATGACACAGAGTTTGAGCCAACCAGCTGGAGGTTGACTATGAACACAGATGCAAGTTAGTCATGATGAAACAAGCTAAGGGGGTCAGAGATCCAGATTAAAATAGTGATGGGCAGGATGGGCTACTGGATAGATTCTGGATCAAGAAACCTAAAAATCATTTTTGTATGGTATAAACAAGCAGCCCGAACAGGAAGATGTGAATGATCCTAGGGCAAGGACAGGGTGCCTCCTATTCTGGTTATAAGAAACCTCCCTTCTTGGTTTAAGAAACCTTGGTTGCTTTGCAGAGTGAATCAGCTCTATAAAGGTACTTTTGTTCAATAATTTTAACAGAGAGCTACAGACTTTTATTTAACACTCATAATTAAATTTCCTAAACATATTGTACCCAATTATACAATATATTTGCCTTAGTGATAGTTTCTTTCC
>NW_006797971.1:57656-77256 GCF_000442215.2 Lipotes vexillifer | reverse complement strand
CTTTCCCTAAAGTATGTGAGCATCTTTGCATACAATGTCTGCTCATTCAAAAATTTCCCATAATTCAGTGTGAACTGAATAGCAATTATTTACTCTATAATAAAGAAATTTGTCTAGCTAAATTTTTCTAAATAATTTCTCACACAACAAAATGTTAAACGCTATCATCTGCAAAGTTCTATGCATATTTCATAACCTATTGGTGGGATCAGGAATGAGTAGGTAAGGAGGTTAAGGGAAAAGAAATCATTGACTCCAGCTCTGTGCCACAGTTATAGTGAAGAATGCAGATTTTTCCCCCCATTTTGGCCAGCACTGCTGCCACTGAGTATGTTAGATTACCTTATTTCCTCACTCTACCCTAATGTCAACTCTTTGTGTACTACATAAGCATAAAAGGGCTAATTGTGAAGTTGTGGATAAGGCTACATGAGCTCCTCTGAAAAATGTGTATAAAGAAGAACATTATAATTAAGACAATTTCCACAGCCCTGAAATCCTCAAAAGGCCCCAGGCTTGGTTTGGTTTGGTACCAGGATATATCAATTTGATAGCCAACAGTCATTGCTTATTTCATTTCTTTTAAATAAAGAGAAGCCTTCTGGCATACTACTCCTGCATGCTACATCACCATGCTATCACAACAGTTTGATGAGTTTACACTGATTTAAGCAGCAGTCAACATAAAATGATAGAAACTGGACGGACATGAGGACAGGACAGCCATTTTTACCTTGGCAAAAGAAAGGGGGTAAGGCTGGCTTCTCTCCCTTTGACAATTTAGTGCTCCCTCCTTATCTTGTTTCTTTTAAGTTCTGTCCACTAGACAATATTCAAAAACAGGTAAAGAATATCATGAAGATCTAAAATTACAAATACATTCAAGTAAGGCACACAAATGGCCAAAAGTCATATGAAAAGTTACTCAGCATCACTAATATCATGGAAATGCAAATCAAAACCACAATGAGATATCACTTCACACCTGTTAGAATGGCTATTATCAAAAAGATAGGAGAGGGCATCCCTGGTGGTGCGGTGGTTAAGGATCTACCTGCCAATGCAGGGGACACGGGTTCGAGCCCTGGTCCGGGAAGATCCCACATGCCACAGAGCAACAAAGCCCGTGCGCCACAACTACTAAGCCTGCGCTCTAGAGTCCGCAAGCCACAACTACTGAGCCCACGTGTCACAACTACTGAACCCTGCATGCTCTAGGGCCTGTGTGCCGCAACTCCTGAGCCCACGTGCTGCAACTACTGAAGCCCATGCACCTACAGCCCGTGCTCCACAACAAGAGAAGCCACTGCAATGAGAAGCCCGTGCACCGCAACAAAGAGTAGCTCCCGCTCGCTGGAACTAGAGAAAGCCTGTGTGCAGCAAGGAAGACCCAATGTAGCCAAAAATAAATTTTAAAATAAATAAATAAATAAATAAAAAGATAGGAGATATCAAGCATTCTCAAGGGTGTGGAAAAAAAGGAAGCCTTGTACACTGATAGTGAGAATATAAATTGACATGGACATCATGGAAAACAGTATGGAGGTACTTCAAAATATTAAAAATAGAACTAGTATATGATCCAGCAATCCAGCATCTGGTTATCTATCCAAAGTTAATGAAATCAGTTTCTCAGAGAGAAATTTGCACTCCCATGTTTACTGCAGTATAATTCACAAAAGCCAAGATATGGAAACAACCTAGGTGTCTGTCCACAGATTAACTGATAAAGAAAATGTGACATACATAGAGTGGAATATTGTTCAGTCATAAAAATGAAGGAAAAACATGGAACAACATTTGGAACAACATGGGTGAGTGTGGAGGACATCATGCTAAGTGTTATTTCAATTATCTGCCAGACATAGAAAGACACACAGTGTATGATCTCACTTATATATACATGAGAAATATATATAAATATATATATATGGAATCTAAAAAAAAGTCCAACCCATGGAACCAAACATTAGAATGATGGTTGCCAAGGGTTCAGGGATGGAGGAAATGGGGAGATGTTGGTCAAAGGGTACAAAGTTTCAATTAGAAGATGAAAAACGTCTGGGAATCTAATGTATAGCATGGCAACTATAGTTAATAATACTGTATGGTGTACTTGAAATTTATTAAGAGAGTAAATCATAAGTGTTCTCACCACACACATACCAAAAAAGGTAACTATGTGAAGTAATGGATGTCTTAATTAACTTGCTTATAGTAATCATATCACAATCTAAACATATGTTAAATCATTACATTGTAAACCCTAAACAAATTACAAACACAAACTAATAGTTTGTTTTCTCTATCAATATTAAGTAGAAAATATTTTTTTAAAAGTGCGTTTAGTTGCCAAGATATGGAAGCAAACTAAATGTCCATCAACAAATGAATGGATAAAGAAGATGTGGTTTATACATACAATGGAATACTACTCAGCCTTAAAAAAAAGAATGAAATTTTGCCATTTGCAGCAACATGGATGGACTTGGAGGGCATTGTGTTAAGTGAAGTAAGTCAGACAGAGAAAGACAAATACTGTATTATATAACTTATATGTGGAATCAAAATTACAGCAAACTAGTGAATGTAACAAAAAAGAAGCAGACTCACAGACATCGAGAACAAACTAGTGGTTACCAATGGGGAAGGGAGGGAGGGGCAAGATAGGAGTAGGGGAGTGGGAAGTACAAACTATTGGGTATAAGATAGGCTCAAGGATGTGTTGTACAACACAGGGAATATAGCTACTATCTTGTAATAACTATAACTGGAAGGTAGCCTTTAAAAACTGTATACAAATTTTAAAAAAATTTAAGTGGATTTAGGATTAGAAACCCCAGAAACACTAAAAGTATGGGGTGAGCTAAGGAAGAGGAGCCCAGAAAGCCAGAAAGGCACAGAGAAAGAATGGTCAGAGAAGCTCAGAGACAGCCATAATGAACTCTGTCATGAAAGCAGAAGGGTTACAGATTTTTTTCCCAAGAAGAGCATATTATTCAACATAGTTTTGGAAGTTTTAGCCACAGCAATCAGAGAAGAAAAGGAAATAAAATGGAATCCAAATTGGAAAAGAAAAAGTAAAGCTGTCATGTTTGCAGAATGACATGACACTATACATAGAGAACCCTAAAGATGCTACCAGAAAACTACTAGAGCTAATCAATGAATCTGGTAAAGTAGCAGGATACAAAAATAATGCACAGAAATCTCTGGCATTCCTATACACTAATGATGAAAAATCTGAAAGTGAAATCAAGAAAACAGTCCCATTTACCACTGCAACAAAAAGAATAAAATATCTAGGAATAAACCTACCTAAGAAGACAAAAGACCCGTATGCAGAAAATTATAAGACACTGATGAAAGAAATTAAAGATGATACAAATAGATGGAGAGATATACCATGTTCTTGGATTGGAAGAATCAACATTGTGAAAATGACTCTACTTCCCAAAGCAATCTATAGATTCAATGCAATCCCTATCAAACTACCACTGGCATTTTTCACAGAACTAGAACAAAAAATTTCACAATTTGTATGGAAACACAAAAGACCCCGAATAGCCAAAGCAATCTTGAGAACAAAAAATGGAGCTGGAGGAATCAGGCTGCCTGACTTCAGACTATACTACAAAGCTACAGTAATCAAGACAGTATGGTACTGGCACAAAAACAGAAAGATAGATCAATGGAATAGGATAGAAAGCCCAGAGATAAACCCATGCACATATGGTCACCTTATCTTTGATAAAGGTGGCAGGAATATACAGTGGAGAAAGGACAGCCTCTTCAATAAGTGGTGCTGGGAAAATTGGATAGGTACATGTAAAAGTATGAGATTAGATCACTCCCTAACACCATACACAAAAATAAGCTCAAAATGGATTAAAGACCTAAATGTAAGGCCAGAAACTATCAAACTCTTAGAGGAAAACATAGGCAGAACACTCTATGACATAAATCACAGCAAGATCCTTCTTGACCCATCTCCTAGAGTAATGGAGATAAAAACAAAAATAAACAAATGGGACCTAATGAAACTTCAAAGCTTTTGCACAGCAAAGGAAACCATAAACAAGACCAAAAGACAGCCCTCAGAATGGGAGAAAATATTTGCAAATGAATCAACTGACAAAGGATTAATCTCTAAAATTTACAGGCAGCTCATGCAGCTCAATAACAAAAAAATAAACAACCCAATCCAAAAATGGGCAGAAGACCTAAATAGACATTTCTCCAAAGAAGATATACAGACTGCCAACAAACACATGAAAGAATGCTCAACATCATTAATCATTAGAGAAATGCAAATCAAAACTACAATGAGATATCATCTCACACCACTCAGAATGGCCATCATCAAAAAATCTAGAAACATAAATGCTGGAGAGGGTGTGGAGAAAAGGGAACACTCTTGCACTGCTGGTGGGAATGTGAATTGGTACAGCCACTATGGAGAACAGTATGGAGGTTCCTTGAAAAACTACAAATAGAACTACCATATGACCCAGCAATCCCACTACTGGGCTTATACCCTGAGAAAACCATAATTCAAAAAGAGTCACGTACCAAAATGTTCACTGCAGCTCTGTTTACAATAGCCAGGAGATGGAAACAACCTAAGTGTCCATCATCGGATGAATGGATAAAGAAAATGTGGCACATATATACAATGGAATATTACTCAGCCATAAAAAGAAACGGAATTGAGTTATTTTTCATGAGGTGGAGGGACCTAGAGTCTGTCATACAGAGTGAAGTAACTCAGAAAGAGAAAGACAAATACCATATGCTAACACCTATATATGGAATCTTAAAAAAAAAAAAAGTCATGAAGAACCTAGGGGCAGGACAGGAAGAAAGACACAGACATAGAGAATGGACTTGAGGACACGGGGAGGGGGAAGGGTAAGCTGGGACAAAGTGAGAGAGTGGCATGGACATATATACACTGCCAAATGTAAAATAGGTAGTGGGAAGCAGCCGCATAGCACAGGGAGATTAGCTCGGTCAAGAATTCTAGGGAAGCATGGTCAAGGAAGACTTTTTTTAAGAGTTGGAGAAAGAAGTATATTCATTGCCTAAACAAAAGGAGCCAGTAGAAGAAAACAGATTAAAGACATAGTTGACAGAGAAGAGTGCTAAGTCCATTCTGAATCCTACCTATGTGTTCAACTGTCACCTAGATTCTGGGACTAATTCTTTGTCCAAGTCAGCCTTGCTGATTTCTGCTACTTTCTGTTACAGGCAGTAGTTCCTGGGCTCTGACTTTATCCCTTGTGATCAAGCCCTTAACTTGAGCCCTAATTATTCAATACAAATTATTCATACAAATTATTCTCCTATTTGAAGTTCCCACCTTGATTAATATCCAAGGATCCTTGTTTTCTCTAGAAATGAGATTTTCACTTCATGCTCCACTTCCTTCTCAGGTGTGGTATATACGCTTTTAACTGCCTAATCTCATAGCCATTTCCCCATCCCCTTCTTCTTGGTTAATATAGCCTCAATTCTACTCACGTGATTGTTAAGGGATATGATAACATATGTGTTAAGGGAAACTGAGCCCCTTGCCATTCCACGAAGAGGAATTTTACTTAGCACAGTTAGTTATCTTGTTTTCAAAGGGGATATGTCAAAATTCTCATCTGCGGCTGGTCTTCTAGGAAAGAAGCCCAGGAAGAGATTTCAACTCTCTCTACGTAGCTGTGTCTACACAGAATACCTGGTATGAGGACACATCCAGTGAAGATGAAAAAGCAAGACAGGACTGCTGAGCAAAAAGAGGGAAAAAATCTAGGTCACTGGAATATTGTTTTTTTGTTTCTTTGTTTTTAACATCTTTATTGGAGTATAATTGCTTTACAATGGTGTGTTAGTTTCTGCTTTATAACAAAGTGAATCAGTTACACATATACGTATGTTCCCATATCTCTTCCCTCTTGCGTCTCCCTCCCTCCCACCCCTCTAGGTGGTCACAAAGGACCGAGCTAATCTCCCTGTGCTATGCGGCTGCTTCCCACTACCTATTTTACATTTGGTAGTGTATATATGTCCATGCCACTCTCTTTGTCCCAGCTTACCCTTCCCCCTCCCCGTGTCCTCAAGTCCATTCTCTATGTCTGTGTCTTTCTTCCTGTCCTGCCCCTAGGTTCTTCATGACCTTTTTTTTTTTTTTTTTTTAAGATTCCATATATATGTGTTAGCATACGGTATCTGTTTTTCTCTTTCTGAGTTACTTCACTCTGTATGACAGACTCTAGGTCCATCCATATCACTACAAATAACTCAATTTTGTTTTTTTTTATGGCTGAGTAATATTGTTGAAGCTCTGAATTCGCTACACCCAGAATTGCCTACCTTCAGTCTTCTGCTTTCATGAGATAATTTCCTTTCTTGAATTCATTTTATTGGAGTTTCTGTTTCTTTAAACAAAAAGTATTCTAAGTGGCTTCTTGTGGAAGTAAGGTCAAGAAAAAACTGATTTTACTGAGGTCATACTACATATCAGATATTTCATATGCATTATTTGATTTAATTTTTGTAACAACCCGGTGAGGTTCATACTTGCTCCCCATGTAAAGATGGGTCTGACCCAAAAGCCTGCATTTCCCCAGAAGTTGGAAGTCCTGACACAAAATTCTAGTATGTATCATTTAAGTGTTGCTTCTCAATTCCCCGATACCAGTTTCCTAGGTTCAAACTTTTCTCTTATGAATATCAAAGTTCTGCAATAGAGCATGGGGCTATGAACGCAGAGAAATAAAACTGACTGTTCACACCTTAGCATATTTATTAGCCGGCTAAACGAAGACATTACTTGGGTCCTAGATTCTGTATTATTACCTGTAAAAGACAATACCAGTACCTACCGCCAAAGGGTTGTTGTATTAAATTAGATGATGCCTGCATAACATTTAGCAAATACCAACACCGATTTATTCATGTAACAAGTGTGTTTTTATTCGTATTAATACTGCTACTGTAAAATATACAGTCAATTTTTTAAAATCACATCATAGAAGTTTAAACTATAAGAGACCGCAGAGATGAAATGTTGTGATATCCCTGCCGTTGAGAAGTAATATTAACCTAATTCAAAGACTAGCTCAGAGTAAAATATATAAATGACCTTTTTATGAGTTATTTTTAAAAAGCTAAATAGAATGAATTTATATCACCATTATGATAAAAATCATATAGAATTAATGGCCAGTTAACTAAACATTGTAACATAGCTACATGGAGTATAGAAGAAGAATACATCTAGTTAAAATTTAAGAAGATGATGATCTTAACTGCATTTTACCATATCAGGCTGACAGCTTTGTAGTGTTGTACAGTTGAAAGAACACTGAACTTGGAATCAAAATAAGAAGCTGGGTTCAAGTTCCTTCTCCATTATTTATTAGGTCTGTAACTTTGTGCAAGTCATTTACCATCTCTAAATCTCAGCTTCTTTATCTTTAAAATGGGGGTGATGATTTAACCCTTTGTTTATCTCATAAGATGATTCTGAGAATCAAAGTATATGCAGAAGACTTTCATACATTGAAACGTGCAGTATACATGTAAGGGAAATAATAAAAATTTCGGTATACACAAATGGTGGAAACTTCAGACTCTGCATTCTGTAACATGTTCTTTAAATTTTTATCCTTGGGATGTTACTCATTACTTATTCTGAAGCCTCAGCAGCCTTTCTGAAACTGCACAGAACTAACACAGCACAGTACCACAGATGGCTGTAGGTTCAACCAGAGCCGTCTGAGGATGATGATCTTTGAAGATTTTCCACCTATAGAGCTGCTCTCACTTTGCTCACTTTAGCTGATAGAATCAAGCTACAAGCTTAACACGTGATAGTTTGAGTCAAGGCTGGAAATCACTCAATCAAGAAACCACTCCATCACTGTCTAGAAAACAAATGGATTAGAGAAGAAAAACCAAGATGACTCAGACTCAACTCTGAAAGTGTTTTTAATGGGGCATTGATTCAGCCTCTACTGAATATGTACTAAAAATAAAAAATGATATTGGCAATACGTTTTGCGGCATCTCTTCCAGACATCTGAGGAACACTTGGAACACTGCATATAAAAATTCTATAAGCAATAGAATCATCCTTGTCTATTATTATTTTTCTCATTCCAAAGGCCTTGAATAAATGAGCTATTTCCCAGGAATGTCAGAAAGCTCTAGAAATTGGTAAATTGGGCACCACTATTCACAATCTATTATTGCAATTTTCAGTTAGTAGAAAAGTCCAGAATCCCTCTTCCCCATAGAAACTACGCTTTAATGCTGGCTAGATTCTCAGACTTGTCCAAAACGTAACAGCAAGCTCCGTGTGAGACAAAATGGGAAGGGGATGCTCAGAAAATTAAGGAAATCATCGACAGCACTGACAGTGGACACTGTATAAGAGCCAGAACAAACCAGGGGCAAGAGGGTCATGTATCACTTCTGGAGGCCATGTTTGAGGAGGAATATGTCCAGAAAAGACCAGTGAATCATGTAGAAACCACAAGTTATCTCTCGCTTTCCCTTTATAGCCAAGCATCCAAAAGGAATAGTCTACATTGATTGACTATGGCCTATTCATTGAAAAATTTATGATATTTGATAATACAAGAGGAGATTACCAGTTTGGAGGTATTACAAACTAAAATATACATCTAGGACTACAATTATTTGGTTTCAGGGAATGCAAATGCCCAACTTTTCAAGGAAATATCACTGTTTTTTTGAGATTATTAGACCAATTTATTATCCCACCAGCAGCATATAAATTTTTACACAGGTCTCTATCCTTCCCAATACTTGATGTAGTCAGATTTTTTGATTTTTGTCAATCTAATGGGTATAAAATTATATCTGATTATATTCTTAACTTGCATTTTCCTGATTATTAAAGAGATTGATTCATTTATTCCTCATTTTCATGTATGTTCATGTCATTTGTCTATTTTTCTATTAGGTTGCTTATATTTCTTATTGATTTATAAAGATTATATATATATTTATAAAGATATATAAGTACAGGAAACTAATCCTGTGTTAGTTAAATGTGTTGCAAATTGTGTCTCCAGTTTACCACTTGTCTTTTTATTTATGTACCTTTTGATGAACAGAAACTCTTCAATCCAATGTAGTTAAATTTATCAGTCTTTTCTCCTATGTTAGCATGTTTTATTTCTTGTTTAAGAAGTCTGCCCTTACCCAGAAGGCATGAAATACTCTCCTACATATTTTTTTTAAAGTTTCAAACATTTCACATTTAAGCTCTTAATCCACATGGAATTGATTTCTGAGCATGCTGTGGTCCTCGAATAACTTTTCAATTCACGCATTTTTAATTGTGCTGTAGTCCTTCCCCCAAATTTCTCTGGCTCAAGTCACAACTAGCCTTCATGTCATCAAATCCAATGTGGTATTTCTTGTCTCTCATTTTTCTTTTTTAGCATTTAAGATTCTCCAGAACCCTTTCCTTCTTGAAATTGTATTTCATTTCATCTGTGACATTACTCTTCCTTGACCTTCCTTCTGCCTCTTGATCTTATCTTCTTTGGCCTTCATAGATTTCTTCATTTATATCCTAAATGATGATGTGACCAAGGCCTCCATCTTCAACCAATGCTCTTCTCATCTATTTAGTCTTTCCCAGTGTCTTCCCATACCCACCGTTTAAATAGATACATATCTTCTAACAACTCACACATGCGTTAAATTCAGCTCAGGTCTCTATCCATAATGCTTGAGCCAAGTGCCTACTGGACACTGCTGTTGGGATATCCCAAAGACATTTCAAAATAAACATTTTCAAAAGAGAACCTTTCTTCCATCCTTTCACCTTCCAAAATCTGCTCCTCTTGCTTCATTTGCTAACAGTGAGATTCACAGTATCCTCTACCTGGTCAACAAATCAAAACTAGGAAGCCATCTTATACTTTTTGCCTTGCCATCATTCTCCTTCATCTTTTACACCTAATCAATCACATAGACCTATGGATTCTTTTACCTAAATAGCTCTCACATGTGCAGACTCCTCTCTATTCTCTGTTATGCTTCCTTAGCTCAAGGACCCATCACTTTTTACTTGGGTTGTTGCAGTAGCCTTCTAAATTGTCTTCCTGGAGCCAGGCTGGTCCTCAGAAACCATCACCTGCAACTGTCTGAATGATCTTTATAAAAAGCAAATCTGACAATGAGGCAGGAAGGGAACACCCTCTCCTCATATACACAATATTCCTACACCCCTCAACCCTTACACTGCTCCAGCCCACACTTCCAGGCACAACACTCCATACAGAGATGGCCATCAATCCTCCTGCTATTACCATCATAGAAACTTCTGTTGAGCTGCTATCCTTGGATTAGGAGGAATGTTTTGCCTGCCAGTCCTTATTTCTGCCAGTTCCTGGCCCACTCAGCTGCTACCCACAGTATGGATTCTCACCTCAGCCACTTTTCTCTCTACCTAAATTAACACTCTTATCTCTGAATAACCCTCACAACTAAAATATTCTGTAAATTCTAAATTCTTTATCACATGTTCTCCTGACCTTAGACAAAATCTGACTCTCACCTGAAGATATCATCAATCATCTCAGGTCTTATCCAAGACCTACTATAAGGTCTGCATAAAGTCACTGCCATCCTTGCTCCTACTACCTTCAGGCGTGACTGTTCCATGAGGCTATTCAACTACAAACTGAGGTCTTTTCAATCTCCATCAAACAAGGAGGATCAACAGCAGTTTGCTTTCACCTGGAGTGGACAACAATACATATTTCAGTCTTGCTTAAAGCCTAAATTACTGCCCTTGATCTCTCATAATGTAGTCCAAAAGAGCTTTGATAATCTTGACATTTTCACAAGCACCACACTGACATTTTATTGATGAATCTGAAGAGTAGGAAGTGACATTACACGTGCCACTGGTAAGATGCACGTACACCAGAGGGTGACAGATAAATCTTAAAATGATTCAAGATCCTGACGTATCGGTGAGGTTTTTAGAAGTTCATTGTCTGAAGATATTCTTGGATATCTTCTCAAAGCTAATGGACAGGCTCACACGTTGCCTCTTCTACTACTAAGAAAGCATAACACTTAAAAGGCCTCCTTATATTTTAGATAGAGATTATACCACATTTGGAACTACTGCTCCTCTACATTTATAGGGTGATAGGGACACAGCTTCCAAATTTGATTAGAGACAGAGAAAGAGAAAGAGAGGGCTCCGCAGCAGATTAAGGCTGCAGTGCAAGCAGACCTTCTACTTGGCCACCTTACACACAAGCTTCCATTTTTCTAGAAATATTCCAGATAGATAAGAATGCTGTGTGGAATCTAAGATTTTTTTGAGCAAGGTCATCTGATATACAACAGAGAATGAGTAAAAAAAACAGTTTCTGGCATATTACCGGTAGAGACAAAGTGCATGGGCCCTAGTAGAAGCTAAATGGAAGACCATGGGAAATCAATTGATAATGCAACTGAAAATGCCCATCATAATTGGTTATTTTCAGACCCCTTATGCCATAAACATAGTACAAATCCATAGAAGAGTATAAATGGGAATTGAGTCCTAAAAGGCCCAAATGGTACAAGTTAACATGAAAAAGTGGCTCAGACCTACCCTTTTCCTCCATTCACACATATGGTCCCATGAGGCATTCCTTATAGCCTGATAGGTCAGCTCTACATGTTGAGGTAAGCCAGAAATTTACTGATGATGCATTATAGCCCAAGTCAGAGATGGCTCTGAAAGATGGCGGTGAGGCAAATTTAACAGTATACCTGGTCATCAGCATCATGTGGAGGAAGAATCCAAAGCTCAGACTGCTCAGGGATGAAGGAAAAAAGTTCTGGGTAATACCACCAGACAGGCAGAAGTGTTGAACAAGATGAGGGGAATAACTGGTGGAGGACACAAATGATATATTTCCTATTTGGCCTTCTGACCAACTACAGCAGCAGGGACTATGGCTTATCCCACAATCTCTTCCATTGCAAGTCTTTCTTTTCTTAAGTTGTGACCAACAAATTTTAAGATCCACTGACAGAACAGAGAGGACTCAGTATGGGACGCTACAGTGAGCACATTCTACTGCAAGCACCCAGGACTGCATGAGAGCTTTCCCTGGAGCTTGTTCAACCTACTGGCCAATCTGGAAATGTTGGGGAGTTAATATCCCTAAGAACAGCCTTCAAATCACTTACAGATGGAATTTGATGGTTAAATAACTTGGCTTCCTTACCTCTCAGGTATCACAATTATGAGGCATGCTCTCCACAGTCTTCCAGGGTTCTACAGAGGGATTGAGCTCCAGCTGTTCAAAGAGATAACCTGGTCGTTAATATATTCTGTACTTAGTTTCTTACCTTCCCAATCTTTCTTCTCCACTCTCCTCTGATCATGTCCTAAATAAAACACTTTCACTCAAATTCTTGCCTCAAGATCTACTTCTGAGGAATCCAGCTGAAGACAATATGAGCTTTATTTCAGATCCTCAGATACTCCCTGCTCTGTTTCCTCTCTGGTACATTCTCCCCGCCCCATCAACCTCCACCTCTTGGTTCTCCTAGCTAAGTTTTGTTTGCCTTTTTAGTCTTAGTATAAAGATTATTCCCTTAAGAAGTATGACTCTAATCCCAGGACATTTTAGATTCCGGAAATACATGTTCTCATAGTTTTCCATATGTCCCTTATCCTAGTACCAGATTTGTTGTTATTGTCAGTCTTTATTTTCCTATTGACTGTAAGTATTAAGAAGACAGGGATGATGTCTTTGTTCACAACAAATCCCAAATGTCTAGCATAGGCCAGTACATAGTAAGAACTCAATAAATATTTGTTGAATAAAGTCACTTACAAACTAAACTTATTATAAAGGCTCCCCTCTACCACAGTTTAGGACAGAAAGTCTTATTGTCCTCTCCAATCACTCCTCCAGCTATTCCCCTAGATGCACTCTTCAGTCCAAGAAATTAAACTGCTGGCAATTTCCTACCCACATTATAACCAGTCATATTGTCAAGATTTGCCCATTTGTTCCTTCTGCTATTACAGTATCTCCATCCTTTCTACCCACCTTATTTCTACCCATCCTTCAAATCCCAAACTATAACCATCACTGGAAATCTTTCTCTAATGCCCCAGTAATACTTAGAAGTCTCTCTTTGCTCCCAAAGAATCTTGAGCATAAATGCATCATAATTATTTCTTGTACTATAATCACTTAAAACTAATTTATTCCCCCAAAACCTTTAAGCTACCCAACAAATTAATCTTTGAGTGTTTTATTTTTATACAATGCCTACCACTGTTCCTCGGGGAAAAAGTAGGTGCTCAAAAATATTTTCCAGCTGAATATGAATATGAAATATTATTAAAGAACTAGGGATGTTTGGCCTTGAAAGGAGAAGTCTTACGGAAATCAGGACATCTGTTCTCAGTGTGCAAGTGCCAGCTAAAGAAAAAAGTAAGCATCATAACTGAGCTGCTCTTTGCAGTGTATTATAGCTAATTGCATTCTGACTTTCCAGATGCTGGGAATGTTAAAAGAAAAGAAAAGAAAAAAAGCTTGTTGGTTGCAACACCTGCTGATGTGTGTATTTCCTTATATCAATTACTAAATACTGCTGTTGGCAGTTGTTAACAGTTTGATGTGTACCTGTATTTAGTAATAGCAAATGGCTTGGAATCTAGCTGCCTGGGTTCAAATACCAACTCTGTCTCTTAATAGCTGTATGACCTTGGGCATTGTAACATTCAAGGCCTCAGTTTCCACATCTGTAAAGTGGGGTTGATAAAAGTGCCTAACTCTCAGGGTTGTTGTGAGGGATAAATGAAGTAACATATGTGAAACACTTTAAACAATATGTGTTACAGAGATGTTTGCTATAATAAAAATTAATATTTTTATTAAATCCACTAGGTAAAAGCAGGTCCAGTAAGTGTGAATATTAGAAAGCATACTTTGATTCAATTGAAAAATGACTTTCTGATGATTTAGGCTATCCAACAGTGTAATTAGCTGTCTTGCAGTGGTAAATATTACACCACTGGAAATGATACCATCTAACCAAGCAGTGGCTACCTATTCTGGAAAATAGTAGAGATTATTTTTTTTAATTTTAAGATATTCTGATTCCATAACTTCCCCAGAACCACCCTGTGATAGCAAGTGACAATTTATATATAATGTCTTTACTAAGAACCTCAAATCTCTTAAAGTTTTAAACTTTTTTCTCCCTTTCAGAGGTAGAAAACTAAATATTGATCCAAGTTGGCAAAAGAGAAGATTTATCTTTAACTATTTCTTTAGTGTCTCTTTGAACTAGATAATAACCATAACTATTTATCTGAAGAGGACACTGCTACAGGATGGCTTGAACCATAACAGAATATGGGCACCAACTTTCTGTCTGCCAATATTATTCCTTAGCTGAGATCCTCTCTGGGTTTCACAGTCTAGATAACACATACTGAAGGGTCATAATATTGATACTCAGTTTACCATGTGCATAGGTAGGAGGATCCTGCAGAAAAGAAAGTTTGAAAAATATGACAAAGTATAAGGAAGTTCTAAATTCTCATTTAATACTTTGCAAGAACCTTCATGTCCCCAAAAGAAAAGACAAACAACAATTCTGAGGTTTGGTCTGGAAACAAGCACTGTTTTTTCCAATGTTCCATATTAACCAGTACCCCTGGCCCACCACCACTCCCCTCCCCAGATATGTATCTAACTGTGGACACACAGGAACTCTATGTAGAAACAGAACTCTCTTTTTTCTCCTGACAAAGCTCTTATATTATATTGTATTCCTTGTTTCACCACCATTTTTACATTTTCTAGCAGTATTCTAGGTTGCATAAATCCAAGATTTAGAAAAAGAAATTGGTACAGAGATTGAATCGAATCGCTCAAGCAGAAGAATCACTATCAAAGTTCTCTAATGACAGTGCAGGAACTGAAATTCAATAATAAATTTCTAAAAAATTTGTAGGTTTTATTGAATTTTTCTTGACTATTCTTTAAATGCAAACTTCATAGAAAACTAGAACTTCCATTAGCACAAAACTGTTCTCTCCCAAAAGAATGAAGACAAGTTGTAATCCTAAAAGGACAACTTTACTAAGCTAATTGCACATGTATATTTTTTAAATTGTCACCATACTCCCCTCTCTTCTGTTGTGTACTAATTAAAATTTGCTTCTTAGGAAACACTATTTGCAGTTTCTGTTTGGAACTCTTAAGTGGTATTATTTATAAGGTGGCTTTCCCCAGACCAAATCCATATAATTGTCTATTTCTGGTTTTACAGTCTCTCTGTTGTAACATTCTTGTCATCTGCATGTATATTAAAGGCTAGGAGTATGAGGGACTTGCCTTCTAAAAGGTAAACCAACTGGTTTAACTTCCCAGAGTAATTACACATGAAAACTTTAAAACTCTCTTTGCCAGGTAGACTTTTCAATTACTTTGTCTCTTCCTTTTTTGTGAAAGAAAAAAGAAGACTCTGGAGTACAGCAAACAAAGGATAGACTAGTTATGGTTGATAGAAATGTCCCCCATATTAAGTTATTAAATATATAAAATAAAACCTTTTCAGGAACATTTGTTCAGAGAGTCTTCAACTTTATTTTATAATCTTGAGTTAAATTCTACTCTTTTACTTTATAATGTTGAGTAAGTCTTTTAGCCTCAACTCTTTCTCAAACCCTTCATTTCCTATACCCTATAAAAGGCAATGGAAGTCTTAGTTCATAGATTGTTTTGAGAATCCTAAATTAAAGCCGCTAGTAGACAAGTTCTGAAATTGCAGGCTTTGTACCAGGAATGTTTGTCCTGGTGAGCCACACCACCTGGGGCATGTGTGTTAGCTTCCTTCCAGCTCATTGCCCTAACTGACTGTTACCTCTCATATTATTGAATATTCCAGAGAAACAGGTATTGAAAATATGGTAGGGTTGGCCTGCCTCAGGAGGCAATCCAGAGCTTCTTTTGTTTTGCTTATAAACAGAGAATGTAGTATCTGCTAGAAATTTTGATTATCTGAGTAAAAATTCGAAGAACCCTGGGAGTTTGGGGGCAGTATTTACACTATGAGGAAGTATTTACACTAGCTCTATCTCCCCCCAAAACCGATCAAGAACTCACGCTATTTATGTGTAATCTGATGTGTTTATTATACTGGGCTAAATTGGGATTCCATTCTCCACAATCTCTGCCTTCCCAGAAAACAACACAGGATGCAGAATTCTTTCCTTCATCTCCTCATTTCCCTTGTACATCTTACGTGGTAGATGGTTAATGGCCTCAAATTCTTCCTATCCCAGAAAGCAGGCCTCTTTGTAATGTGACTGCTGCTTCTCCCATCTACAGGTGTTTATTTTTCTACTGCTTTGACTATGGGCTGTCCTGTGACTTACTTTGAGGGGATGTGGCAGAAGAGATGAGTAGTTCAGGTGTCTAGACCTCAGGAGGCCTTACGACTTCTTCCTTTGCCCTGTTGGAAGACTTCCCTGAGAATTTCAGGTAAGGAAGCCAGTCGAGACTACTGAAGAAACAGAAGTCATGTGAAGACCTGAAGCGACCCAGCTGAGAGCCAGCACCAACTGCCATCTTGGACATTCCAGCTGACCCTCTAGCAGAAGGCAGCCACCAGAATGGCCCAAGGCAAGGCAGCAGAAGGTGCACCTGGCCAACCCACAGAATCATGAGAAATAATAAATCAGTTTTTTCTTAAACAAAGCCACTAAATTTTGGAGGGGTTTGTATATAGCCATAGATAACTGGTATATCTTCTGTGAAAGTCCCATTTCCTCCAGTTCATTGTGGTTTTCTGGTGTATCTGGAATGGCAGCATATGCTTCTCACCTCTCCAGCTCTGGAGAAAGTGAGAATACAAGTCTGAACCTGGATCGATTCATGCTTTTCAACTTCTCCTGGCTTACCCTATGCTGCTAAGATCTGTAGCTGAGGTTTAGAGTTTTGAATCTTGAATGTGAATCATTCTTGGTCATCGGAAAAAGGCCTAATTTGGTTATTCGGGAATAAACTTCTATCTTCCAATTTTATTTACCCATAATTTTGTTGAAGATGTAGAACGATGAATACCCATGGGTTACTAGCAAACTATCTGATGTGGGAAGCAGGTTTAGGATTTTTGGACGATGAGTCCCAGTCTATTGTTTTCATCTAATGATAGTCTTGTGGTCTATTCTCATCTTTTTGGCCCTTGCCTGGGAAGAAGGAGCCATTCTGGCAAAATGCCTTTGCAGCTTTTTGGAAGCGATACAATCTGAACATGGCCATAAGTGCAACCAATGAAATATTAGGGTCTCAAAGTTACTCTGAATCTTTCTGCCATTCTGCAATGATCATGGTGTGTTTAAAAAGTAAGGGGTGAGCCACCATGGATAGTATTTAGCAATGATTTTGTGATTTGTTTGTTCTATCTACCTAGAAACTACCTCAGAACAAAACAGGCAAGGATTTTATAAGCATATAAGTCCTGTTTTGTTATAGTCGATTCGAAAAAGAAAGATAACGATGTGGTCTAGTGGTTTCCACATTTATTTGAGTGTCAGCAACTCTGAGTTGTAATCTCATCCAACTGTCTTTCTGGCTGACTCAGATTACTTAAGAAAAATTACCTTACTTATCTTTGTCTCCTTTTTCTTATCCATAAAATGGAAGAAACTGCCCTTATTGTACAGAGAAAAATTTTTAAAAATTAACTGATATTTATAAACACCCTGGAAATATATACCATGATTATCCCCAATAAACACACATATAGACAGGCACAACTACATTTTTTTTGACGCTCTTTTACTTCCCTCAAAATCCTAGGGAAAAATTAAGATGAGAGCAGGGAGGTTTATGATTTTTCTTTTCCCATTTTAAGGCATCTCACTCCTAGTTCAGCAGCATGGAGAAAGATTTGTTGTTAGCTCCCGTTGCTGGGCAGTGATTCAAATTCCCAAGGTTAGTGGCAGCATCTCAGAGAGATTCTCAGAGATTTTCAGAGCTCCATTTTCTTTTAATTAGCTCCCTCTCTGCCTCAGGGAACAAGTTCAGGGAATCAATAGGTTAGACTGAGTACAGACTTTGTTGGTATCAGGAGCTATGGTATGTTGGGACTTGTCAGACCCTGGATTCAGGTTTCAGGAGGTAAGCATCACTGGTCCAAGAACATTTAGAAAAGAGATTTCAAACAGAAGCAGCTCACCAGCTTCTGGAGACTGTCTGACTCTGATTCCCAGACAGGGGCCGCCATTACTTTCAGCCACTTGATGGCCCTACACAAGTCAGTGAAGCTCCAGGGCTTGCCCTAGAGGCCTGCAGACTGAGCCAGACACTGGTTAAGAGTTAAACCACACTTGAGAGAAGCTGCAAGCATGAATTCAGCTGAGGTGCTGAAATACTCACGGAGAGGTTCTCAACTCCACACGCTATCTGTTCCCCAACTCTTATTATTTCTTCTGTCATAATAAGGCTTTCTCTGCACCCAGAAGATATTCTGAGTAACACTGACAATGTTCTTACTTTGCGAGACATAAATTTCATTTATGGCATTATTATTTTTTATTTATTATAAACATGAGCTCCACAGAGGCTGACAACAGCTTTGCTAAGAGGGATACGGTGGATTTGTTTCTAGAATTCAAACCTCAAGTGAATAGTTCCTGCTGCTTTAGGTGTTACAATAATTGCTCTGGCACAAACTATACAGAGTCAAGGGCAGAACATTTGGGATTCTTTGTAACCATTCATTATTTATGCTGGGAATGGAACTGCAAAATTCCTTTTTAAAAATATCTGATTAAGTGGCATGGAAAAAATAAAAAAACAAAGCCTTAGTAATAAATCAGTCAGTAGCCAGTGTTAAGTGACAGTAAATACTGTTAGGCCCTGTTCTGTCTGAAGCTTTAAGCAGTATGACCCTGACTGTTTGTCTAAAGGATTCACAAGAAATCTGAAAAGTTGGGAAACACAGGTAAACTTATTTTTAAATTGTACATTACATTTTAAAAAAAAAAAAAAGGCTCAAAGTATTTTTGGATGTAATACCTCTAAATTTCAAGCAATGAGTTTAATTTTGAATCGGAAAAAGTACAATGAACATACACTGGATTGTCTAAAATGTCTGGAAACACAGAAAAATAATGTGCTTATTGGTTTGTTGTTTGGGTGAGGTGGGTTGTTTTCTTCTTTCAGATTAGCACTTGGACCCACTGCTTTAAAATTTCAAAATACTTCACCTGAAAATGTGTTTGGAAATTGAAGAAAAACATATATTGAACACATTTTGTGAAAATATGTTTAACGATGATTCCAAACTCTTTTGTATAAAGTATAGTGATAAAAGATCCAACGCTGGGACTTTCCTGGTCCAGTGGTTAAGACTCTGTGTTTCCACAGCAGAGGGAGCAGGTTCGATCCCTGGTCAGGGAACTAAGATCCCGCATGCCACACAGTGCGGCCAAAAAATAATTTTTTTTAATAAATAAAAAAAATAAAGAGTCAACGCTGCTCATGCCAAAAACCAAAAGTAAGGGCTTAACTAGAATCAA